>NC_058408.1:98145695-98216130 GCF_002201575.2 Neomonachus schauinslandi | reverse complement strand
ATATATATATATATATATATATATATATATATATATATATATATATACAATGGAATATTATGCAGCCATCAAAAGGAATGAGATCTTGCCATTTGCAACGACATAGATGGAACTGGACGGTGTTATGCTGAGTGAAATAAGTCAATCAGAAAAGACACGTATCATATGACCTCACTGATATGGGAATCTCAGGAAACAAACTGAGGATTGCTGGAGTGGGGGGTGGGGTGGGAGGGATGGGGTGGCTGGGTGATAGACATTGGGGAGGGTATGTGCTAAGGTGAGCGCTGTGAATTGTGCAAGACTGTTTAATCACAGATCTGTACCTCTGAAACAAATAATGCAATATATGTTAAGAAAAAAAAAAGAAGGAAAGAAGAACATAGTAGGAGGAGAAGAATGAAGGCGGGGAAATCGGAGGGGGAGACGAACCATGAGAGACGATGGACGCTGAAAAACAAACTGAGGGTTCTAGAGGGGAGGGGGGTGGGAGGATGGGTTAGCCTGGTGATGGGTATTAAAGAGGGCATGTTCTGCATGGAGCACTGGGTGTTATGCACAAATAATGAATCATGGAACACTACATCAAAAACTTTAATATAACAATTAAAAAAGTCCAAAAAAAAAAAAAAAGCAAGTTGTGGAACAATAACACAATATGGTAATCATGTCAATGTTTTAAAATACACAATCTAGGGGCACCTGGCTGGCTCAGTTGGAAGAGCCACGACTCTTGATCTTGGGGTGGTGAGTTCAAGCCCCACGTTGAGTGTAAATAAACTTCATTTTTTTTTTTTAAGATTTTATTTACTTTAAAGAGAGCAAGAGAGAGCACAAGGCGGGGGTGGAGGAGAAGCAGACTCCCCGCTGAGCAGGGAACCCAACATGGGCTCTATCCCAGGACCCTGGGATCATGACCTGAGCTGAAGGGAGCCACTTGACTGACTGAGCCACCCAGATGCCCCATAATAAATAAACTTTAAAAAAATTCTTGGGGCACCTGCGTGGCTCAGTTGGTTAAGCATCTGACTCTTGATTTTGGCTCAGGTCATGATCTCAGGGTCCATGCTCAGTGGGGAGTCTGTTTCCCCTCTCCCTCCCCCTGCTCACACACACTCTCTCTCTCAAATAAACAAATCTTTTAAAAAAATTCTTTAGGGGCACCTGGGTGGCTCAGTCATTAAGCGGCTGCCTTCGGCTCAGGTCATGATCCCAGAGTCCTGGGATCGAGCCCCGCATCGGGCTCCCTGCTCAGAGGGAAGCCTGCTTCTCCCTCTCCTATTCCCCCTGCTTGTGTTCCTTCTCTCACTGTGCCTCTGTCAAATAAATAAATAAAATCTTTAAAAAAAAAAAATTCTTTAAAATAAATAAATCTTGGGCGCCTGGGTGGCTCAGATGGTTAAGCGTCTGCCTTCGGCTCAGGTCATGATCCCAGGGTCCTGGGATCGAGTCCCGCATCGGGCTCTCTGCTCCTTGGGAGGCTGCTTCTCCCTCTGCCTCTCTCTCTCTCTGTCTCTCATGAATAAATAAATAAAATCTCTAAAAATAAATAAATAAATAAAATAAATAAATCTTATTTATTTATTTTATATGTATCAGTGATATGAAAAAAGACAGGAAAGATATATGCCAAATACTTGACAGCAGTTGGATCAAAAGAGGAATTGAATTGGGGAGTGGTACAAAGGAAATATCATACCTGTTAACATTTTAGTTCCTTGGAGAGAAAAAGGGAAAGGAACATTCAAAAGCAAACACCATAGAGTTTGGCATTTATCAGCGGTGGTGAGCACTGGGTATCTGTTGTCCTATTCATCTCAATTAAAAAAATTTTTTACAATAAAAACAATTTCGTATGTTCATCTGTATTTTCAAATAAAAAATTACTAAACCATAGTGTTTTAAATGGCATGTACATACAAGGAGTTGTAACACTGCACATCTCAACGGTACAAGCAACATGGGCAGCCTGTTTCCCATCTGGCTCTATGGTCACACGCTCTTCCCCTGTTACCAAGTCACACGGAACACCCTAGGATGACAAAAAGAAATCCGGAGTTATCACCACCTTTAAAATAACAGAAAAAGAAGTTTTGGATGTTTGAGTATTTTCGCCATTACCATCAAATTTATTCCCAATCCTGTAAAGAAAATTTTTATGAAAAATAAAAGTGGCTCGCTTACATAACCTACATAAATTTGGAAACATCTCAAATCAGCTTGATTCTCAGGTAACACAAACATGAGAAATCATAGCGGTTTCACTTTTTAACTTTGTATGTTTCTGTACTATTTTGGTTTATTAAAATGAACATGGATTGTTTCTATATTCAAGAAGAATATTATAAATAATATTTAAGAAAGTAAAGACCCCCTAATAGAATTCCTTGAGAAGGAGCAGCATTAATAGTATGGTATAATAGTTCGCCCAGGACTGAGGGGCTCCTCAGGACGAAGGGCTTTAGGTGCTAAATCTGGGAAAGTTCAGGCAATCCGGGACAGCTAGTCTCCCTAGAGGCCTGAACTAATCATGAAGAAACATCTGATATATCCAAACTGAGTGACAGTTTACAACACAAATGACCGGTAGTTTTCCAAATGTAAAGGTTTTGAAAGATAAAAGAAGGTTCCTGAGGAGTTGTCCCAGATTAATGGAAACTAGAGACATGATAACAAAATACAGTGTTGAGACTGTGGACAGAATCCTAAGGGGTTGGAAGACAGTGGTGGTGGTGTTATCGACAACTGGCAATTTAAATATAGATTGTGGATTAAATAATAGTATTCTATCAATATTAAATACCCTGCTTTCGAGAAATACCACGTGGTTATGTCAAAGAAAGTCTCTGTTCTGAGGAAATACTTTCTTATTTATGGATAAGGAGGCAGGATGCATGTCAAATTACACAAGTCATCCAGAACAAAAAACAGAGAATACAAATTATCTTCCCAAACCTGTTCATCTCACATTATAAAGTCATAAGACAATGAACCAGAACGTGGCCCATTTAGTGAAACGATGCCTCAGACAACAGGGCGTTCAGTCCTTTGCAGGTCTAAACAAGTGGCTTCAGTCTTTATCATTAGTTCTAGTTCATAGCATCAGAGGTCTAATTGAAAAAAAGGTAAGTTAAATACAATAACAGAGTAGGTTAACTCTGAGGAAGCAAAGGAGGGCCTCAGAGGGAGTTTCAACTGTATCAATAGTTTACTTCTTAAAAAAATAAATAAAACAAGAAGTATGGTGAAATGTTAGAATCCGATGGGAGTTGGGTAGTGGATTCAAGTTATTTGCATGTAATTCTCTGCATTTCTCTGTATTGGTGAAATATTCTGTGATACTGTATTTCATTCATTCCAATACACTTTTCACATTTTAGTATCTCTGAAATCAGGAGGTAGCCTAATGGCAGGTCAGAGTTCAGTTGGCAGCTTCTTTTTGCTTCTCAGTTGTACATAAAATAATCGTACATCTTACAAAGTACAATGAACTACAGCAACTTTTATTAGTGGTAAATTACTACATATGCCCTTCCCCACCTTCCACCTTTACCCTGCCCAGCCCTCCCAAATTAACAAGAAAAAGAGCAAATATTTGGTAATATACTGACAGCAGCATTACTCTTTTCGAAGATCTCATGTGCCAGTAATTTTAAAGGGCCACAATACACTCCAGATTTTGCTGACAAGTATTTCTGGATTGCATGATAAGTCTTTCCACTGTTTGTGGGGCCTGAATGGAATATTATCTTCCGCTGTATGGCTCTGGCTTCTGGGTACCTAAAACATAAGTAGGTAAACAGCTTATTCCCATTAACCTGAAAATCCATCCTGGTAAAAGTATCAACCGAAAATGATTCCAATGAAACATCCTGTTAATATTCACTTGACAGGATCTTTTGGGAAACTAAATAAAATGATGAGTTTCAGATCCACACTAAAATAATGACTTTTGGGGCACCTGGGTGGCTTGGTCAGTTAAGCTTCTGCCTTTGGCTCAGGTCATGATCCCAGGATCCTGGGATCAAGCCCGTCGGACTCTCTGCTCAATGGGGAGCCTGCTTCTCCCTCTCCCTCTACCTGCCGCTCCCCCTGCTTGTGCTCACTTGCTCTTGCGCGCTCTCTCTGCCAAATAAATAAAAAAATTAAAAAATATTGACTGTTTTTGTCTGCCTTTGGCTCAGGTCATGATTCCAGGGTCCTGGGATCAGGCCTCGCATCAGGCTCCCTGCTCAGTGGGGAGTCTGCTGCTCCTTCTGTCCCTTTCCCCCTCGTTTGTGTTCTGTCTCTCTCAAATAAATAAATAAAATCTTAAACCCCCCCCCCCCAAAAAAATATTGACTGTTTTCCAAGATTGGCACTTACTAACTAGAGGACAGAAAAATCTAAATGCAAATTAATTTCTTGGATATTTTTGCCATTGTCCAAGTCCCTTCTCTTCAGGAGTTTAACTTAAAGTAAGTTTAAACTGCTATCAGCTCCACAGACATGCTGATTTCATTTCCACAGCTCTAAATACATGACCCTATAAGTAAATATTCCTAGGCTTCTGAATTTCAACATATATAATATAATGACTGAGTCTTCTGTCTCCAGCCATGATGAATGGTACGGGACTTGCCCGCCCACCACAAACAAGTACAAAACTGGACAAAATACATGCCACAGCTGCTTGGGGACATAAACAACAGGCAGTGGAGGACTACAGCCCTGAAACAAAGGAACACTTGAGATGAGCCCTACTGCACTCCAGCAGGGCACAGAGAGGTGGAACCCAAGCAAAGTATGACAGTCCCAATGAGCCGAGCAGTAGAGATCAAAGTCAGAGATGCTAAAGCAGGTGGGATTTGAAGGGCATAGTGTGGAAGAGAAGAAAGGGTTCAGTGGAGGAGGTGCCTTCAAGTCTATGTGAGGCTTCCCTTGGGTCTCTGGCCAAGCGCTGGGCTGCACATGTGCAGGGTCTAGCAGAAAGCAGCTTGCTAAGGGTTTTAGCAGAAAGTCTCAAAGAGGTGGCAAAGCGCTAGATGTTGGGAGCTCCAGCCACAATGGCGGTAGTGATGAGAGCTCATTAACACCCAGGCATTTAGCTGACACTAGGCCACACTTTAATTGTAAGGCTGACACCCTAAAGTAAGGGCTACTCTAGATTTGTCCTGGTAAAACCTACTACCTAGCTTGATCAGAATCAAGGGGAGACACCAGAATTAATTGCCTGTTTTTCAAGGGAAAACAACTCCTAGACTCCTTATGATTTATCATCCACCCTACAATAAAAAAATGTAATGATCACCAATCTCCCAAGATTAGACACTAGTATCAAACCCACAAGTAAAGAAACTAACCAGTTTGGTGGTATTCTTAAGTCACTGATTTTACGAAGGTCATCCTTACATTCCAACACAGGAAATATCTGTTTTGCGTGTCTCAAGAAAAATGGAAATAAATCATCCACATGAGCTGAAAAATAAAACACTGCATTAACAGGTGCAATCTACATGTTATCCATAACCAGACTTAGTGAAACTTTCCTTCTTAGCGAGGTAGTCAAGGGGAGGTTACCAGGATAAAAAGAAAAATTCTGGAGCAAGGAACTCTATCCTTTTCTTAGATCCTGCTTCATCTTATGTTTTCTTTTTAATTTCACTTACGTTTTCTAGGAAAATAGCAAATTGGCTGTCAACCACCATGTTCTACTCTTCTGATATAAACAGGTAAAGATCAGCATTGGTGAAAATTAAATTAAAGAACCTGGAAATATACATTAGCAAGAAGACCTATGGTTACTGAAGAGAAATGCAGGTACAAACACTTTACATTTAAAAAACATAACCAAAGCCAAACTGTCGATGGGAACACAACAGTGATGTTCTTACATTTTTTCTTTTCTCGCAAAAACTCTGTCCTGATATGAGGGAGAAAAAAAGTCAGTGGCAGAAACAGATGGAATCCGCCACATATTGATTCTATCTTCTATGAGAGTTCACTTCACTGTTGCCTATACATAACACATAGCCAAGAGCAGAAGGTGACAGATCAAGACCCCAGTCTTCCTCTAGTCTAAGATATATGGTGGATTTAATGACCAGCTCAGAGATCCACTATAGAAGCAAAATGACCTAGAAGGCCTCCTATGAAAGCACACAATTATTTACAGACGGTGTGAATGGGCCCACTCTGTAACAAACAAGCTCTGACCAGAGAAATAAACATGAAGCACAAGAAGAAATACAAAGTATGCTCAACACATTTTAAAAGAGATTTTTAAAAATCTCTAAACACTTACCTGCACTGAAGCAAATATCATTCAAAATAATGTGAATGTCCACATCCAGAGAATGAGACTGCATGATATAATTTCTAAAGCTGACGAAAGCTTGATGGAAGAGACGAGCTGTGGGAAACACAAAACCAAAATAGGTAAGGCTTAGTTTTCATTTCATTTCTCATTTAAAAGGTACATATACACGTTACACCTAACTCATCAAAGTGTCCTCTTTCTTTGGGGGCAGAGGAGGGTCCTACAGCTGGTTTATTATGATCTGGCCTACAGTGAAATCCTAGCACCACATGAAGGAAAAAGTAACACACAGCTCCTTTGCCGTGTGTCCAGCTCACCGGGTGCATCTTGCCAAACTCCTGTCAAGACAGAAGCAAAGGTCAGGGACATCCTCCAGACAACACGTATGTACTTGTTTCCTGGGTACGCGAGGTCTCACACAAGAATGACAAAGCTGTTATCTATGAAGTAATAAAATATCTCTAATGGAAATGCTATTAGCCTTACCATCGAGTCCATAATCAGCACCCAGTTTCTGAATTTCTTTCCTCTTGTAAAACTTGTCTAAGATCTTCTTTACTTCATCTGAAAGAAAGATGTGCTTAACATTGGATTTCTAGATGGAGAAATGCCCAAAGAACAAAAGAAACTTGAAATCATAACACTCACGGCAGCAGCTTACTGAGTGTTTCAAGTATTTAAAGGTTTTAGTTGACCACATGCTTTTTATGGTTTAATAGTGCAACCGAGTGTCTAGAAAAATTATAAATTCAAATAATAGAATATTCCTGTTACACTGCAGAGGAACAAGCAAGGTGCCATAGGATTAGACATTGCCCTTAGCCTCCATCAGGCCACTCTTAGATGACCATATTCTGTTTCATTTACTTACATCCTTTCTAAACATCTAATAGTGAGCAGTTAAAAGGTATCTAGAAAGACAACCAGAACTGCAAGGAGCAGATCACCATGCTTTTACTCAAATGACTAGAGAGGTCAGGGATGACCTGTAGTTTGAAGATGATGATTTTAAGAACAGACTACACTTACTTTGTTCTAGATGGCATAACTACAGTCAGTGAGAAGTGAGGGATGCAGATTTCAGTGGAATTTATACAAGAACTTAGAACAGTGGAAAGGGGCTGCCTCAGAAAAGTGCCAGCTCCTTGTCACTGTAAGTGTCAAGCAAGGCTGAGAAGACTGTATTTCAAGGGTGATGGAGGGGAGGGCGAGTCAGATGTCTGATGAAGCAACAGGCCAGTATGAATCAATAATTTCATAAATGAAAATATTTTAGTCAATCGAGCTGCAAATGTATTAACATTGTACATATTAAATACCACTGCATTATTCCAGAGATAAACGTTCTACTGATCCAGCCACACACACTGTATTTCTGGGAAGACAGGCCAAAATGGAGGATAGTCTTTGCCCACGAAATACAGAAAGGCCAAGTGGCCTGTATTTTTACCTCCTGCCCAAGTACCAACCGCATTTTCATGCAATGACAATACACACAATACTTAATGAAGAAATTAAGCCTGAATAAAGCATCCCACTAATAAAAATTTGTTTTGCATAATGAGGAATTTTAAAATCAGTGGCTGAGGCACTAGATTTGCCCACAATGAAATGTGAGATACATACATATATATCACTTATCACGGGCAGCTATCCTGATATTTCTGGGTATCTGTGACTTTGTATCCAGTGGGGGCGATCATCTCTTTCCATCAATAGTGGAAAAATCAGTGACAAATAAAAGACTGGAAAAAAGCACATGCAACTGCTTGGGGAAATTCTGCAGAACTACAGACTCCATACAAACTGAAGACATCACATTTGTTTAGAATTAACCCACTTTCCATAACTAACACTCGAGTGTTATGCAAGAATCAAGATACTCAAGGATACTTTACTCAAGCATAAGGTTTCTTGTGCTAAGTGAAAGACACTAGTCAAGAAAGACCATATCCTGTGTGATATTATATATATGAAATATCGTAATGTGAATTAGTGGTTGCCATGGGCTGGGTGAAGGGAAGTGGGGCTAGCGGAATGTAGAGTGACTACTACTAGGTATGGGATTTCTTCTGGGGGTCATGAAAATGTTCTAAAATTAAGATTATGGTGATAGTCTACAACCCTGCAAACATACCATTACACTTTAAATGGATGAATTTTATGGCATATATGTTATTTTTTAAAGCTGTTCTAAAAAATATTACCTACACAAAAATCTCTGTATCAACACTTTATCTAAAAGCATGCTCCAAATCCGCTCCCAATTTTTTAAAAAAAAACTGCAAAAAAAATTAATGGAAATAGCACTAAATATTTTTTAATTTACTATAAAAGTATATGAAAACATGTTTTGCTTTTCATAAAAATTAAGCTTTAGATAATTAAGCTTTACATAATTAACATTATGTACAATGTTAATACATTTGCAGCTTGACTGACTAAAATATTTTCATTTATGAAATTATTGATTCATACTGGCCTGTTGCTTCATCAGACATCTGACTTGCCCTCCCCTCCATCACCCTTGAAATACAGTCTTCTCAGCCTTGCTTGACACTTACAGTGACAAGGAGCTGGCACTTTTCTGAGGCAGCCCCTTTCCACTGTTCTAAGTTCTTGTATAAATTCCACTGAAATCTGCATCCCTCACTTCTCACTGACTGTAGTTATGCCATCTAGAACAAAGTAAGTGTAGTCTGTTCTTAAAATCATCATCTTCAAACTAAAGATCATCCCTGACTTCTTTAGTCATTTGAGTAAAAGCATGGTGATCTGCTCCTTGCAGTACTCAGTCAGTTAAGCATCTGCCTTCGGCTCAGGTCATCTGGCTCCCTGCTCAGTGGGAAACCTGCTTCTCCCTCTCCCACTCCGCCTGCTTGTGTTCCCTCTCTCGCTGTGTCTCTCTCTGTCAAATAAATAAATAAAATATTTTTTTAAAAAAATTAAGCTGTAACAGTTTCACTATTCTTAACAGAATGACCTGATTTTTTTATCATAATTACTTCTCATTAAAATTAACAGTGATTAAAGGAGACACCCTCTGGATTTCAGCCACAGTAGAAATGACTCAGTCACTACAACTTTCACCAGGTAACAACACATAGCTTTCTTCCAGCCTCCTGCAACGGAGCCTGGGACTTAATACAGCTACACTGGGACTCAGCTACATTTGCTAAAATTAAGAGGCCCACTACAAACTCTAAGCCAGCTGCATCCTTTTAAATGGTTACATTTTCTTTTGAAGAGAAAACAAAATGTTCAAGATAGTCCATCAGGACTTCCAAAATGTGAATCTACCTCACCTGAGTGTTACACAAAATAACAGTCCACTTTACTCCACCTACATTGTGATGAAGAACAAAGTAGCCGTTACCAACTGGGGTTGCTTAAACCATATGATTTATCCATTTTGTTAAAATGTTTTAATTCCCTCGTTTCACTGTAAGCATCCATCATTAAAGAGAATCCCACTTCAGGACACCAAAGCTACAGCTCATTCGAGGGCTGGAGAAGCAGATGGAAAAGTATACAACTCAACCTCTCTTCATAACAGAGTTGGAAAGGCCAAAGCCACAGTGGAAATGCAGGTGGAGAGAAGTGATCAGAATAGGTTAGAAAATCTCTAGGATCCATAAAGGAAAGGCAGCATCATTCCTTAGTGGTGGCATTTAGCTCCTTTCCCTGTAATATTACAACTAGTATTACTACCACTGTCATTGAATATGAAGATGTGCTGGAGTATTGTTCTAGTAGTGGCCAGAACTCATGCTGAACCTTTTTTTTTTTTCCTTTCCAAGTTTTTATTTAAATTCCAGTTAGGCAACATACAGTATAAAATAAATTTCAGATGTAGAACATGCCGAACCTTCCATATCATCACAAAGGGAATGAAAAACCCTAGATTTGCTCCAAGGGTAACTACTGCAGCAGACAGGTGCATCAGACCAAATGCCTCAGACCCTTCTGCCTCACTCTCAGGTGACAGGTGTGACATCAGCACTGAAACGGAGAAGGCTCAGCTATCCTCTACAGCCCCAAACGTGTCTGTGCCTGATATCCTGCATCAAATTACAATGACTTTATTAAGCCTCTCCTCCTTCATAAGGTCCCTCCTGCAACCATGATTCTCATCCCGAAAGCTAGATGTGCTCTGAAGAGAAAAGTGTCACCTAACGTCTATGCAGGGACTGTCTCCATAATCTTGACCCCCTTAGTATTATACCCGAATTCCCTACTTCATAAGTGGTATGCCAGAACAAATCCGTCCAGGTGTTTTGACAAGCTTCCCCCAAACTCTGACTCCAGTTCACTCTACTAATAGGGAGGCGAGGGGCTTCAACCCTCTTGCAACAGCTCTACAAATCCAAGTTCCAATGTGCATCTACTGGCTCCCTGCTCAGTGGGAAACTTCCACTACTAGGATCTCTAAGGAAACTACCACACAACCTGCCTCAATTAATCTGATACTCTCCCCGGGAGTGACAACTGCTAATAAAATCCACCAAGAATATTATTTTTTGCTGCCACCTCCTGTAAACAAGCCAGTGATTAATCAAAAATCAAAAGGAGGGGCGCCTGGGTGGCTCAGTCGTTAAGTGTCTGCCTTTGGCTCAAGTCATGATCCCGGGGTCCTGGGATCGAGTTCCACATCGGGCTCCCTGCTCTGCGGGAAGCCTGCTTCTCCCTCTCCCACTCCCCCTGCTTGTGTTCCCTCTCCCTGTGTCTCTCTCTGTCAAATAAATAAATAAGCAAAATCTTTAAAAAACAAAAATTAAAAGGAGATCATGCTCTGCTGGTACATCTGCCACCCGTGGTCAGCCAGGGCTCACGTAGCTATGTCAATGTCTGGATGCTACTACTTTCCTCCTTCGCTGCTCCGCTTGAGACTGCCCAAAGTTTCCAGCCTAGTCACCTTTCCCAGAAAGAGGAGGGCTACTCTGCCATCAAAGGTAGTTGTACTTCATTGCTAGAACTTCTAAACACTTAAAAATTCATAGTAGTGCCCAAAGTTCTTAAAAATACTACTCTGGTGGAACCAGCTGATTCTAAGTGGAAATATGTATAAGGAATTTTACACCAGCTATTATAGCCTAAAGGGAAAAAGCTAAGGAAAAAAGCCCTTGTTGATACACTAACCTAAAAATACATTATTTTATTAAATCCTCACATCAACCTAGATTTATAGGTAGATTATGTGGGCTTCTAGGGGAATAGTATTCCCAGTTTCCATGTATCAGATTCTTACTGCAGGGTGTCAACCCAACTTTTATTGTTTTTTGTTGTTGTTTTTTTAAATTTGACAGAGAGAGAGAGAGCGCGCGCGCACAAGTAGGCAGAGTGGCAGGCAGAGGGAGAAGGAGAAGCAGGCTCCCCACCGAGCAGAGAGCCCAATGCAGGGCTCGATCCCAGGACCCTGGGATTATGATCCGTGCCTAAGGCAGATGCTTAGCCGACTGAGCCACCCAGGCTCCCCGACAACCCAACTTTTAATTCCATTTCTCAAATAGCAAATGTTTAGTACAAATAATGTTAGTTTACATTTGTTCATCCCTTTACGTTTTCCAAAGTGCTTTTCCTAACACGTTCTGATGATTTTCACAATCCAGAGATGTAGGCAGAGAAAATATTATCCTCATGTTACCAACTAGGAAATGGACAAAAGGTAAGTAAATTGTAAATCAGACGGGTAACTTAAGTGCTGCGTGACTATCACAAATATGCACAATCTTTCTACACGCAATCTATATTCACATGGCTAAATTCGTTATAATCAACCAAGAAATACAGACAGGTAGATATTCAGCACCTACCGTGTGACTACAACAGTGCTTGGCACATAGTAGACATACAAGTAGGTTTTGGGGGGGGATAAAAACACTAACTCATAAGGGTTCTTAGGAAAATTGAGTCACATGCTTACAATGGTACCTGTTCTCTAGCAAACACTCAATATTAGCCACTGTTTTAAAAAAAAAAAAAAAAAAGGAGCTCGGCAGGAAGCCTCCTTCTCCCTCTCCCACTGCTTGTGTTCCTGCTCTCGCCTGCTCTCGCTATCTCTCTGTCAAATAAATAAAATCTTAAAAAAAAAAAAAAAAAGAAAGAAAGAAAGGAATCACAGGGGCATTCAGGCAGTGAAAGTATTGTACTTCTACCCCAAAAAACAAGATTTGGCCCATAATATGTGGTAGTTCTGTATTTTTAAATTACAATAGGAGTCATCAATGTTGCTCGTTGAAGTGAACTGCCTAAGATAACTCCTGGAGAGCTAGTGCCCTGTGGAGCTATACCATTCCCTCACCCTGCCAGAGCTTCATTTGGTCAGAGGAAATCCCCTGCCTCCCTAACCATCCAGAAACTAAAGAGGTACAGCCCTATAATCTGAAATTCCCCTTAAAACCATTTGCACGCCTAGCTGTCAAACCCATTCAAAGTTAGTTGCTGCCACTTGCTGATACTGAGCGATTCCTTTCTCTCTGGAGTCCTGGATGATCAAGGATACACACCACCTTTGCCAAAGAACCCGTATCATGTTCTAACTTGTATTAGAGTTGGTTATCCATACATCCTTCCTCCCCGCGAGACTGTAAGTTTCTGGAGCACAAGAGATCTGGAGCTGAGTCTGGTTCCTCTTGGCAACTACCATACAATGCCTAGCCGTGCCAGGTTTGCATAGATGCCAATAAATGACAAAGAATCCTGAAAGAAATCCTCCTCTGGCTTTTCACTGACCATCCCCTTGCCCCTTTTCAAGGACAATAGTTCTAGGCAGCGGAGGAGAAACAAAGGATGCTCGAAAAAGCGGTCGTCCACGTAACGACGCAAGAAAGGTGAATCGTGCCATCAGAAGGGGGTTTAAACCATTCCGAGAGGAGCGCAGTGAAAGGGAAAAGACCAGTTCTGGGGCGGCATATTAAAGACTGAGTAAGACGCAGTCCCAAGCCTTGAGGGGCTCACAAACCAGCGCGATAGGCAGACACTGACAGGCACGATGACAACACTCCAGGGGACCGCGGGTCTCCAGGGGAACCGGGTGCAACGTCCTCGCGGCCACGCATCAACCCCGCAGACACCCCCGCCGCCCTCGCTAGCTCCCGCACTCACTCTTATCCAGAGGGCGGGTTAGCTCGGCCCCGACGTCGCCATCCGCGCTGGGGCCTTGAGGTTTCACAGTCAGAGGCACGAACAAGGATGTGTTCGGGGCTTTAGAACCTCCTGAGGCAGAAGAGGAGGAGGAGGCGGAGGCAGCGGTAGACACGCGCCCCAGAGCCCCAGGCAGGGGTTCACCGCGGGCGCGAAGGACAGAGCAGACCGCTGCCCGGTGGCCAGCCCAGCGCCCCGCCGGGAGCCGAGCCCACAAAAGGGCACACCGGGGGAAGGACATCGAGGCCACAAGCCCTAAAGGAGGCTGGCTGGAGCTGCCTGGGACTTAGCGGTGGACAATGACGCATCCTGCCAGCGCCTACTGTTCAGAAAGCCCCAGCCGGAGCAGGGGAGCTGCCCAGGATAACGCCCGATCAAAAAACAAAGGTAGTGTGGTGAGATTGCTCATAAAGAAGAGGAAAAGCTTAGAAATAAAAACCAGAAAAATGTAAGTTCTTGTTCTCTTTCTCTTTTTCATTATTTACTGGGCTAGCTTTCTCTAAAGATAAGAAACTAATCAAGCACCTTTGCAGATGTCACTAGATGGGGAGGGGGGCCTGCGAGTTGTGTCACGTGACGCGAGCTAGCATGGTAGGTGCGCGCGAGCTCAGAAGCACGTGGGCAGCGCGGTCAACGGTGCCGGGCAAGACCCGGGCAAGACGCGCGAGTATCTCTGTAGTGGACACCCGCGAGGCTTGCTGACTCTCTAAAGAGCGTTTCTCAAGTTTATTGGATTATTAACTTCCGTTTTCTGATAGAGTAGCGTTAGAGAACATAATTTGATCTGGCCTTCAGAACGTAGCTAAGGAATTTTTTTCTGCAAGTTCTTAGGTAAACCCCGTGTGTGACACTTGTGTAAGTACTTGTTCTTTAACGTGAGCAGTTTGTGTACATCATCCAGGCAGCTGAGATGTCACAACCGCATAACAAAAATAAGTCCTCTGTATCCCAGCCAAGTTTAGTTTCATTTGCATAAGTTGAATACTGTCATAGGAGCTTGCAACATGTTAACTCAAAATACGCTATTATATTTTCCACATCTCTCTCATTATATCTAAAACATTAATATCTTGCAGCTTGAAAGGACGTGTCACGTAATAGGTAATATCGCGTGTCAAATAGTATACCAGTAACCATTTGCTAATAGGCAGTGTGCCTTTCATTCACAGGCAATGTGCCTTTCTATATATATATATATATTTTTTAAGTAAAGGTAATATATAGATATAGATATATAGATTTTTTTTAAAAGATTTTATTTATTTATTTGTCAGAGAGAGACACAAGCAAGGGGAGGGGAGAGGGAGAGGCAGGCTTCCCGCGGAGCAGGGAGCCTGATGTGGGGCTCAATCCCAGAACCCTGGGATCATGACGTGAGCCGAAGGCAGACGCTTAATGACTGAGCCACCCAGGCGCCCTATAGATATATTTTTTAAGTAAATTCTACCCCCAAGGTAAGGCTGGAACTTAGGACCCCTAAATCAAGTGTTGCGTGCTCCACGACTGAGCCAGCCAGGCACTCCCACAGAATATATTTCAAACATCAGAATATAAGTAGATAACCCCTTATTCTCCAAAAGTTTCGGATCTGGTTTTGGTGATACTAACTGTACAAGTTAAGTAATGCAAATACATGTTAATCTTAGGCTAATGAGAGTTCAAAGAAAGGAGCAATTTCAGATCCTTAAGGAAGTTTCTGCCAGACTTAGAAGCAAACAAACAAGACAAATAGGGAAGTTGTAAGGAAATTCTAGTCAGAGGAAAGGGTATAAGCAGAGGCGTAACTATGGAAAAGGCATACTGAAAAAATTTAAATACCAGAATTAAGGCAGGCTTCTTTCTGTGTTTGGCAAATAGTTTAAATGTTTGAGCAATCAATTAGTGCCTAGGATAGACTGGAACAACCCCCCCCCCACACACACACACACACACAAAAACAGGGAGGAAAACCAATTATAACTATAGCAAAATTTCTAGCTGAAGCTGGTGGATTAGTGTGTCTGAATTATGGTAGACCCCATGTATATGGAATGGAGAGACTTAACAAAGAAATCCTTAGATAATTTAAATATGACAGAAAATGCCATGAAACTGGGAGAATGAATGAGCCAAATACTTAATATGCAATGAGGCTGATGTTATTCCTTTTGTTAATATGCCTGACAACCGTTTATAATTATTGAGCCAGAATCAGCAGTTGTTAATAATCTTAGGGATGTAGTAATGTACTCTAATATAGTTTTACAGGAAAAAAAATCTTAAAACAGTTTTAAATGGGGCCCCTGGGTGTCTCAGTCGTTGGGCTCAGGTCATGATCCCAGCGTCCTGGGATCGAGCCCCAGGTCGGGCTCCCTGCTCAGCGGGGAGCCTGCTTCTCCCTCTCCAGCTCCCCCTGCTTGTGTTCCCTCTCTGTCTCTCTCTGTCAAATAAATAAAATCTTTTTAAAAAATTTTTTAAGTTTATCAGCACCTAGTACGTATTAAAGCCTCCATAAGTGTTTTGTTTGCGTGAATGAATGTGATAACCATAACTGGTATCCTTGCCTGCTCTCAAGCCTCCATCCATACTTTGCACAGTCACTATAAGGATCTTTCGAAAACACAAATCTGGGGGTGCCTGGGTGGCTCAGTCGCTTGAACATCTGACTCTTGATTTTGGCTCAGGTCTTGATCTCGGGGTCATGAGATGGAGCCCTAAGTCAGGCTCCACGTTCAGTGTGAGCTTGGGATTCTCTCTCTCCCTCTGCTTCTCCCCCTACTCATGTGCATGCGTGCGCACACACACTCTCTTTCAAATTAAATTTAATTTAAATTTAAAAAAACACAAATCTGATTAACTTATTCCTGCTTAAAATCTTTTAGTGTGTTCTGAGTAAGTGTTGAGATAAAGCCCATACTCCATTCATTTGTATGGCGTCCAAGGCCCTTCAAAATTTGCCCTCCTTATATCATCTCTCTATTCCCCATATCTATTATTCTATTCATGCCAGAACTACACACCACTTATTATGTCCTCACTTCTCACCTCCGTACCTCTGAACACACTGGGTGCCTCTCTTGTGTGCCATGGGACCTAGGACAACTGCTATCTAGCACTAGAATTGTATCATAACTGTGTCTCTAGTACAGTTGAACAACACAGGTTTGAACTTTGTGGGTCTAATACATGGATTTTTTTGATAAGTACAGTATTGTACATGTATTTTCTCATGATTTTCCTAACACTTTCTCTAGCTTACTTTATTGTACAAATACAGTAATACATATAACATGCAAAATATGTGTTAATCTACTGTTTATGTTATCAGTAAGGCTTCCCAGTCATTAGTTTTGGGGAAGTCAGAAGTTACAGATTTTCTACTCCACAGGGATCAGTGCCCCTAACTCCTGCTTTGTTCAAGGGTGAAGTGTAGTTTTCTTTTTTTTTTTTTTTAAGATTTTATTTATTTATTTGGCAGAGAGAGAGACAGAGACGGAACACAAGCAGTGGGAGAGGGAGAAGCAGGCTTCCCTCTGAGCAGGGAGCCCAATGTGGGACTTGATCCCAGAACCCTGGGATCATGACCTGAGCCAAAGGCAGACACTTCAAGACTGAGCCACCCAGGCGCCCTGAAGTGTAGTTTTCAAACCTTGGGTGCATCAGAATCATCTGGAAAGCTTGTTAAAAACAAAATTGTTGGGGGGGTACCTGGGTGGCTCAGTCAGTTGAGCGTCTGACTTGATTTCTGCTCAGATCATGATCTCAGGGTCCTGGGATTGAGCCCCACATTGGGCTCAATGGGGAGTCCTTGAGATTCTCTCTTCCTCTCCCTCAGTCCCTCCCTTCCTCTCTCTCTCTCTCAGATAAATAAATCTTTAAAAAAACAAAACGAAACTGTTGGGGTCCTACCCCCAGAGTTTGATTCAGTAGGTCTGGGGGCGCCCAAGAGTTTTCATTTCTAACTTGTTTCCAGGTGATGTTGACCCTGCTGGTGTGGGAGCCACACTTTGAGAAGTACCCTGGATTATAGTTCCATCAGGGTAGGGCCAATGAAACAGCACATACGTTCAGAAAACATGCTGAATATATGCATAAATAACAAAATAAATGGGGAGAGGGAAAGAAGTGGAGGAAGTAAAAATAACCCAGGTGATAGGGAATAAAGTAAGCAAGTTCTTCTCTCTACTTTGCCTTTGCTATTAAAACCTGGTATAGAGGGTTTCACAAAAGCACATCCTTGTATATTTCTCCCCTCACATCTTGCCTACCAAATTCTGTAGTTTCTAGTATTTTTCCAAAACAAGGTTATCGTGACCTAAATACTAAATTGTTTATCCTAAGTGAATTTTTTAAGATGCATTTGTGGGACTTGTAAATAGCACCATCATGGTCCTGCTCTGCTCTTTCTTGTTTTCCCTCCCAGGCCATTAAAACTCCTAGAGAACCTAGTCTGTTTCTTTATTCTAATGCTGAGGTGCATAATAATTCTTATCCATAATTTTATTACATTTGGACTTGCTGCAGGATTGTTGAACATGATGGTCAAAAAAGAGTTCTTGAGATGTTTTACAGTACAACTTTGTAAATTTATTTAAGTAGTGCGGGGGCAGGACCCCTGGGCAGAAAGTGCTGCACTTTTGCTGTATGAAGCTGGTGGTGGTTACATGCTTAGTGTTCAAGGGGGACGGGACGAGCAGGGAGCATTAGATCATAAGTGTTTTCTTCAAATTTCGACTTGTAAAACTACTGGAGATTTCTCTGTTGCTTATCATTCAGCTTGATATTAACTACTGGTGAGATATACCGGTAGTCATGAGACCCTTTAAAAATGTAGCAACCATTTGATCCTTATCAACACTGCAGACTATAGGTCAGGCTTCTGGACTAAAGGTGAACATTTTTCTGTTTCTGTCCATCATCATTTCCCTCCTGATGAATTTTCAGTACTTAAATCTTTAAGGTTGTTGAAGGACAAAGGGCTTATCTTCTGTAACTTCTTCAAGCTGACAGGGGTCATAGAGATGTCCCTATCCACAGATCGAAATTGATCACTGTCTGTGTCTACAAGTAACTATTACAGAAGGCAATTGTTGTAGAGTCCAGAGGTGACACTGGGGTAAATTTGTTTCAAGTAGTAAGGATCATCTGTCAGCTGGGCGAAGGAGTCAGGAACTGCTTGTATGTATCTCAACAATAGGAGAGAACAAAGTGAAAGACAACACATTAAGATTAATATAATAAAAATAAGAAGTGTGATAAGAAGACCCTTTAAAGTAGACCTTAGTCCACCTCCTGACCAGGAATTTAATCAGTCATTAAATGACATTGTAGAGTCTTTAAGAGCACCAATTTGATTTAGTAGTAGGAATATCCCTATTGGGGTGATGTATCATATCGGCTATGTATTGATGTAAATAATGCCAATCTGTACCTTATGATGGAGAAACCCACCAAGGGAGGCCTGAAGTGCTTGATATGGGCAGTAAGCCACAAATCCAAGGCAAAGATTGGTTTTGTAGCTCAGTGTAATGTTGTGCCCATTGTAAAAAAAAAAAAAGTTAACATTTAGGTACAGTGTGCATGTCTGCTAAAACTTTGGATACATTAGCAGAGTCATCTGGGATATACACAAAACATTTAGTCTCAATATTAGCAATAATAACTTTTTCTCTGACTTGCAGTCATCAAGGGCCATTAGGTTTTGGAGGGTCACATTTCAAATTTGTGGGTGACTTCGTGTTGGGTTTAGTTAAAGGTGGAAGCTTTATGCTTGGCTAAAGTCTCGTTGGTAATTTTACATCGATAGAGGTGGCTCCCAGGACAAATATGGCTAAGGGATACACCATTAAGAAGCCTTCTTTGGGACACCTGGGTGGCTCAGTCGGTTAAGTGTCTGCCTTCGGCTCAGGTCATGATCCCAGGGTCCTGGGATTGAATCCTGCATTGGGCTCCTTGCTCAGCAGGGAGCCTGCTTCTCCTTCTGCCCCTCTTGCCCCTGCTTGTGCTTGCTTGCTCTCTCTCTGACAAATCAATAAACAAACAAACAAAAAAAGGGACGCCTGGGTGGCTCAGTCAGTTAAGCGGCTGCCTTCAGCTCAGGTCATGATCCCAGGGTCCTGGGATCGAGTCACATATTGGGCTCCTTGCTCGGCGGGGAGCCTGCTTCTCCCTCTGCCTGCCTCTCCCTCTGCTTGTGTTCTGTCTCTCTGTCTGACAAATAAATAAAATCTTAAAAAAAAAAAAAAGAAGAAGAATCCTTCTTTGCCTGATGTTTAGCCTTAACAATATCCTAACTATGAGGAAATGCTGGAAAGTGAGAGATGACCTGTCTGGGGAAATAAGGGCATCCCAAGTATAGTCTCCGATCCAGTTATAAGGAAGGTGGGGCCATCCATTATCTCTAAATTCACCCTTATTTCCAGAGATAGCCAAATCAAGACTAATTCATTTGTAAAACAAGTCCAGTTTTATTTACATAAGCTCCTCAAGGAGAGTGATTAATCGTGTAGATCCTTTAAATCTGCTTTGCTGGAACTTTTCATAAGGAATCTCTAGACTGAACTTTTAATAGCCTCTCAAACCAAAGCCAAACCAAATACTTGTCATCAGACTTGCCTGTAATACCTGTAGATTAGGATATATTCCTCTTTTTTTTTTTTTTAAAGATTTTATTTATTTATTTGAGAGAGAGAGAATGAGAGAGAGAGAACACATGAGAGGGGATAGGGTCAGAGGACGAAGCAGACTCCCTGCTGAGCAGGGAGCCCTACGCGGGACTCGATCCAGGGACTCCAGGATCATGACCTGAGCCAAAGGCAGTCGCCTAACCAACTGAGCCACCCAGGTGCCCCTAGGATATATTCCTCTTCTCGAGGTCCCCAGAATATCCTGAAGTCCCTGCACCTGCCAGGAAGTGACATTCTTTACTCACCTGGTAAGGCTGCTGGGAACTCTAAGCAAGATATCAAGCCAGTATTTCCAAGGGGCTCCATGGGCTCCATAAAGTCTACCTTAATTCCTTAAAGCTGTCTGGTCATATCTGAGTCTATGCATATCTCTCTCTAATATGACATTCCAGTCAAAGTCTTGGTAATATAACCAATGTTTCCAATGGTGTCCTGTTAGAAGGGGAACAGATTCTTACTGAACTTATGCAAATAACTGTAGTTGCCATGAAAGAAAGAATACTCACTGAGAATTTCTAAATTCTAGAGGGTTCAGGTAGGGAGAAAAGTTAAATGCTTCAATTTGTTCACAAAGAAATACTTTTTCACATTTCTGTAAGTCATAGGTATCTTAAGAGAAAATTTCCTTAAATCTGGAAGAGCAAATGTTAGAGAATCAGCAATGTTTCAAACAAGAGTCACATGCTCAGGGTGCCTGGGTGGCTCAATTGGTTAAGCATCCGACTTGATTTCGGCTCAGGTCATGATCTCAGGGTCCTGGATGAAGCCCCATGTCGGGCTCCATGCTCAGCAGGAAGTCTGCTTGAGATTTCCTCTCTCCCTCTCCCTTTGCCCCTCCCCCCTCAAATAAAGAAATAAATCTTTAAAAAAGCAAGAGTCACAAAAACTATAATCGTCTTCCTCAATTCATTTAGTCCCATATTACTAATTCTAGTTGTTTGGATGCAGCTTTTTTTGGTTAGTTCTGGAAATTCTTACCCAGTTTAGTTTTATTTTTTTATTTTTTTCCCAGTTAAGTTTTATCATTTTAAAGATATCAAAAACCTGCATTTTTTTTAAAGATTTTTTATTTAATCCTTTGAGAGACAGAGACAGAGACAGAGAGAACACAAGCAGGGGGAGTGGGAGAGGGGGAAGCAGACTCCCTGCTGAGCTGGGAGCCAGATGCAGGGCTCGATCCCAGGACCTGGAGATCATGACCTGAGCTGAAGGCAGATGCTTAACCATCTGAGCCACCCAGGCGCCCCAAAAACCTGCATTTGTTAAAAGTCCTTTTTATGAATCTATTTGAAGATAAAACATACTTGCAAGAGCATCAGAACAATAACTATAAATAACCAAAAAAAACCCTTCAGAAAGATCCAATATAAGAATTAATCATAATGCAATTGACAAGGAAATCCGCTTATTTCTATGACACACAACATTTCAATAGTTGAAGTAATGACCTTATCCCAGGACATATTAAAACTAAAAGAATTTTATATATATTTTATTTTTTATTTAGATTTTATTTATTTGTCAGAGAGAGAGAGAGCACACATGCAGGGGAAGCAGCAGAGGGAGAGGAGAAGCAGGCTCCCCGCTGAGCAGGGAGCCCCAAGCGGGACTCAATCCCAGGACCCTGCGATCATGACCTGAGCCGAAGGCAGATTCTTAACCATCTGAGCCACCCAGGCGTCCCAAAGAATTTTATATATATTTTAAAATGGTTATAGCATTTACCTGTAGAACACAACCTAAGGCTTATCATCACTGGTTCGACAGTGCGTCCCATGTAATTTAACATACCAAATGAACAAGCCTTAATAAGTCAAAAGATGTCATTTACCATTTAAATCTCGAGAAGTTTGTTAAAAACCTTAGAAAGTTCTAAAGCACATACTTAGGGGTGCCTGGGTGGCTCAGTCGGTTAAATATCTGCCCTCAGCTCAGGTCATGAGGTCCTGGGAACCAGCCCTGCATCAAGTTCCCTGCTCAGCAGGGAGTCTGCTTTTCCCTCCCTCTTTGTCCTACACCCTGCTTGTGATCTCTCTCTCTCAAATAAATAAAATCCTTTTTTTTTAAAGATTTTATTTATTTATTTGAGACAGAGAGAATGAGAGACAGAGAGCATGAGAGGGAGGAGGGTCAGAAGGAGAAGCAGACTCCCTGCCGAGCTGGGAGCCCGATGCGGGACTAGATCCCAGGACTCCAGGATCATGACCTGAGCCGAAGGCAGTCGCTTAACCGACTGAGCCACCCAGGCGCCCTCAAATAAATAAAATCTTTAAAAAAAAAAATAAAGCACATACTTAAATAGGATTACAGATCATTATAAATTTAATATTTATATTTAACCAAGGTGACGATAAGGGATTCTATGGGAAGTTATATAGTTGTTAGCAAAACTTAGGTCCTTTAATATTGAAAAGTTTTAACTTTAAGTAATCAAAGACCTCATACAGACAAAACATCGAAGCTTTGGTTTTCTGGGCAGATAAAGAAAAACTTCACTTACATTTTCGTTTTTCTTTTTTTTTTTTTTAAAGATTTTTTATTTATTTATTTGACAGAGAGAGACATAGCGAGAGTAGGAACACAAGCAGGGGGAGTGGGAGAGGGAGAAGCAGGCTTCCCGCGGAGCAGGGAGCCCGATGTGGGACTCGATCCCAGGACCCTGGGATCATGACCTGAGCCGAAGGCAGACGCTCAACGACTGAGCCACCCAGGCGCCCTTCACTTACATTTTCTTATCGAAAACAGACCAACAATCCAAGAAAACTTTGTCTTCTTAACATACAGAAAAGGAGAATTTCAGTTTTATACCAGTGTACTTTTAAAATCCATTCATTTTGAGGGGCGCCTAGGTGGCTCAGTTGTTAAGCGGCTCAGGTCATGATCCCAGGGTCCTGGGATCGAGCCCCGCATTGGGCTCCCTGCTCAGCGGGAGGCCTGCTTCTCCCTCTCCCACTCCTCCTGCTTGTGTTCCCTCTCTCGCTGTGTCTCTCTCTGTCAAAGAAATAAATAAAATCTTTAAAAAAATAAATAAATAAAACCCATTCATTTCGAGGTGCCTGGCTGGCTCAGTCGGTGGAGGATGTGACTTCTGATCTTGAGGTTGTGAGTTCAAGCCCCATGTTGGTGTGGGGCCTCCTTAAAAATAAAATAAATAAATAAAATCAATTCTTTTTTTTTAAGATTTTATTTATTCATTTGACAGAAAGAGAGAGCACAAACAGGGGCAGCAGTGGAGGGAGAGGGAGAAGCAGGTTTCCCGCTGAGCAGGGAGCCCAACACGGGGCTCGATCCCAGGACTCTGGGATCATGATCCGAGCCAAAGGCAGACACTTAACTGACTGAGCCACCCAGGCGCCCCTCGACTTTAATTCTGACCACACATAAAATTCTTTTCCAAAGATTTCCCTTCACAAACCTTCTACAATTTTCTTTTTTATTTATATTTTGTCCTAAGCCTTTTTTCTCTAAACAACCCATCTCATTTTAGGACAAAATTACTTTATTTTTCCCTCAACAAAAGGTAGTCCCATCCCTTATAACTTTCTCATGTATCTCCTACTTTCTTATAAGTAAAGTTGATTTCCTTATTTCCATCAGTCTTAATTACATTTAGCAGAATTTTAACTTTTAGAAACCTTTGCCCCCAATGAAAACTGAGTAGTAACCAATTGTGAACTGTTACACCAGGATTCTTTTAAAGCTGAAATTCATGAATACATTTCATAATTTCTAAAAACATAGGTTTTCCCATAGTGAGAGATGACCTGTCTGGGGAAATAAGGCATCCCAAGTATAGTCTCCGATCCAGTTATAAGGAAGGTGGGGCCATCCATTATCTCTACTTACTAAAGTATGAAGCAATTTACTACAGACCCAAGTATCCTCAGTTTCTCTGCAATGAGAAGCCAAAAGCAGACAAACCTATGTTCAGTAACCAATGCTTTAGTATTTTATCTTTTTTTTTTTTTTTGCTTTAGTATTTTATCTTATCTGGAAAAGACTTAGATATCCAATGAATTCAATTTCTCATTTAACTTAGCAAAACTTCAAAATTTTAGGTTACCAAAGATTTTGAAAGCTATTTAGAAGTTTTACCTATAAACCGTTTTATTTAGCCTACTTGGTTTTTAATAATTACCCATAAAACTCTGATGAGACAAACACAATTAACCCTCATGTTAAGTCATTTTTTGCTGACAAATGGCAGCAGAGGTAACATGAGCTTATTTGACCTTTAGTAAACCTTGGTAGAATACAAGTTTTATATTTAATGCTGATAATTCTAAAGACATGTCTACCTTAATTATTATTATTATTTTTTAAAGATTTTATTTATTTGACAGAGAGAGACAGCGAGAGAGGGAACACAAGCAGGGGGAGTGGGAGAGGGAGAAGCAGGCTTCCCGCGGAGCAGGGAGCCCAATGTGGGGCTCGATCCCAGGACCCTGGGATCATGACCTGAGCCGAAGGCAGACGCTTAACGACTGAGCCACCCAGGCGCCCCATGTCTACCTTAATTAAACTAACAAATTTAAATTAGCTTAAATACCGAATATGTTACACTGGGTCCACTAAAAGTCAATCAATTTGTTCCCCACTGTCAATTTTTACCTGGGGCTCCCGTGGGGAAATCTGAAGGGGGCAGAAGTGGGGCGCTCTTGGCTCTTTGATGGGGAGGGTAGGAGGAGCAGGGACCAGTGACGCCAGGAGCCCGGGGGATGGTACAGGAGCTGCTTATGTAAGGCAGCTCCCGGTGGTGCAGGAACAGGAGGGACAGAGGGGCACAGAGTAGGTGAGGTGCTGCCAGGAAGCCTGGAAGCGGATAAAAGCCCAGAGGGCAGAGAAAGAGGACTCCTGGTCAGAAAGTTCTTCAGCTCTGACAGATGAGCAGACGGACATTTTCTTTTTTCCACCCACAAAAAGTGAGGGGCGCCTGGGTGACTCAGTTGGTTAAGCGTCTGCCTTCGGCTCAGGTCATGATCCCGGGGTCCTGGGATCGAGCCCCACTCAACGGGGAGCCTGCTTCTCCCTCCCCACCCCACCCCTGCTCTCTCTCTCTCTCTCTCTCTCTTTCTCAAATAAATAAATAAAATATTTCTTTTTAAAAAGTGAAAATGGGCAGTCCATGTTGGACCAGAGAAGACAAGGAACCTCCCCAAAACAAAGGGAGTTTTGGCAGCTGTTTGGGTATTCCTTAAAGTCCCTGTCCCAAGGTGAACTAACCAGATAATTGGTTCCAATTATCCTAACCATTAACCTGGGAAACGAATGATGGAGAAAACCCCACATACAACAAGAGTCAGACAACATTCATTCAGTCCTCTCAAGAGTATATTCCAGATCTGACACACAAAAGAAGAAGCAAACAAAGAGGAGGCTAGTGACTTAGGAAAAACAGGCAGGCATGTAAGGATCTTGACAGCAACCTGTTTACAAAAGAGTTGCACATCTTGGGGGTTAGATTTATTTTATAGCCCAACAGCATGGGGTGCTTTTTTAAAAATCCAAATTGACTCCAATATGCTAGGAAACAGCCCAAGAGGGAATCCTTTAGGATCGAGAAAGCTGATGTCCTAGTCCATTCCTATAAAACGAAGAGAGTACTTTACCCCAAATCCCCTTCGGCTTCTGAATGGCATCCCATCAGGAATATTGCCAAAGGTTCCTGAGGTTCAGGGTGGTGGGAGGCATCCCTCTTCTCAACCGCTCTGACACCTTGGTACTACCTGAGAAGTGATGTTGACCTCCCTTCCCTTCCCCATTGCACCCTAGACCACAAAGGCTGGTGAATGGACTAAAACACACAGAGACTGGGGCTGCCTCTTTCCATTCTGGGGAAGCCAATATATTTGGCCACCAATATTAATACCCTTTGAAAGCCTCTGGATCTAGTATTAATGGATGGGGTAGAGGTCCTGGCCTTTGTTAAGAAGGGACAGCTATTTTATATCATATTGTCATGTATCTAAGCTAGAAGTACTTTCATTCTAAGAGCAGGACTGTTGCCCATGGGTAAGGACAAATGAGAGACATGAAGAAATGAAAGTGTGGAACCCCTGTCTAATCCAGGCAACTTTCTCGTGAGCTTTATCCATGATCCAGTCCCAAGGGAGTGGTCCCCCATTGGGTGAGTGCCCCAACTGGGTAATAGCTCCGGTCCCTTTCAGGAAGCAAACGGTCAGACATGTCTTAGACTTTATGCTCATTGAGGGATCACACTGGGTTATTTAGGAAGAAACCTTACACAGGAGTCTTAAGATTGGCAGCCATCCGAATGCCATGAATGGCTGTCCCATGCCTGAGAAGAATACAAGTATTAACAGGTAAAACAGGAAGAGCCTGATTTCTGAGCCCAACACCATTACGGCCAAGGTACCGATGTCCATCCAGCCAGGTGGCAGGAGTTTGTCCCTCCCTGTAGTTTGGGCATGGGCAGAAGGTTCTCTCCTGAGCACTCAGCAAGACCTGTTCCAAAGGGCTGTACTATTCAGGACATCTCTGAAAAGGAACAAGTTAAAAACAAAGACCGGGGATAAAGAAGACTTACCAAGCCACATCAGGGCTCTTGGATTCATTCATAATTCCTGTACAGACCACCAAAATTGTGGCATCGCTGAGCTTGCCAGTCAAGAAGTAAATCTGGAGACATTTTATGGTGTAACTTAGTAAGTTTCAGTAGCACAGGGACAGGACCCCTGGGCAGAAAGTGCTGCACTTCTGCTGTATGAAGCTGGTAGTGGTTACATGCTTAGTGTTCAAGGGGGACGGGACGAGCAGGGAGCATTAGATCATAAGGGTTTTCTTCAAATTTCTTCTCATAAAACTACTTCCATAAGATTTCTCTGGTGCTTATCATTCAGCTCGATATTAACTCAGTGAGATGTACAGGCACTCACGAGACTTTTAAGGTTTATTTATTGGGGCACCTGGGTGGCTCAGATGGTTAAGCATCTGCTTTCAGCTCAAATCATGATCCCGGGGTCCTGCGATTGAGCCCCACCCACATGGGGCTCCCTGCTCGGCGGGGAGCCTACTTCTCCCTCTCCTTCTACTGCTCCCCCTGCTTGTGCTCTCTCACTCGCTCTGTCAAATAAATAAATAAAATATTTTTTAAAAATAAAGATTTATTTATTAATTCAAAGAGAGAGAGTGAGCAGGGGGAGTGGGAGAGGGAGAAGCAGGCTCCCTGCCGAGCAGGGAGCCCAACACTAGGCTCCATCCCAGGACCCTGAGATCATGACCTGAGCCAAAATCCAGGGTCGGTTGCTTAACCAACTGAGCCACCAAGGTGCCCCTGTCATGAGACCTTTTAAGAATGTAGCAACCAGTGCATATTTGACCCTTATTGAAACTGTGCAGGCTATAGGGCATGCTTCTGGGCTAACAGTGAACATTTTTCTGTTTCTGTCCCTCATCAGACTTTTTTTTCTAGAGGAGGACACCTAATTTTATAATCACTAGGAAAATAAGGTTCACTAATTTATTCAGATATTGAAAGTATATTATGTCATAAGCACAAAGTACACTAAAACAAGACTGAGCCAAGAGGCTTAAAATCCATAAAATCAAAGTCTTTTATAAAAGTGTGGTGAGCAGAGTCCCAGAGGTGTGCACAGCATGCCTTGACAGCACAAGAGAGAACATCTAGCTCTTTGACTTGGAGATGGAAATGGTGTCTGGCAAGACTGGCCAGCAGAGCTTGCAAAAAGCTAGCTGGAGTGCAGACGGGAGAGCAGTCATCCTCCAAGGGGCTTAGAAAAACGGGAGCGGTTATGTAGTATGGAGTTTAAGCTTTCTCCTGGAATGGAGTCACTAAAGATTTTGGATAGGGGAGTGACTAGGAATTGTGCTCATGGAAGGCCCCAAGCCTTAAAAAGGATCTATTAAAAGGTGCACAGTTTCCTCATTATGCCTTTGATTTGAAACTTAAAATATGTTATATTCCAATTCAGGCTAGTAGAAGCCCCTGGTGCCTTTATGTCTGTTCAACAGATGCCGTTGAATACAAAAGGAATGAAATTAAGATGTTACTGACTCACCCAGTACTTAGGATTGAGTATTCCAATTACTTGATCCATACTGATGAAGGAGTCTGGAATATGCCACTGTGGCATAAGAATTTTGAGGAGAAGGCATTTGAGTTCCTGAAATCCTCTGCCTCAAAGCAAAGCCTCCCAAAGGAACTCAATTATCATAAATCCCCTCTCAGGGAGCAACCAGGGAAGATGATCTCATCACCAGGTACAGTGAAAGTTGGCACCACGCCTAAACAGAGTGTGTCACAAAACTATTTTATCTTCCATCAATTCTCCTAAGGGCCCATTTATCTTTCTTAAGTCATTTGTTTTCCCATAAGTGCCCTTTCTACCCCCAACTTCCCCTATGAAGAAGTCATGTATAAGTGTCCTTCACCCGCTTTCCCCTATCAAGATGATATATAAGGTCCCAAATTCTAACTACCCCTTTAAGTTACATTTTTGTGAACTCCCTCATACTCATTAAGTCAGTCTTTTCTCTTGCTTGTCTTTCGTCAGTTTAATCAGCACGCTCCCAAACACAGAATCTAAGAAAGTAGAGGAAAAGTTCTTCCTCCCCAACAATTCAAAACAGTGCCTGCCAGCCACTTATTTCTAATTATGTACTTTCCCCCTTTTATGATTTCAAAATAATAAAACTCCTTTGGGAGCTGCTTCTCAAATTTAATAGAGCCTAAGGTAGAATCGGCTAAGTGTTCTAGTTTTTAATCTGATGATTACATTTAAAAGGAACTGTGATTCTTGATTTCTGTAATTTGTCACTGTGGTTTCTTTAAAAGCCCAGGGTGCTGGATTTACAAACTCTAAAAACCTTCATTTAGGTGTTTGTTTAGAATTAACATCTTTTAGATGTTAACCTCCATGTTTATGTATAACTGAAAAACCTAAGTATGACAAATTAATGTTTTGGTCTTTCGAATTGAGAATTGAAAGGTAAAGTAGATAGGAAATGTGTGAGTAGGGAAAGTAGATGATAATTTACCAATCATTCTTGAAAGAAAACTTAAGAGGGTGTAAACTGACCAGGACTGCCTGATCGGAAGGGTTAAGAATTGCTAAAATTCTAGTTTTTCTAAAAACTGATTTGATTGTTACTGGTTTTTCTTTTTTAAGATTTTGAGAGAGAGCGCACAAGTGGGGCAGGGGGAGGTAGGGGCAGAGGGAGAGGGAGAAGCAAAGTCCCCACTGAGCAGGGAGCCTGACGTGCAGTTGGATCCCAGGACCCTGAGATCATGACCTGAGCTGAAGGCAGACGCTTAACTGACTGAGCTACCCAGGCACCCTGTTGATGTTTTTAAAAAGATTTTTAATTTTTTTCAATTTTTAAAAATATTTTTGAGAGAGAGAGCCATGAGCAGGGAGGAGGGGCAGGGAGAACCAGACTCCCCACTGAGCAGGGAGCCCGATGTGGGACTCGATCCCAGGACCCTGGGATCATGACCCGAGCTGGACAGATGCTTAACCAACTGAACCACCCACGTGCCTGTAAGATTTATTTTTAGAGAGGAGCATGGGGGGAGGGGGTTTGCAGAGGGGCAGAGGGAGAGGGCCCCCCCCCCCAACTCTTCATTTTATTTCATGAGGTTCTTGCTATCAGATTCTGCTAACAGAAATTCAGAATGATTAAACTGTGTCCCTCTTGTATTTTTTTTAGTTCTGCTTCAAAAAATAAAGTTCAGAGGGCGCCTGGGCTCAGTTAAACATCCGACTCTTGATTTTGGCTCAGGTCATTATCTCAGGGTCGTGAGATGGAGCCCTGCATCTGGCTCCCAGTTCAGCATGGAGTCTGCTTGAGATTCTCTCTTCTTCTCCCCCTGCTTACATGTTCTCTAAAATAAATAAATTTTTTTTTAAAAAGTTCAAAACTACAAAAAACCCACAAAAAAACCTCTTCGCTAGTGACGGAAATAACCATTTACATGGTTTAGACAGTGGTTCTCAACCCTGGATGTTTTTTTTAACTCTGAGGCCCTGACCCCTGAAATTCTGATTTTATGGTCTGGGTAGGACCCAACATGGTTATTTTAGATTTTTTTTTGTGTGTGTGTGTGTGTGAGAGAGAGAGAATGAGACAGCATGAGAGGGAGGAGGGTCAGAGGGAGAAGCAGACTCCCTGCTGAGCAGGGAGCCCGATGTGGGACTCGATCCTGGGACTCCAGGATCATGACCTGAGCCGAAGGCAGTCGCTTAACCAACTGAGCTACCCAGGCGCCCCAACATGGTTATTTTAAAAAGCTAAACTGATTTGAACACGCAGCCAGGGTTGAGAACCACTGGATATTGCATTTTAAAAAATTAATTTAAGTAATCTCTGCACCCAACATGGGGCTTGAACTCACTACCCTGAGATCAAGAGTCACATGCTCAGGGTGCCTGGGTGGCTCAGTCAGTTGAGCGGCTGACTCTTGATTTTGGCTCCGGTCATGATCTCAGGGTTCCTAGGTTGGGCTCCATGGTCAGCGGGGAGTCTGCTTGAGGATTCTCTCTCCCTCTACCCCTCACCCTGCTCACTCACGCTTTCTCTCAAATAAATGATTAAAAAAAGTCACATGCTCTACTAACTGAGCCTCTGTACTTACTAAAAGCACAAATTTTTTCAGTTTATTTCTAGTTAACTGGCCAAATTTTTACCCAATTCACCAAATACTGATTTCAAATTTTTATTCTTCAAATTGGTTAAGCAACAATTAAGTGAATAAGCATCCTATTTATGTGTTTTAAGCCACCTAATTAAAAGCATTATATAACTATTTGAAATTAAAACTGACAATATTTATAAAAACTTCTTGTAACAAATATAGCTTCCTAAACTATGAGCAATCCTGTCCTCAATGAATAAATATGACAGTGAGATTTGAGAATAGAACATTTTAATCATTCAAATAGCAAGCTCAGTATCATTTCAAATTCTTTATTATACATCATGGTTGCACAATTTGAGGCTGGTTAAATATAATTGTTTTCAAAATTTCTTCGAATATTTTCTAGATTACTACATGCAAGTGACCATGAAAATATCTGGCATCTTTAAATTTTGAAACTCTGAACAGGCACTTACATGAAGGAAAACATTACCATTCACAGACAGCCACATTTAAAATAGATGCTCCAGCACATGGTACATGGAACCTTTTGCCAGTAAAGAAGTTGGTTACTGACCATTTTATCAAAGTGCCATAGTAGTAAACAGGTTTAGAGAAATGTAATTTGGGTTACTTAGCTTACTCATAAAGTAAGGTTAACTGACAAGACTTGCGCTGAAGTGTATAAAAAAATATTGGTACAAAAACCAGTGAACCCTAAGTGAAAGTAGTTTCACACAGCAGGCTTCATTTTAGTTCCTACACTCCACATTTAGTGTATCTGAGATCAGACCCCATGCATATGAACAGATGACTAAAACCTTCTTTTTACAACTTTGAACAAATGACTTGAATTTAGTGTTAACAAAATTTAAACAGAGTGGGTGAAATTACATTTGAGTTTGAACTAGCCAAAGTTCCAGTTTAACAAACATGAAATTGTCCAGATCTAGATAACTACATGCTTCACAGGTCTTCCTGAGTTCCCCATCCTCAAACTTTCCCCTGGAAAGGGAAGAGAGTATTTGTGAAGGCAACAAAATTATAATTTCATGTATGTGGTAAAAAGATGCCTTAAATTAAAAAAAAAAAATTCAAAGTAGTTACAGAAAAATGATATAGTTTTAACAAATTCGAAAATGCCAACAGAGTCAACTCTACATTGCAGAAAACATACAGTGGTACCTGCTGGATAGTAATAGCAAAATAGTTACTTAATATGGCAAAAAAGAAAGAAAGAAAAGAATGAATGAAAGAGAAAAGGAAGAGAAGGAGGGAGGGAGGGAGGAAGGGAAGGAGGAAGGAAGGAAGGAAAGAAGGGGCAAGCAAGCAGGCCACGGTGACATGCCACATAATCTCGGGGAAAAATTTTAACATTCACAAAACAGAAGACTTCAAAGAGGATACAATTCAGGAAGCCATGGAATGGTGGAATCAAAAGCACCTACAGTGAAACACTCCATAGGTATTTCTCAAACACACATGTAGAAACAAATGTATTCCTCAAAAATATTGAGATGCCATGTTTTAAATCTTTGCAGGATTTAAGGCCCATTCAATTTTTCTATTTTTATTTGAACACGAAATACTTAATTTTTTGCATGTAGAGAATAAGAGGTAATTATTAGCATGAAAAAGGAGAAAAGTATTTATAATCAACATTACTAAGAAAAGCGAAATTACAAATACCAGCCTACTCACATGAAAATCTTTAATGTTTATGTTTATGCGTATCTGAGTGCTTATTATCAGGTCAAAGTGTGCAGTAAAAAAAAAAAGACAAGAAAGAAAAAACGGCAGCTTAAGAAAGTTCCAGTGTTTCAAAGAAAGCGCTTTTTTTAATGTATATACATGAAGAACATTTAGTTGTATCATAAAATAAATGCAGCACTGTAAGATAAAGGAAGACTATTATAAATGGAGTTTTGGCCTTTTCCCCCACTACAAGCTGCAACCATCTTTAACCCGCTGAACTTAATCTCAATGGATATAGGAGTTTTTTGTTTTTCTTTTTTTCTCCTATTCAGTTCACATTTCAGGCTGTTCAGCAGATGCCTGTGATTCTGGTGATTCAAATCGCTGGTGAAAGTTTGTTCTCTGTTTCCTCAATTTTTCAGGAGCTTTTCTCCATAAAATGATCTCCTGGTAAAACATATGCAAGACATCAACAAATTAACATTCTCATATTATGCCTTAAATCTTCACCATGGAAATAATGCCACTTCAATTTTAACTATAACAAAATTAGATTCTTCCCAACAAAAGCTGTTCTTTTTGCTGAGTGACCTACTTTCTTCCAGTTCTAATCTTGGACCACCCCTTCTGCCAGCCCTGCTTCCCTCTCATAAGCACCTATGTACACCACCACTGCCAATCTAATGTGGCACAAGATTCTAGCTATTACTGATTTCAAGATTCCTAAAATCTGTCCTTGGTTTGCTATTTTGCCCTTAGCCAAGTTCAAACCTCTGTAACTTCAACCTCAGACACTAAGAGCTTCTTGGTAGACAGCTCGGCCTCCAGTGCCTGAGGCTCCTTTCTAACCCACCCTTCCAATCACTACCCGATTTGGCTAAAACACTGCTTCAACCGCACTTCAGTAGTTCTCAGTGCCTCTAGGATAAATCTCAGACCAGGCATTCAAGGTCCTTCATAACCTTTATCCAATTTACCAACATCACTCTGTTCCCCCACCAGCCAAACAGTTAACGCTCTCCTCCCAATGCACTCCAAATAAACCCACCCTACAATTTCTCCTATATATATATATATATTTTTTCAAATACTTATTCCTCTGCCTATCCAAATCTTGTTCCAACCAATCCATCCTGAGATCTCTTTTAAATTCCTAAAATTAAAAAAAAAAAAAAAAATCCTAAATTTGCTCTGTAAAGTCATGACAGGCTGTTTATGTTGGTTACCAAACAGCCAAATGAATGCCGTGGGAAGCAACGTATTCATTCAATAGGCTACAATATGTAACTGATTTGGAAACTGTAAAGTTTATATAATCTTTTTTTTTAAGAGGGGGGAGGGGCCGAGGGAGAGGAAGAGAGAGAATCCCAAGCAGACTCTACACCCAGAGCAGAGCCCAATGTGGGGTTCGATCTCACGACCCTGAGATCATGACCTGAGCTGAAATCAAGAGTCAAGACACTTAACGGAGCCACCCAGGCGCCCCTATATAATCTATCTTGAGTTACAAATTACCTATTTTTTTTTTTAAAGATTTTATTCATTTGACAGAGAGAGACATAGCCAGAGAGGGATCACAAGCAGAGGGAGTGGGAGAGGGATCACAAGCAGAGGGAGTGGGAGAGGGAGAAGCAGGCTTCCTGCCGAGCAGGGAGCCCGATGCGGGGCTTGATCCCAGGACCCTGAGATCATGACCTGAGCCGAAGGCAGACGCTTAACGACTGAGCCACCCAAGTGCCCACAAATTACCTATTTTTAATAGGTAATTTTACAGCATTATGGCAATATCAAAAGAAAAGGTTTTCTCTCTTCTAAATTATGGTCGAACTATAATTTAAGTTTTCTGTTAATTAGCTTTTTATAATTTTTCTCTTTCCACACATATGCAATGTGAGAACCTTGAAGACAAACTATGTTTATAAAAGGTAGATTTTGTATTCTTCACAATACTCAGTGCAGGGCGCCTGGGTGGCTCAGTTGGTTAAGCGACTGCCTTCGGCTCAGGTCATGATCCTGGAGTCCCGGGATCGAGTCCCGCATCGGGCTCCCTGCTCGGCAGGGAGTCTGCTTCTCCCTCTGACCCTCCCCCCTCTCATGTGCTCTCTCTCATTCTCTCTCTCTCAAATAAATAAATAAAATCTTTAAAAAAAAAATACTCATGCAGAATAATTTCTAATTTAGTTTTGAGTACTCAATTGACATTCAAATATTTATTAATCTGGTTCATAATATAAAAGACCATTCCAATCACAATCTTCACTGAAAATTCACCAAAGGCTTTTGATTTTCAAATGAGAACTAGTTTTATGATAAACATTTTATATAAAAAAAAGTATTAGATTTGGGTCATCTCAGGTAAATTTACAACAGAATGGAAAACCAGAATCCATCAAGTTAATGAAATCATTCAAAGTGATAACGAATATCTATCTATCTATTATCTGTTGATAAAGGAAAGATATTCAAGACACTACTGAATGAAAAAGCAAATTAAAGAACAACACACATATGATCTAAATACACATATACAAGTTTGTCTGGAAAACTACTCACAATGATGGTGGAATTTTTGTTAACCTGTTCTTTATTGCCTAATTTTTTTAACAAATGGTAGGTATTATTTTTATAAAAAAAAAAAAAACTTTCAAAAGAAAAATAAAAGCTCTGCCAAATTACAGCCCATTCTGGAGTCCTGCAGAATGATAGGGAAGAGATCTATCATGACACTATTCCATTCACACCTAAATTCCTTATCATAGAAACTCCCACTTGCTCAGTACTGTAAAGCTTAGAAAAGTGAGTGCTTTCCAGGTGTTTTTAGAACTGCCATAGAACAAAACATCAGCCTTGGTGGAACATCAGCCTTGGTGGCACCATACCTGCTGCTTGAAGTACCTTCTGTCTTCCTCATCAACAAGGACTAGATTCAAAAAGTACCTTACTGAAAATTTTTTGTTCACATCTCTCATTGTTGGAGTTGGGTCATATCCCGCTAAAAACAGTCTTATTGGAATTGATTCACCTGAAAGAAAAACAATTTCCATTTAATTCTAAAGATGAAAATATGGTCACATAACACCTAGAACTAAGCATTATAGAGAAGACACTAACAGTTTAGTTCTTCATGAGATGGCAGCCTAACAAAAACCTTATTTAAAAAAAAAATTTTTTTTTTAGAGCTTTTATTTATTTGTCAGAGAAAGAGAGAGAGAGTGAGCACAAGCAAGGGGAGCTGCAGGCAGAGGGAGAAGCAGGTTCCCCGCTGAGCAAGAAGCCAGATGCGTGGCTCTATCCCGGAACCTTGGGATCGTGACCTGAGCCGAACGTGGACACTTAACCAACTGAGCCACCCAGGCGCCCCATAACGAAAACTTTAGACCAGGGTTTCTCAGCCTTAGCACTACTGCCATTTTGGGCCCGATAATTCTTCGTTGTGGTTAAGTTCTGTTCACTAGATATCAGCAGCATTCCCCAAGTGTGGCAACCAAAAATAACTCCAAGCCACAACAAATGTCCAGGGGGTGGTGGTGCAGCAAAACGGCCCCTAGATGAGAACCACTGCTCTACAGTCAGAATGCCTGGATTCAGATGCCAACTCTACAACTTACTGGCCGTGTGACCTTGGCCAAATCACTTAACCATTCTGTTTCAAGTTCCTTATCTGTGAAATGGAAAATAGCTATAATATCCATCTTGTAGAGATTTGTAAGGACTATATGAGTCAATATATGTAAAAAGCTTAGAATAGTGCCAGCAGGTAAGTGCTATTTTAGTAGTTCTGTTATTCTTTCATGAAGTTTACCATAATTTCTAATCATGTGTATAAGTTCTTCAATACTTATTAACTAATTCATCCAAAGCAACAAACATGTTCCTAATGATGATTATTCCTTCGTTACCAAAAAGATTCTCGTGGTTTCTTTCCTAAGGGTAACTATTTGCATATTCTGTTTTGAATCTTTTATATGTAATACTTTTCTTGTGCACATCCATTTCCTGAAAGATATATGATCCATTACTTTACATAAAACTTTGTGGCTGCTGAAATTTTACAAAGTAATGTTGCCTAACAGGAGTGTGTACGCACACACACACACACACACACACACACGTCTTGAATTTAGAAAGACCTGGGCTCAAATCCAATTCTGCAATGATTAGCTATTAAAGGAAACCAGATTATGTCACCACAAATCTGCCTCTTTGACATAAAAATTATTTTGAGCTGAAGGCAATTACTAAGCAGCAAAGAGCAGAAAAGGCTCCCCATTTTCTGCCTAAAGGCAGGCTGTAACTTCTCCCTTTAATGAAGACAGTTTCATCAGCCCAGGGATGGCTGATCAGGAATCAGCAAACAAACCTCACTCCATTTGTTTCCTCCCTTAGATTTATTTACCTTCACACAGCTTGCCACACCCCTGGAGAAGCCTGCAACTACTTTCCTTTCTCCAGTTAGATCTTGAAATTTATTGTTCTTTTGAAGATGCTATATATGCTGAAATTCTAAGCCACTGTTTTGAGTTATTTTTTGTTGAGGTTTTTCCTGCATGATGTGCACTGCACACATTAATAAACTTTTTTTCCTTTATTAATCTGTCCTTTTGAGAGTCCCAGCTGAAAATCTAAGATGGGTAAAGTTCTGCCTCCCCTACACTTTACCTTTAACAAGTTTTTTAACCTCTTTGTATCTCAGTTTAATCTGTAGAATAAGATACCATCACCTAACTCAAAGGAAACATTGGAGCACCTCAGAGTACAATGCCTCCTCTATAGTTGGCACTCAGTAAATGATAGCTACTTTTTGAAATAATTACTAACCGAATGAGAAAAAGCCAAAGATGTAGATGTAAAATGATAAATACTGGGGCACTGGCTGGCTCAGTAAATAGAGCATGTGACTTTTTTTTTTTTTTAAGATTTTATTTATTTATTTGACGAGGGAGACAGAGAACACAAACAGGGAGAGTGGCAGGCAGAGAGAGAGGAAGCAGGCTCCCCACTGAGCAGAGAGCCTGACGTCAGTCTGGATCCTGGAACCCTGGGATCATGACTTGAGCCGAAGGCAGACGCTAACTGGCTGAGCCACCCAGGAGTCCTGAGCATGTGACTCTTGATCTCAGGGTTGTAAATTCGAGCCCCTTGTTGGGTATAGAGATTACTCAAAAAAAATTAAAAATCTTTTAAAAAGTAAAATTAAAAATACTGGCTTTATTATCTTGGATACGGAAGATAATAATGGAACTGCTTGTTTTCTTGGGGGCTATAAGGATTACAGAATCCCACAGACATTAATGCTTAGCTATACAGCACCTTATATTCAGCATGAGTAAAAAAGACTTACCGAGATAAACTATCATAACAGAAGACAATCAAAATATTACAAATTCAGAACTAGGTAAGAGATAATATATAAATGTCTCTTCTAAATACTGAATTAAAGTTTTTCTTTCTTTTTTTTTTTTAAGTAGGCTCCACACCCAGCATGGAGCCCAGAGCCAGCCTCGAACTCACAACCCTGAGATCAAGACCTGAGCTGAGATCAAGAGACAGAGGCTTAACCAACTGAGCCACCCATGCACCCCTAAATACTAAAATTTAAACTGCATAAAAAATTAAACTTTACTTCAGACTAGGAAGTACTATTACAGTCTTTCACTATCTATACAAAGACGATCTTAAAAACATCATTATCAGAATCACTTAAGAATTCACAAATACTTTTACACTGCATAAATACTTTCAAACTAAACTGCCATGAACACTGCTGTTTGTACTACCTATCACACAAAAGAAGTAAATGAAAAGTATGTTACCTTTTACTGGTGCACCATCCATTATTTCATATTTAGCAATTGTTTCTGTTTCTGTGGTGGTACTGGGTCCTAGCACAATAATGTAAACGACATTAAAAAAATAATGTAAATGACATTAAGTTAAATATTTCCAGAATATAATTTCCAACCTTATATCTTATTTTCCAACTACATTATTTTAGTACTAATTTATCTTCCCATTTTGTGAAAATCATTCTTTTCTATTTCTTGATCTACACTTAACATACTTATCACTTCACTGAATGTTTCACTCTCTTCTTACCATATATATAGTTCAGAAAGAATCTTCTCTATAGAGTTCCTTCTATCATTTCTAGTATCTACTAAAATGGAAACTAGACACATAAGAAATAACCACTGTCATGCTAGTTTTCTCTGCAACATCCAAACTGTCTTCTTTCAGAGTTAGTTAACTCTAACTTGGAGAAAACATCAAACTGAGTACTTGATTGACATAGTTCTTTTAAGTTTGGGTGTTCATCTTCTAAGAGATTATTTGACCCCAGACATCTGTAAAAAGTCAATGATATGATAAATGAAAAAAGTATATCAAAACATACATTAATGATCCCAATGCTGTAAAACATATAATATGCAAAGACAACCAAACTCTGTTCTGAATGAGTACAGATTATTTTTTATTTAAACTTTTCTAGAATCAGCACAATTTTTAACCAGAAAAAATGTTTAATTTCTTTTAAACAAGAAAAAGGAACCTGACGTTTGATTTTAATATCTTTAAATCCCTTAAAACTTTTATTAGCAGGTGAAAATGGAGATTAAGAAATCACAGATGATTCTAATTATGATTCCAATTATAAATTCTTAAAGAGTGTTGCCTCGGGCACCTGGGTGGCTCAGTCGTTAAGCGTCTGCCTTCGGCTCAGGTCATGATCCCAGAGTCCTGGGATCGAGTCCCACATCGGGCTCCCTGCTCGGCGGGAAGCCTGCTTCTCCCTCTCCCTCTCCCATTCCCCCTGCTTGTGTTCCTGCTCTCACTATCTCTCTCTCTGTCAAATAAATAAATAAAATCTTTAAAAAAAAAAAAAAAGTGTTGCCTAAAATTATTTTCAGCAAAAATCCAACAAATGAGACAAATTAAATCTACACACTAATTAAAATTAAAAAGCAATTATAAATAATTCTGGGGCAACTGGTCAGCCATCTGGAAAAAACTAAAGTTGAATCCATATCAAGACAAATTCCAAAGAAATTAAAAATTTAAACAAAATCCCCAGATTATATTATTTTAGGAGAATCAAGCACAGAAAATTACTTTTAGAACATCAGTGTGAAAAAGGCCTTTCTCTGGCACAAAACCTAGAGTCTATAAAAGGAAAAACTAGTAAATTTGACTACACAAAAAGAACTACATGGCAAAAGCCATCATTAGCAAGACAAACTAGGGAAATTTTTGCTGCATTCATTCATTCATTCATTTATAAAGATTTTATTTATTTATTTGACAGAGAAAGCGAGCAAGAGAGCACAAGCAGGGGGAGCAGCAGAGGGAGAGGGAAAAGCAGGCTCCCTGCTGAGCAGGGAGCCCAACACAGGGCTCAATCCCAGGACCCCTGGATCATGACCTGAGCTGAAGGCAGATGCTTAATCAACTGAGTCACCCAGGTGCCCCTTTTGCTGCTTTTAATACAGAAAAAGGAATTGATTTCCCTAATATATAAAGAGTTTCTACAAATCAGTAAGAAAAGACTAATAATCCAAAAGAGATGGAACACAGGATATAGATAGGCAGTATATATAGAAAAGAAATACAAATAGCTTTTATACACATGAAAAGATGCTTACCCTCATTCAGAACGAAAAAAACTAAATTAAAACTACAACGAGGAACTTTCTCTCCCTACTCATCAGATCAGCTAAAAATTTTCTAATGTTGTATTGGTAAGAATAGGAGGAAAAGGGGCAACTGGGTATCTCAGTCAGTTAAGCCTCTGCCTTCGGCTCAGGTCATGATCCCAGGGTCCCTGTCAGGCTCTCTGCTCAGTGGGGAGTCTGCTTCTCCCTCTCCCTCTGCCCCATTCCCCTCCTCATACTCTCTCTCTAGCTCACTCAAATAAATAAATAAAATCTTAAAAAAAAAAAGAATAAGAGGAAAAGGCATTCTTCTACATTCCTTGCTGGTAATAATACAAATTGATACAACCCCTAAAGAGGATAAACTGATATGTATCAAAATTACAAATGAATATACTCATTGAAATAACAATTCTACTTTTAGGATTTTTATCTCCCACACATACCTGCACACATGCAAAATGACATTATTAAGTTTAGCACTGTTTGGAATAGCAAGTGACTGGAAACAACCTGGAGCAGACTGGTTAAATTCTAGTGTATCCATAGAAAGGAATACTATAAAAAAGATGAGGAAGTACTCTACACATTGATATGGAAAGATCTCTAAGATATATTAAGTGAAAAAGCAAAATATATATTGTACATAAACATTTAACTTAAAAGCAGGGCAAAGGGTATAATATAAAAGTAGTTACTGTATATGTATAAATATCAAGAAGCATTTTAAAACTTATAAACATATGACCTATGAGTAGCTGGAGTACACAAATAGGACACTTTTTACCATATAGTCTTTTACACTTTGTTTTTGAACAATGTGAAGGTATAACCTATTCAAAGATTAATTTTTAAAAAAGCACAAACATTAAGCAATATTAAGTATCAAAGTCAGTATCCAATATGTATATTTATTGTATATCTAAACAATATTTTAAGATTTAAAAATTTTTTAAAACAGGAATTTTAATTCAAATACTCTTTTTAACTTACCAATTCCTGTGATCTCTTTTTTGATCAGTTGCAACTCCATATGTTGGATTTTTATTCTTACTAATAAAAAGTAAATTTTTCCAACAATCACATCCTTTAGATGATACCTTTGGGGAAAGAACATACCTCATTTACCAAGTATCAGTTTAAAAAAACAATCAAAAAGGGGCACCTGAGAGGTGCAGCTGGTTAAGTGTCTGACTTGGATTCGACTCAGGTCTCAATCTCTGTTGTGAGACTGAGCCCCATGTCAGGCTCTATGCTCAGTGCGGAGTCTGCTTTGGATTCTCTCTTCCTCTCCCTCTGCCCCTCCCACTCATTCTCACTCTCCCTCTCTCTCATCTGTCTCTAAAATAAATAAATAAATATTTTTAAAAAAAGAGTGAAATATGTCCTGAAAGGCTTTAGTAGACATCTTTATGTCAGACATCCTTATGACAGTAACTATTTAAGAATACCATTTTGGGGGCACTGGGTGGCTCAGTTGGTTAAGCATCTGCCTTCAGCTCAGGTTATGATCTCAGGGTCCTGGGATCGAGCCCTGTGTCTGGCTCCCCATTCAGTGGGGAGTCTGCTCCTCTCCCTCTGTCCCTCCCTCCGCTTGTGCTCTCTGTCTCTCAAATAAATAAAATCTTTTTTAAAAATACCATTTTGGCTATTCAGATTATTTAATGTTCTTTTTTTTTCAAAAAAGTACTCACCATTTTGCTATAAAAATAGGAATCAAGCTTTAACTTTACCATCAATACACCTTAAAGGGAAGAATTAGCCTGATTAACTGTGGGTCCTTTACTTAGAGGTTAGATTCCGAAGAACTTAAGCAGAGAAAATTAAGATTGTTATGCTTGCAATATTTATTTGGTGTATAAAGATGTTTCTGAACATTAAAACTCTACACAAGAGTTTAGTGTCCTTATTACTCTAAGTGCTAGAGTAGTGCAGCTAACAAAGCACTTACCCACAAAGAGACATTCCACAGGCTGAGTTTGTTGCTATGATATCTAGTCATCAAAGTCCTTTCCCAATTACTCTGGAATGATGTGCTAATAAATCTGGAAATTACTACAATCCCTGGAGGGCTTTTCAACCTTCTCCTAGGTTTGAATCTCAAAATAATATCCCAGGAGTTGATCAATGTAATTATGCTGGCCTGAAGGGAGGCTTCCAGTGACAAGGTTATAGGTCCTAAACAATTTGATAATTTTATTAACAATATAATTTAAGACTCTGAAGGCATGTTTATATCACATTTTTAGTAACATAAATTGGTGAGTGACAACTAATAAAAGTCATGTAACAGAAGAATACACAGGAAGGGGATAAAAGAATATACATCCATTTCTTCAACAAATAAACTTTAGTGGGAAAAAAATAGGGGGGAAACTTACAATAAATTAAAAGAAATTTAAGAGTCAAACAACCAAATGCAATGTGTCCGGATGCCCTGGATTTGAACAAATCTTGTTTGGATACTGTAGTAAATAAACCATGTAGGGGAAAAAAGACATTTTATGAGATAATCAGGGAAATGTGAACATTGACTGGATATGTACAGATATTAAGAAATTATTAATATTTTTAGATATAACAGTATTATATTTAATATAATACACAATTTTTATGGATGAAATTCTGTGTCTGGAATTGGCTTCAGTATAATCTGTTGGGAGTGTGGGGGCTGGATCCAGATAAAACAGATCTGACCGTATACTGACAAGTACTGGAGCTGGGTGCTGGCTACTTGAGGATTCACTGTACTGCTCGTACACTTTGGTCTATGCTTGAATTTTTCCATAATAAAGTTTAAAAAGGTATTAAACAATAAACAAAACAGGAGCCTGTTTCTGTAAAAATACAACATATATAAACATAATATATACCTTTCCCTCTCTTGTGAAAAGATATGCAAGAGCTATTGTGATAAAGTGGTAAAATTAATAAAAAATAATAAAATTAAAAATGTGATCTTTTACATTGCCAAAATTTTTTTTATTTTTTTAAGATTTTATTTATTTATTTGAGAGAGAGAGAGACAGAGATAAAACACAAGTGGAAAGGAGAGGGAGAAGCAGGCTCCTGCTGATCAGGGAGCTGGACACGGGGCTCGATACCAGGACTCTGGGATCATGACCTGAGCTGAAGGCAGACGCTTAACCGACTGAGCCACCCAGGCGCCCCTACATTGCCAAAATTTTCAATAATGAAAATGTACTGCTTATGTAGGCAGGAAAAAGCATTTTTGTTTAGTTTTAAAGAAATGACTAGGCTAAAATTATACCAACCCAGTAAAGAAAATTTTTACAGACAGAAGGGATTAGTTGCCTTCTGAGATGGTAAGATCCTCTACAAAAAATGACCAAGCAGAGACTTAATAGGAATTGAATATGAAAGACACCTACGCTGAGTCAAGAAGATAGTCTTTCCGCTCAGAGATTTTGTTGGGCTGTTTACATCAAATTAATGTCAATTCTATCCCTACTTTGACCAATTTACAAAGACCCGAAAAGCTTATTTCTTAAATTTTCCCGGAACATTTAAGTTATCTGTTGTTAAAGGTACTTACTTTGATTTATTATATTCAAATTCTATGTGTAGACAATCTTCAATGCCCACTTCCATCTTAATGGAGTTGTTAACATCAGGATATGTGGCAAGCTGGTGAACAATAAGATCATATTCTTTTATCAAATCTGTCAGTCTTCTTACTATTGTCACTTTAAGAAAATACCTACAAAGCCAACAGAGAGATAAGTTAAATCTCCTATGATAAATTTTAGTGTTTTAAATAAGCAAACATTGACTGCAACTCAGCTTTCTCCTTACTGATCCTTTGGGATCAACTTACTTCATGAAAGAGTTCTAATCTTTAAATGCCCCCACCACCAAAAAAAAAAAAAAATACAAAGTGTAATTTTAAGAAGAGTGTACGTACTTTTTAGATGCATTTGAAGTGCTATGGCCATGCCTTCCTGAGGAAATCTCTATCACTTTTTAAAAAAATTTTATTATGTTATGCTAATCACCATATATTACACCATTAGTTTTTGATGTAGTATTCCATGAGTCATTGTTTGCGTATAACACCCAGTGCTCCATTCAATACATGCCCTCTTTAATACCCATCACCAGGCTAACCCATCCCCCCACCCCTCCTCCCCTCTAGAACCCTCAGTTTGTTTCTCAGAGTCCATAGTCTCTCATGGTTCGTCTCCCCCTCCGATTTCCCTCCCAATCTCTATCACTTCTTACCATATACCAAATGAGATTTGCTGGGAAACTAATGGATTTTGAGGTAATTCTGTTTACAAGACAAAAGGAAGTACCTAGGGGATGATTCATACAAAGGAATTATATGAATAAAACTTCTCATGATGGCAGTCTCTAAATCTACAATAGAAGGCTCTTATTACCTCAGGTGAACATTAGCTAGACAAAATATTTGGCAGAATTCTTAAAAATCTGAAGTCTATCAGTCCAGAATTATAATCAGAAATTCTAATAAGACATTCGATAGTAGCCATTACTTTCTGGTTTTGACACCACCTACAGTTTGTTAATATATATTCATACCTCAAGCGGACATTGGCACCGATGTAAGATTCATACGGCTTTTCAACTTGCATAAATTCAAAATCATAACTTCTGCTCTGAGTTAATTCTCCAGGCAAGGCTAGTTCTTTCACTAGGTTTACAAATTCATGAGTATTACTCTTGTCATTGAAAAGTTCTACAAAATTTTAAAAAGCAAAAAAGACCAATTACATTTAATATCTATTTCATTAAAACCCAAACTTCTACCTCCAAAGCAAATAATTTTTACCAAAAGAATTAGTTGGATTTGTCTTTAATATACTACAGCTATGATACAAATTCCATTATCCTCATTATGCTCCACCTAGGCATAAAAAAAATTCAGCTGCACAGCACAATGAAAATTTCTATTATAAAAGATGTATTCATTCCTTTGATGTAGTTAGGGCTTGCCCAAAATGAAGCTGCTTTAACAGACACATTTCCAGGAATTATTTGAACTTCCTCCCTTCAAGGCAAAAAGCATTTATTGTTTTGCTTTAGCTAGGCAAATATATTACTTTGATAAAACTATAATATACAAAAGACTTACCAACTATCAGTGAATTACTATAACTTGCCCCTCAAGTATAATCTCATCTGGAATAGATATATATCTACCAATTCCAATTTTGATACTTTAAACATGTATAGTACATCTTAGAAAGCTAGATTTAAAACCTAGCTATGTATACTGTAATAGAAAGATCCATTTTCTTTTCTCTTTTTCGATCTGCCATACCAAAAGATTTATACAGTTTAACTCCTACTAAACCACGAATGCCTCTGAAATACATGTGTGGAAATGTACACAAGCTGATCTAAGTCAAGAAGAAATTACACCTTTCCTTTTCACATGGAATTTTCTGACAGGTGAGTCTGGCTACAGGCACACACTAGGTTAGGAAGACAAATGGCATGGGTAATTAGAAAGTGAAGGATGAAGGTGACACTGGTAATTGTAAAGCTGGTGAAAAATGTAGGCAGATGGAAATTTCAGTGAGTCAACTAATTTACTCGAATTATTTTTCAAGGCTGGTAACATATAACTCCTCTCATTTTTAGTAATTAAGTTTAATAACAAAGGCAGAATGAGTCAAGTATTTAACACAATTCAAAGAAACATGATTTAATGTTTATAAAATAAATCCTCTCCTTTATTATGCAAAATCAATTCCTTCCTTCCACAAAACTAATTTGTAATTCAAGAATTTAAGTGCCAAATCCAACCCTCTTCAAACTCAGTTATCATTTAAAAAAAAAAAAAAGTAATACTATTTTAAAACTCACCAATTTGACCTAAAAATTCAATTCTAATTCCTTGGTGCTCTAGCCTCTTTCCAGGTTGCTTAAAGGCTAGGTTTACCTGCCAAAACATGAAATTATAAAAGATGTTAACAATCCTTTGAGTGGGCCTACTAATAGATTCCTTCCAGATGAATGCAATATATAAGTATTTCAGGTATTCATTTCTGAAGTTTGAGACACCACCACATACCTAGATCATTATGACTTTACAGCACCAGAGAAGGTATAACTTACTCAAAATACAATCACTTATACATACACTTAAAAGCACCTGCTTTGTTAGGAAGGAATCCTTTCTAAGTTGGAGAACTATAAAGACTCAAATCAAAAAAAGGGAAAATTTGTGGGACGCCTGGGTGGCTCAGTCGGTTAAGCGTCTGCCTTCGGCTCAGGTCGTGATCCCAGGGTCCTGGGATCGAGTCCCGCATCGGGCTCCTTGTTCCGCGGGGAGCCTGCTTCTCCCTCTGCCTCTCTCTCTCTATCTCTCATGAATAAATAAATAAAATCTTTAAAAAAAAAAAAAAAAAAAAAGGGAAAATTTGCAACTAATCAAATGTGTTTTCTGGTCAAATAGTTAAACAATTCTACACAATAGCATTTTAATGTAAGGTAATCACTAATTTCAAGAATTTACCTAAAAGATCACTTTAGCTCTTTGTAACCAAAAATATATTATTATAATTCCTAACCTTAAAAGCAATGTTTATTCCCCTGAATCTGCTACTCACTCTAAAAACAGAATGTCTAAAGACTGAAATTTTGTATTTGTATGATTTATCTTACATATTTTTGAAGTAAAATATATAACCTTGAAATCCTAAATTTACATCTGCCAAATGGAAGCCTTAATTTTATAAATTTTTTAATTTGACAAAATATCTATAAAGTACATACATATTAAAAAAACTTTTCCAAATGTTTAAGGATTAGCTAACATACAAAAAAGCATACTTTCAGATTTATTCTTTACTATAAAAAAATATTGTTAACATGACTCTTAAAAGCTTTTTTAACTAATGCTTCTCAAAAGATAACAGTAATCAAGGGCCAATAAAAACAGATCCAATTACTTCTGTTTGTAAACTGTATTAACTAAAATATTCACTTTTCTTTATCTTCCATACTGTAACCAGAATGAGTTAGTTACTTGCCTTCCAAATTAATATCCCAAAGAAAGAAGCAAATAATTAAATAAATTGTGGTACATCATATGATGGAATATTATTAACGTTTATAATAAGATCAAAGAATTTTTAATGATGTGGGAAGATGTGCATGATATGTTACATGAAGGAAGCATGGTCAAATTGTATACAAGCATAATGCCAATTATATATTTTTTAAATTACACAAAAGAAATACTCTTAAAGCAGTTACTTCTGGAATGTATAATTATAATTTTGTTTTCTTCTTTGTACAAAGTTTTCAAGGTTTTGTTTTTTTACAATGGGCAAATAATACTTTCTAAGTCAGAAAAATACTTATTTTAAAGGAAAAAAAGTATATTAGAGGCTTCACATACACTAACAAGTTGAATTTTAGGTTTGAACCACAAATAATACAAGCCTAACTCCCAGCTATCTCACAAGCCAGGCAGTAATTAGAGCTATTCTCTAATTCACACTAATAAAGCACATAAAAACAGAATACTTCTTAAAATGTCTATCTGGCAACAGATTTGGGGAATGTCTTCATCGAAACATGGCTGTGTCTGATATTTTTAAATTTACAGTTCTTCAAAAAACACTTTGAAACCATACTATTAAGGTAGAAATTTAAAGTTATTCCATTTTTCTACCAAATTGCCTAAACTCTGAAATTGTCCTTTGGTCTCCCACTGATGTCAAAACACAACTGCTTTTAAGCCTAATGCAAGATATTCTGGAATCTGAAGGATCCCAGGGTTGGAAGGCATAATTAAGCATTTTTATTTAAAAGCTATCCTGCAAGGGAGCATAGAAACATAAATGAAACTATGTGAACTGAGTTAAAGAATTTTAATACTAACTCTTACACTTTTGCAACTTTTATTATAATTTCAAACATAAAATAGTTCCAAGAACAGCACAAGGAAATCCCACATAACCTTTATTCAGATTCATCATGTTTATATTTTGTCCCATATGATTTATCACCTTCTCTCTCTCTATATATATAGAAGTCTATGCATACACATACAATTTTTTTTTCACAGTTGAGAATAATTTGGAGACATCATTCTCCTCTACCCATAAACACTTCATGTGTACCTAAGAAAATAATCTTTTAATCACAGTGCGAATATCAAAATCAGGAAACTTATAACTCCATATATTATATTCATATTCCAACAACTGTCCCAATAATGTACTTTACACCCTTTTTTCCTCCTATCCAGGCTCCAATCCAGGATCACATTACATTTAGTTATGTCTCTTTAGTCTCCTTTAATCTCAAACATTCCTCAGTCATTGCCTTTTTTTTTTCTGAGAGCACATGCGCAAGCAGGTGGGGAGGGGCAGAGGAAGAGAATCTCTAGGCTCAGCACCGAGCCCAACATGGGACTGAATCCTGACTCTCAGGACCCAGAGATCATGACCTGAGCCACAATCAAGAATTGGACGCTTAACCAACTGAGCCACCCATGTGCCCCAGTCATTGCCTTTCTTGACCTTGATGTTTTTTAATACAGGTCACTTATTTTGTAGAACAGCCCTCAATTTGGGTCTGTTTGATGTTTTATCACAGTTAGACTCAGCTTATGCATTTTTGGCAAGAATACCACAGAAATTAAGTTGTGTCCTTCTCAGTGTATCTTATTATGAAGTACATGATGCCAAGTGGTGATTTTAACTTTGATCACTTAATCAAGGTGATCTACCAGGTTTCTCCAATTTAAAGTTACTATTTTTTCCCTTTACTATAAGTAATTTGAGAAATGTGAGACAATGTATACACCTCTTTAAAAGGCCATGAAAACAAAACATAGGGAAACTGTATATAAACATATTCACTGCTCTAACAAGCCAATCTCAAACTCATTCTTCAGCATCTAATATTCTGTGGATGTTTCAAATAATGCTGTCTTCAGGAGCTGTGTAAGGAGTAAAATTCATCTACACTGTGTTTAAGACATACATCCATCAATGTACTACACACCATTTATAGTATCATTTACAGTGAATTACTGAGATATCTGCACTTTATTGTTGCTGAATACTGTGGTTATCCAAAATTAATTTCCAATTGCTACCAGAAGAATGTGGCCCATATTCATATTGATGAAAGATACTGTGATAATATTCTTTTTTTAAAGAATTAAACTATAAAGCCCTACAATCTCAGAATAAACATATACCTTTGTTCACTTTTGTAACAAGGCACAGAGGGTTCATTACAGGTAGCTTGGCATTGGCAACACCACTTCAAGATAATTTACTTATCACTGACCAATCTTAAAGAATCTTAAGGAATTATACCTTATGAACCCACCAAAAATATACCCAAATGACTATCAAATTTTTCACAACTATTGTGCCTCAATAATTAAACATGCAATCAGTAAGACTCTCTCAAAACTATTCAGAAGGTAAATAGTGATACAAGCTATATTTCAAAAAGAGGAAACCTAGCTCAAATATATATCATAAAAAATTTAGTCCAATGTTCCAGACTTAAGGAAGAATTGTCACTTGAACATGAACCAAAGCAGTAAATATTCTACCCAAGGATTGAAAAAATCTGAGTATGTTTTAAGAATTTCTCTATTTATCTTGTAATAATCTACATAGTCCCACTTGTCTTAAGAAATGCTTCAAAAATGGGGCACCTGGGTGGCTCAGCTGGTTAAGTGTCTGCCTTTGGCTCAGGTCATGATCCCAGAGTCCTGGGATCAAGCCCTGCGTCAGGCTCCCTGTTCAGGGGGTGAGTCTGCTTCTCCCTCTCCCTTGGCCCCTCCTCCTGCTCATGCTCTCTCCCTCTCTCTCTCAAATGAATAAATAAAATCTTAAAAAAAAAAAATGCCTCAAAAACTCTCCAAAAAACTTTTAGCACATAGCGATTAATTTTAACTTTAAAATGTATATGCTACAAGAGTCCCCAAACAATTCAATGGGGAATGAATATTCTTTTTAACAATAGTGCTGAAACTGAATATCAACATACAAAAGAATGAAGTTTGATCCCTACCTCACGCCATATACAAACTTGAAATGGATCAAAGACTTAAATGTAAGAGGCACAATTACAAAATTCTCAGAAGAAAACAGAGGTGTAAATCTTCACTGCTTTGGATGGACAATGGTTTCTTAGATAACACCAATGCATGAGCAACCAAACAAAAAAATAGATAAACTGGGACTTCATCAAAATTTAAACCTTTAGTGCTTCAAAGACACCATCAAGAAAGTGAAGACCAAAAAAAAACCAGAAAAGAAAGAAAGAAAAAAAAGTGAAGGCAATTCAGAGAACAGGAGAAAATGTTTGTGAAATATAACTGATAATGGACTTATATCCAGCATATATAAAGAACTCTTGCAACTCACAATAAAAAGACAACTAAATAAAAAAAGGTCAAAGGGTATGAACAGACTTTTCTCCAAAGATTTCTCTAGCAATAAGCACGTGAAAAGGTGCTCAGTATTAGTCGTTAGGGAAATGCAAACCAAAACCATAATGAGATACCACTTCACACCCACTAAAATGGCCATAATAAAAAATATATATTTTTAATATTTTTATTATATATATATTTTATATATATATTTTATATATATTTATAATAAAAATATATATATTAAGTGCTGCCAAGAAACTGAAGAAACTGGAACCCACATACATTGCTGGAAAGAATGTAAAATAGTGCAGCTGCTTTAGATAAGATTGGCGGTTCCTCTAAAAGCTAAACACAAAATTAACATATGACCCAGCAACTCCACTCCTACATATACACCCAAAAGAAATGAAAACATATATTCACACAAAAACATTTTAAAATGTTTTTAAAATGTTTTGTGTTTTAAACACAAGTGTACAGCATTATTAACAATAGTCAAAAAGTAGAAACCCGTCTGCAACTGATGAACAGATAAAGGAAATGTGGTATATCCATATTCCACATGGATATATATTGGAATATTAGTTAATCATAAGAAAAGATGGTTTGATACATACTATATGAACAAACCTTGAAAACATTATGCTAAAGGAAATAAGTCAGCCACAAAAGGACAAATCTTATATGACCACCTTTTTTTTTTTTTTTTAAGATTTTATTTATCTATTTGACAGAGACACAGTGAGAGAGGGAACACAAGCAGGGGGAGTAGGAGAGGGAGAAGCAGGCTTCCCGAGGAGCAGGGAGCCCGATGCGGGGCTCGATCCCAGGACCCTGGGATCATGACCTGAGCCGAAGGCAGATGCTTAACGACTGAGCCCCCCAGGCGCCCCTTATATGACCACCTTTAAGAAATAACTAGAACAGTCAAATTTACAGAAAAACAAAGTGGACCAGAGGTACCCAGGGACTGGGAGAAAAAGGAAATGGGTAGTTATTGTTTAACAGGGACAAAGTTTCTGTGTGGGGTGATGCATAAATTTTGGAAATAGTGGTGATGGTTGTACAACCTTGTGAATGTAATTAATGCCACTGAACTGTACACTTAAAAATGGTTAAAATGGCAAATTTTATTATATATATTTTTTACCAATTTTTTTGAAAGGAATGAATCTTTAAAGCATCCGCTAAGTGAAAGGAGCCAGACAGAAAAGGCTATATATTGTATGATTCCATTTATATAAAATGTCCAGAATAGGCCAATCCATACAGAAAGAAATCAGATTTGTAGATTAGTGGTTGCTAGGTGTCTCAGTTCATTCAGGTTGCTGTCACAAAATACTGTATACAGGGTGGCTTATAAACAACAGAATTTACTGCTCACAGTTCAGGAGGCTGGGAAGTTGGAAGATCAGTGTGCCAGCAGATGTGGTGAGAGCTCTCTTTCTGGTTCACAGATGGCTATGTTCACTGTATTCTTACATGGCTGAAGGTAAGGGAGATAAGAGCACTAATCCCATTCTTGAGGGCTCTGTCCTCATGACCTAATCATGTCCCAAAGATCCCAATCTCCAAATACCATGACACTGAGGATTAGATTTCAACACACAAATTTTATGAAGGCACAAATATTCAGTCTATGGCACTAAGGAAGCAAATGCTAATGGTATGGTGTTTCTTTTGGGGTGATGAAATGTTATGGTATTAGTGGTGATGGTTGCACAAAGTAAAAACACTGACTTGTACATTTTAATAGGGTGAATTTCTTGGTATATGAATTATACTCAATAGGCTTTTTTTTTGAAAAGAAAGTAAATATTGCAAATAAACTAATGGAACAGAACACACAACCTCTGTTTATGACAAAGGTGATACTGCAGTGCAGTGAAGGAAAGGATAAATGTTCTGGGTTCATGAGATATCCACACAGGGAAGTATAAAAAAAGAAAAAAACTAGCCTTAACTCCTAGGTCACAAAGACAAAAGCAACTCCAAGCAAACTGAGGATCTAAATGTGAAGTGTAAAATAAAAAAAATTACAGGAGAAAGATAACAGGAGAATATCTTCATGCCCATAAGGTAGGCAAAGATTTCTTAAATAGGATACAAAACACACTAACAGAAAGGAAACATAACATTTACCCTGTATTAAAATTAAGAACTATTCATCAAGACACCAGTAAGACAGTGCAAAGTCACACCAGAAAGTGAGAGAAAATATTTACAACACATATACAAAGGACCCTACACTGAGAAGCATAAAAGCCTCTTATCAAGAACACACAAAAAACTATTATACACCAATAAGAAAAAAAGTCAACTGAGTAGAAAAACGAGCTCTCCTCACCCCCCAAAAACTTGAAGAGGCACTTCATAAAAGATATAAAATGGCCAATAAGTCTATGAAAGGTTGCTCAACTTCAACGGATGTCAGGGAAATCAAAATTAATACCATGTAACAACCAAGAGAATGATACCATGAGAAGAAAAACCATAGACTAAGAAAAAATATTTGCAGAAGACACATCTGGTAAAGGACTGTTACCCAAAACATACAAAGAACTCTTAAAACTCAACAAGAAAACAAACAATCCAATTAAAAAGTAGGCAGAAATCCCAATCAAAATACCATCAACTTTTTTCAAAGAAATGGAACAACTAATCCTAAAATTTGTATGGAACCAGAAAAGACCCTGAATAGCCAGAGGAACATTGAAAAAGAAAAGCAAAGCTGGTGGCATCACAATTCCGGACTTCAAGCTCTATTACAAAGCTGTCATCATCAAGACAGCATGGTACTGGCACAAAAACAGACACATAGATCAATGGAACAGAATAGAGAGCCCAGAAATGGACCCTCAACTCTATGGTCAACTCATCTTTGACAAAGCAGGAAAGAATGTCCAATGGAAAAAAGACAGTCTCTTTAACAAATGGTGCTGGGAAAATTGGACAACCACATGCAGAAGAATGAAACTGGACCATTTCCTTACACCACACACAAAAATAGATTGAAAATGGATGAAAGACCTAAATGTGAGACAGGAATCCATCAAAATCCTAAAGGAGAACGCAGGCAGCAACCTCTTCGACCTCAGCCGCAGCCACTTCTTCCTAGAAACATCGCTAAAGGCAAGGGAAGCAAGGGCAAAAATGAACTATTGGGACTTCATCAAGATAAAAAGCTTTTGCACAGGAAAGGAAACAACACAACCAAAAGACAACTGACAGAATGGGAGAAGATATTTGCAAATGACATATCAGATAAAGGGCTAGTATCCAAAATCTATAAAGAACTTATCAAACTCAACACCCAAGGAACAAATAATCCAATCAAGAAATGGGCAGAAGACATGAACAGACATTTCTGCAAAGAAGACAGCCAAATGGCCAACAGACACGTGAAAAAGTGCTCAACATCACTCGGCATTAGGGAAATACAAATCAAAATCTCAATGAGATACCACCTCACACCAGTCAGAATGGCTAAAATTAACAAGTCAGGAAATGACAGATGTTGGCGAGGATGTGGAGAAAGGGGAACCCTCCTACATTGTTGGTGGGAATGCAAGCTGGTGCAGCCACTCTGGAAAACAGTATGGAGGTTCCTCAAAAAGTTGAAAACAGTGGGCGCCTGGGTGGCTCAGTCAGTTAAGCGTCTGCCTTTGGCTCAGGTCATGAACCCAGGCTCTTGGGATCAAGTCCCACATAGGGCTTCTTGCTCAGCGGGGAGCCTGCTTCTTCCTCTGCCCCTGCCTACCACTCCCCCTGCTCTCGCTCTCTCTCTGACAAATAAATAAATAAAATCTTAAAAAAAAAAAAAAGTTGAAAATAGAGCTACCCTATGACCCAGCAATTGCAGTACTGGGTATTTACCCCAAAGATACAAATGTAGTGATCCAAAGGGGTACGTGCACCCTGATGTTTATAGCAGCAATGTCCACAATAGCCAAACTATGGAAAGAGCCTAGCTGCCCATCAACAGATGAATGGATAAAGAAGAGGTGGTATATATATACAATGGAACATTATGCAGCCATCAAAAAAATGAAATCCTGCCATTTGCAATGACGTGGATAGAACTAGAGGGTATTATGCTAAGCGAAATAAGTCAATCAGAGAAAGACAATTATCATATGATCTCACTGATATGTGGAATTTGAGAAACAAGACAGAGGATCATAGGGGAAAGGAGGGAAAAATGAATCAAGACGAAACCAGAGAGGGAGATAAACCATAAGAGACTTTTAAACTCAGGAAACAAACTGAGGGTTGCTGGAGTGAAGGGTGGGGGAGGGATGGGGTGGCTGGGTGACGGACATTGGGGAGGGTATGTGCTATGGTGAGTGCTGTGAATTGTGGAAAAAATAAATAAAATAAAAAAAATAAAAAGTAGGCAGAAGATCTGAACAGGCACCTCACTAAAGAAGATATACACTTGGCAAATAAACATAGAAAAGATGTTCAACATCGTATTACCAACTACACACCTATTAAAATGGACCAAATCCGGAATGCTAACAACACCAAATGTTGGCAAGAATGTGGAGCAACAGGAACTCTCAGTCATTGCTGAAGGAATGCAAAATAGTAGCATTACACTGGAAGACAGTTTGGCAGTTTCTTACAGAGCTAAAGATAGGCTTACCATACAATCCAGCAAGCACACTGCTAGGTATTCATCCAAATGGGTTGAAAACTTATGCCTATACAAAAACCTACACACAGATGTTTACAGCAGCTTCATTCATAATTGCCAAAACTTGGAAGCAACCAAGATGTCCTTCAGTAGGTAAACGGATATATAAACTGTGGTACATCTTGATAATGGAATATTATTCAACACAAAAGAGAAATGAGCTATAAAGCTGTAAAGACACAGAGGAACCTTAAATGTGTATTACTAAGTGAAAGAAGCCAGTATGAAGAGGCTAGATACTGTATGATTCCAACTACATGACATTCTGCAAAAAGCAAAACTATGGAAACAATATAAAGGTCAGTGGTTTGGCAGGCAAGACAGGAAAGATGAACAGGCAGAACAAAGAGGATTTTTAGGGCAATGAAAATACTTTGTACGATATTATAATGATGAACATATGTCATTATACATTTGTCCAAACCCACAGAATAACAACACCAAGAGTGAGCCCTCAGGTAAACTACGGACTGGGTGATTATGATGTGTCAATGTAAGTTCACCCTTGGTAAAAACTGTGCCTTCTGGTGAATGAGATCGATAATGGGAGAGGCTATGCATGTGTAGGGGCAGGAGGCATATAGGAAATACTTGTACTTCCCTCTCTATTTTGTTATAAACCTAAAACTGCTCTAAAAAAATAATCCTTTAAAAAAAAAAAGATCTGGAAAAAAAGGGTGCAGACAGAAATTCCCATGTCAAGAATATCATAAAAGGGGGGCGCCTGGGTGGCTCAGTCGTTAAGCGTCTGCCTTCGGCTCAGGTCATGATCCCAGGGTCCTGGGATCGAGTCCCACATCGGGCTCCCTGCTTAGCAGGAAGCCTGCTTCTCCCTCTCCCACTCCCCTGCTTGTGTTCCTGCTCTCGCTCTCTCTCTGTCAAATAAATTTAAAAAAAAAAGAATATCATAAAAGGAATTTATCCTTGCTTTGGTTGGGATGTCAGACTCTCCGAACTTCAAAATTATATCTAAGGTATGAAGGATTTTTATGCAAAGACACTATAATGCGAAACCAAATTTGGAAACCAATTATTCAGTCCAACTTCCCTAATTTTAAAGTGAGATCCACAAAGTTAAATGACTGCCCAGAGTTACCTACCAAGTCAGGGGTAAAGTCAAGACTAGATCTTCCAACTCTAACCCAATGATCTTTTTATTATACTCAGATATTTCAGAAAGCCTAGACTTGTTCTTAGAGAACATGCTGGGTCACAGGTAACCAATGCTTGTTTTCCTCTCTTTCTTTAAAGCTTTCTTTTCAAAGTACTCATAAGTCACCTATTTAATAACCTATTCTAAAGGTATGCCAGGAATCAATATTAATAGCAGTTACAACACTTGCAAAAAAGAGAAAACCAAACATCATATACCCCCCTGATAAAAAAAACACAACACCACATATACTCTTGCCAAAAGAATTGAACTTGACTCTGATCAAGCTTCTAGAAACAGCTACCAATTTACAGGCAACAACTGTATCATGAGTATGCAATCACAGAGAACTCTATAGTTTGAGTGTCTCAGGTTCTTCAAAGTATAGGAAAAGAAAGGCATGAAGAGGGAATGTGAGATTAAAAGAGATTTAAAAGCCATATTAATCTGTTTAAGGGAGCAAGACTAAACAATTAAGAAACACAAGGAACTTTATTATTATAAAAGTCAGCATAGTGATTTCTTTTGTGAGGAAGAGGCTATGTTTGGGATCAGACACAGGGGTAGTTGGCAAAGTTCTCCTTGAATAGTGATTACAAGAAAACATGCCTTATGATTATTTATTTGTTTTGTGGTTTTCGATATGTGTTTTATTTTACAATAAAAGGTTAAAAATGAAAAAAATTTCAGGTCAATAAATAATCAGATTCCAGATACAGTATCTTTTGAGCAACAGAAAATATTTATCTATAAATTATCATTTTTTAAAATGTAATCTATAGTTATTGATTAGGACTACATATGACGTCTAGCAATTCCAAAAATGTAATCTGAAGGTGCACTATTTTCTATAAACCACACTGAAGTAGCTTTTATTCCCCTTATTCCCCTTCTATTTCCCATCTTCCTTTATTTGTCCTAAAAACATCAGCCACAAACTCCTAACTAGACCAGATGATATAAGATCACTTTAAACCAGACAGTAATTGTTCCCTACTAGACTTAAAAACAAACAAAAAAGGGGCGCCTGGCTGGCTCAGTCAGTAGAGCACGTGACTTTTTTTTTTTTTTTTAAGATTTTATTTATTTATTTGACAGAGAGATAGAGAGAGAGAACAAGTAGGCAGAGAGGCAGGCAGAGGGAGAGGGAGTAGCAGGCTCCCCGCCGAGCAGGGAGCCCGATGCGGGGCTCGATCCCAGGACCCTGGGATCATGACCTGAGCCGAAGGCAGCTGCTTAACCTACTGAGCCACCCAGGCGCCCCACGTGACTTTTTTTTTTAAGTGGGCTCCACACCTGGCCCAATGCCAGACTTGAATTCACCACACCTAGATCAAGACCTGAGCTGGGGTCAAGAGTCGGATGCCCAACTGACTGAGCCACCCAGGCACCCCTAGAGCACTGGACTCTTAATCTCAGTCAGGGTTGTGAGTTCAAGCCCCACGTTTGGCTTGGAGCCTACTTAAAAAAAAATTATGATTAATGAGTATTAATCATATTCGCTAAGGTATAAGATTACTTTCATACATCACTTGATAAGGAAAAGGGGGAAAAGTGAAACCTTACAGAAGGGATCACAGATGTACCTGACCATGCACATATACATTCCAAACGTACATTAAGTCCTCTACAGAGTACCAAGGAATGAAATCAACAGACACAATAGTAGTAGTGCAGAGAGATAAGCTATAAAGAATGAAACATTTAAAGGTATACTAAAGAGTTATCGCCAATCTAACTCAACTTAATGTATAAAAGGAGAAACAAACTCTGAGTGGATCACAGCCCCATTGGAGAAAGTGAAGCAAAACAGATGCATAGTCACAAACACAAAATTCTGCTTGCAATTTTAGACTCTGCCCCTGTAACCCTTCCGGTTTAAGAATCTTTCCTGTAAATGCTCTAATGAATCAAGGATTTTAGCTGACCTTCTAAAAAAACTTTCCATCTCTAACAAAATCATTGATATTTAGAAAGAGTACAGACAACTTTGATAACTAATTCTAATATCCTACAACTAGGTACTTCTCACAAAGAAAAGATTTACCTTTCCTGAAACAGATTCTCCGTCATAAAAAAGATAGTGTTTTTCTACTTTGCCATCTTCAGTTTTCATTTCAGCCATTTTCCTGGTTTCTCCATCATTAAGGACAACATCGATCTCACAGATGGGTCCAAAAAAGCCTCCAAGAAAACTCTGAAATAAAAGGAAAATGCTCATAATTATGTTTTGTCAGTCACTCCATTTTGTAATTCAAATCTAATTATCTCTGACCTACAGTTAAACAGACTGCAAATCTGTAAGTACAACATGGAAATAAGAACTTATATCAAATTCTACATCAAAACTAAACAAATTTAGTATAACAATGTACCTACAGCTAATACTGTACTGTACATTAAAATTTGTTAAGAGGACAAATTCATATTGTATGTTTTTTACCACAGTTTTTTAAAAGACAAAAAGAAAATTAAAATTTAAACATGCTATAATTTTTTTTTTTTAAGATTTTTTTATTTATTTGACAGAGAGAGACACAGTGAGAGAGGGAACACAGGCAGGGGGAGTGGGAGAAGGAGAAGCAGGCTTCCCGCGGAGCAGGGAGCCCGATGCGGGGCTCGATCCCAGGACGCTGGGATCATGACCTGAGCCAAAGGCAGATGCTTAACATCACTGCCACCCAGGCGCCCCTAAACATGCTATAATTTCAATCATTTCCATAGGTAACCACTCTAAATAATCAATTACTACCATATACCAGAAATCTAAAAAATTAATTCTTAACATCTGGATTTGAAAAGTTACCTTTAGTTATACTTCTATGCTGTTATTTCATATGCAGAACTCATACAATCCAAATTATGTGTACAAATCCAAATGAATTATTACAATGTACTATTTACTATAAAACGTACTGCTATATAGGTCTGAACAGGATGTGTTACGTTGTATAAACCCTTGAAATCAAACTGGCTCTAGGGCGCCTGGGTGGCTCAGTTGGTTAAGCAACTGCCTTCGGCTCAGGTCATGATCCCGGAGTGCCGGGATGAGTCCCACATCAGGCTCCCTGCTCAGCAGGGAGTCTGCTTCTCCCTCTGACCCTCCTCCCTCTCATGCTCTCTGTCTCTCATTCTCTCTCTCGCAAATAAATAAAATCTTAAAAAAAAAAAAAAAAAAAAAACTGGCTCTAAAGGAGGAGACTAAATTTCTGTGAATTCTTCCAAAGAAAATGTGTAAGCCTTGTTATGTAAATCCTGAATATGACAGAAATATAAGGGAACAAAGACCAACTGCTTGTGAATGCCAAAACACATTAGTTGGTAATAATATGGAATCCATTAGCAATTCCAGTATCAGATACAATTGTGGATCATTTTTGTCACTAAAGAAAGCTAGTCTTCTAGTCTTTTTTAAAATTTACATCAACAGTCTTCTATACTAGTCATCCTACATCCCTTCTTAGTCTGCCCTACACAACCACAATAATCTCTTAAAAACATAAATCTGATCATTTTCTGTTTAAAATTCTTCAGTGGGCTGGTAAGAGTATAAATTGGAACAACTACTTTAGAAAACAGTTGGTATTACCTGGTAAAGCTGAAGATATACATATCCCATGACCCAGCAATTATACCCTTAGATACCTACCCTAAAGAGAAACTCTTACATACATGAACCAGGAAACAAATGTAAGAATGTTAGTATCATTGTTCATAAAGCCCCAAATAGGAAACAATCCAAACATTCATCAACAAGAGAATGGATACATAAAGTTTATTCTATATTCATACAATAGGCAAAGGAATGAGACACAACTATACACAAGGATAACTTTCACACATACTATATAATTCCATTTATTAAAAAGCCAAAAACATGTAGCATACATTATAGCATCAGAAGTCAGGAAGTGGTTAGAAGAAAGCATAGAGGGAGTTTCTGGGGTGCTAATTATGTTGTTTGTTTCTATCTGAGCACTTCACACACAGGTTTGTTCACTTTGTGAAAATACATCAAGCTATATACTTATTTGCACTTTGTTGTACTTCAATGAAATGTTATTTTAAACATGTGCACGCGTATGCCCAAGCACGTGCACACACACACACATACACACACACACACTGTATTCCCTAACATGGCCTACATATATCTGGCTCTATCCATCTCTCCAGCCACACCAGCCCCAAATTATCCAAGTTAATCAAATTTGCCAGGTTCCTTCTTGTCCTAGACCAAGTATCCTTAACCTAACTAATTCAGCCTCTGAGTCTCAGTCTGACTCATTTCCATAAAGAGGCCTCCCATACCTTCCTAAACTGAAACCAGAGTCTCTAAATTTAGGCCTCACAACACCATGTAGTTTTATTACTTCATCATTTGTTATAACGTGATTATTCAATACCTGAATCCCTGACTGAACTGTAAACTCCATGAGGACAGATACTTTATCCTTTGCTCATCACTGAAGACAGTAGCTAGGGGTAGTGTGTGGCATTTAGTAGAAAGCATTCAAATAACTATTGAGTGTTAAATTAATTTTGAATAAAACACATACTGTCCTGATAATAAAAAATAAATGGATACACAAAAGAAATGAGTTAAATCCAGAATATCTGGAAAGACGAGACCTCCCCGAGGAAGTTAGCTTTGGCACAGTAGCTAAGTCTAGAGCAAGAACTTGCATCAAGCCTCAGTTCTGTCCTCAGGTGGCAGAGTAACAGCAAGCAAGCTAATGATCCTCTTAAAACTCTGCAGGGCACAGGGTGATACTATGATCAAAGTAGACAGTGTTTCCTTAAATTCTGAGCTTCCTTTTTTGTTATTATTAATCCTTTATTAACAAAAAGATTGTAATTTCAAGAAATCAACTCAAAGAATTGCCAGATTTGTACTTCTGACATACTACAAAGACACAGCATTTTTTCCTTTCAACAATGTTTTAATCTTCCCTGGCAACATTACAAATAACAAAGTCAATTTTAACCAGAAAATTAATTTTAATCAGAAAACTATTCTGACCTTAGAATGAAAAACATCAATGATAGGTCACATGCAATGCCCCTTCCCAGTTAGCTTTCATACTCCAAGTTTTATACTCAAAACTTGCGCAAAATGGTGTATTTTTTCCGAAGGGCTACAGATATGAGAATGTACAGCAGCTCAAAATCAGGCTGCTGATATTTACTAATTCTCAACTATGTGCAAACTGCAGAGCCAGCCAGGGTAGGGGGAAGCTGCTATGGGAAGAGCAATTCTGAAAGGGTAGAAGACAACAGCCTCATTTAAGATAAAAATAGAAGCAGGAAAATAAAATTTAATTTTCTCATTCCCCCTTAAAACATCCCAGAGATGCTTCTGGGAAAAATGAGATTTGAAAACTATAAAAATTGTTTTACGGATAAAATATTATGGTAACTTTTTCCACATATGGATACTTAACACACAGTGCTGAACTTGGGATTTGAAAGCTGATATTAAAAGATCAAGTAATCAGGGACGCCTGGGTGGCTCAGGTCATGATCCCGGGGTCCTGGAATGGAGCCCCACATCAGGCTCCCTGCTCCACGGGAAGCCTGCTTCTCCCTCTCCCACTCCCCCTGCTTGTGTTCCCTCTCTCGCTGTGTCTCTCTCTGTCAAATAAATAAAATCTTTAAAAAAAATAAAAATAAAAATAAAAGATCAAGTAATCAAAAATAATAAAATCAAAATTGCCACTAATTAAAGTGGTGTAAAAGAGACTGAAGTCTTATAAAACTTCACAATTAACCAATAACATAATTGTAATTAAAGTCTTATTTTGACACCATAGATAAAAATGAAAAATTCCTAGGCATTAAAAATATGTGAAAGCTATGTGTTATCCTCTATTACTTTCTGTATGCACGAAGTTACGAAGTATTTCGTAACTAAAAATTTAAAAAGCAGACTTACTTTTCAACACAATCAAAACACTAAGAAGGGGAGAGATCAGAAGGTATTTTTTAAAAGCTTAGTTACAACACATGCCTAATAGGTTGAGTAATAAGCTACAGTACCTTAAAAGGTTAACAGAGAATTTAGCACCAGGTTAACATCCAGTTTTTCACACTAGGACACATCAAAAATGAACTAGTCTTACTAAAAGTCCCAAGAAAACTGTTGATGTCTTACATTTAACAAGTAGACGACAAAGAGAGAAAATATCTGAGAAAAAAGTTTGTCTTTTTAGTTTTCCTTCTAAAAGGAGTTGAAAGAAAAAGATTCCTCTTTTCAAAAGTCTTACTTTTGAAGTTTTTATTGCAAGATGTGCATCTTTTGTCATTTCAAAGAAAATGTAAAACTTAAAATCTTTTTTAAAATTATTCACAAATTATAATAATTCTCCTGATATGTAAAGAGGAAACAAAATATGTAATTGACAGGATGGTGAAGACTAGGAGGTGGAAAGGGAATGAAAACTGTAAAGAAGGTTAGGATACATTAACACAGACTTTTGCTGAAATTACAGAAGAGATATTTTAAAGCGAAAGACTACTCAGTTCTGGCGAAGATAGCTTCAAGTGAGCACTCAGAATATGAGATTTTCAGGAGCAGTATTAGACAGTAATATACAAGTCAACACTCAGGTAGTCTTTAAATAACTAGACTGCTGCAATACACATGACTATTAAAAGATTATAGCATTGTTTTTACAGTTTTCTACTTGTGGCCTAACCTTCATTATCACCTGTAGGTTAATTTAAGATTTTTCATATAATTCATAAACCCCTACTGAGCATTACCATCCAGCAAAATTGCATGTGGATATGTTAAAAGTCAACAAATTTTCTAGCCCTCACTGAAGAAATTTCACTCCTTCCAGTGGATGTAAAGAAATGCAACTCAAGGTGAGTGGAAAGGGAGACTCTCAAAATTTACACAAGCAATGAAACAGCAAATTTTCATGCATAGATTGCATTTATGCCCATTTCAGTGTTATAAATCTTTACAATTTAGTTTATGTTCGACGAGTAACTTGAAAATAAATTGCTCTTAAACTAATTCTAAATCTTATTAAAAGTAATTTTTAAAATGAGCAAAAAACTTTAAGTCTTCTTGGCAAAGTATATTCAATTAAAGAAGACTTCCCTAACTCCCTGACTAGGCAAGGTCTCCCAATACTTGTTAGATTTATCACAACTGTTATTTCCACGTTAAACAAATAATTACACAAATAGATGTTTACCTCCCTCTATATTGTAAGCTACAAGAGAGCAAGGGCTATTTCAGTTTTGCTAGTGGCCCCTGGGTACGCCTAAATAATTATTTGTTGCATGAAAAAAAAAAAAAGGCCCCAAGTTTAAGAATGAATATGCCTGGGTGGGAGGATGGGTTAGCCTGGTGATGGGTATTAAAGAGGGCACATTCTGCATGGAGCACTGGGTGTTATGCACAAACAATAAATCATGGAACACTACATCAAAAATTAATGAAGTAAGGTATGGTGATTAACATAACAATAAAAAATTTTTTAAAAAGAATGAATATGCCTGTCTTTACTTTTCTAATTTTAATCAAATCAACACGCCTTCTGAGTTTAAAATGCATTTATTCAAAAGAACTTTTTTTTTTTTTTAAGTAAACCTAGCTTCGTCTTAAGCCAAAAGTCTCAGGCAGTTTACTGAACTGGTGAGTTTTGGGAAAGCTGATAGTATCAGGAGAGCACACAGCAGGCGCTCAACGTATGCTTGCTAAATGAAACGAATAGCATAAAGTGAGCCAAATGAGATGCAATCTAGAGGAGATGGCCAACACAAAGTTAAACGCATCGTGCCCACGCCTGTGCTTCCCACGAACTGGTTAGAGTACTCTGACTTCCCTCCCTTCTCTGTTCCCTAGGCCATTTTAACATCCCAAAGCGTTAAGTTTCGAGAAAATGGCTTGGGGAAGGAAATGAGAGCCAGAGCTTAAACTAGCGGGCACAAAACCAGTGTGTTTTGAATTAAAGACGTCCCCACTTCAATGTCCTTTTCTCTCCCGTTCTACAAGTGTCAACATCAAGGCTGAACTGGGGTCAAGATATCGCCGAATGTCACCACATCGAGATAAAAACAAAACAAAAACGCGGAGTTTATCAATCCCGTGACACACTGGAAGAGAGTGACCCAGTCCCTCCCCCCCACCCCAGCCCGGAACTGGGGGACTCCCGGGTCACTCCACCTGCAGGGAAGCAAGGCTGTCCGGAAGGAGCAGAGTAACTGGCTACCTTGGAAGGGGAGGCGACGCTGAGCCCCCGCACAGGGGGGGTCCGAGTACCCAGCCAGGGCCCCCACAGCCGGTCGAGGAAGGCGGGCAGAGGCTCCGACATGGCCAGGAGAGCGCGCCGCCGCCCGCAGGTGCCCGGGCCTCTGCGAGACCGGGAAGAGGCGGCGCTGCCGCCCGCCCTTCCCCGATCCCGCGGCGGCCAGACAGGCCCAACCCCGCTCCCCGCCCTGCTGGCTGCCCCCCTCCTGCCGTTGCCCTCCGCCCCACCCGCGACACCAAGCCCGCCGCTGGCCGTCCCGCCGCGCGCTCTGACACCAGAGCTGGAAGCGAGCGCGCGGACAGCCGCGCACTCACCATTGTCAGCGCCGCCGCCGCGTCCCCACCACCTCACTCCGCTTTCCTCAGAACTCCCAGTCCAGATTCCCTCCGCCCCAGCGCCCGTCACGTGACCTCTAGCCGCTGGCCGCACGTGACCCCTCCCTTCTTTTCCTCTCCTCCCCCTGCTCCAGTCCTCTCCCGGCCTCTTGCCCCGCCCCACTGGCCAGCCTGGCCCTCGAGGAGCGGCAGTTTGGAGGCGGGGCCTCGTGCTCCACCCTATACTCGAGGGGGCGGGGCCACCGAATGCCGTAAAGTGGGAGGGGCCTGAGTGGACGCAGGCTCCTCAGGCCCTCCTCGCCCTCTCTTCGGTCACGTGGGGGGCGGTTCGCTGACGGGCTTCTTTGCCACGCCCAGTTCTTCTTCCCTGTGGAAGTTTGAGTAGCTGGGAAAGAAGGCGGGAGGGTTTGTTCTGCGCTGCAGGCGCTCTCCCCGGGTGGGTTACTGGGCAGCCGAGGCGAAGGGGAGCTGTTACCCGAGGCGCTGCTTCCTTAGGCCTTGCAAGGTACATGTTCTCTTCATCCAGGGAGGAGGCATTCTTCTTTCATCTTTCTGGAACTCTGTCCAGCTCCCTCTCCCATGAGAGCTGCTGGGTTTTGAGAATTGTTAGCACTATAGCCTCTGAAGAGCCGGCCAGTGGGAAAAATGTGAGAATGCTACATCCGTTGCTTTGTAAAGTACACGGATATCTGAGTTGTGCTGTCCTGCCAGTACGTGAGGGGGGTGGGGGGCTTCCTAAAACAGGTGATGCAGCTAGCCAGTACTCTGGCTTTGACTGCATCCAGACACTGTGGTGTGAGCCTAGAGGCCCTCCAGATGAATGGGATGCTGTTTTAGTTTTTAAAAGCAGTGTTGAACCACCACAATGTATACATGACCAAAGCAGAAAAAAATGATCATCTGAAAACACCATCCTTATCCCATCATAACAAAACAAAATCAGGTTTGTGAGGCAGGGCCATAAAGCACGTATAAAATTTTAAAAGGCTTGAAATTAGAGCATGGTCTCTAACCACAATAAAATTCACCTAGAGATAACAAAAAGATAGAAAATCCACAAATATATGGTAACTAAGCAACATAGTTCAAAACCTCTATGTCAAAGAAGACAGTGGAAACTTAAAAATAGTTTGAACTAGAAGAAAATTATAGTAGAATTTATGGGATACAGCTGAAGTAGTATTTACAGGGACATCTGTAGCTTTCAATGCATATATTTGAAAAGAGTTTTTAAATCAGCAGTGTAAGTTCACATCAGGAAATAAAATCATACTACCATGTGGAGGGGAGCAGGGGGTATATGGGAACTGTACTTCCTACTCAACTTTGCTGTGAACTTAAAACTCTAAAATAATAAAAAAAAATTAAAAGCCCTCACGTAGGTGGTTACATTATCTTCAAACAAAGGTGCCATGACAAATCAATGGGGAAAGGACAGTCTTCTCAACAAATGGTGCTGGGAAAACAATATCCACTTGCAGAAGAATGAAGTTGGTCCCTTATGTTACACCATATACAAAAATTCACTCAAAATGGGTTTAAGACCTAAAACTATAAAACTTGTAGGAGAAAACATAGGGGGAAAATCTTTGGACTTGGCAATGATTTCAACAAAAATGACAGACATAGCACAGGCAACAAGAGCAAAGATAGACAAATGGAACTGTGTCAAACTTAAAAACTTTTCTTCATCAAAGGACACAACAGAGTGGAAGGGAAACCTATGGAAAGGGAGAAAATATTTGCAAATCATATATCTGATAAGATATCCAGAATATATGTTACTCCTTCAACTCAATATATATTCTTAATATCTAGAATATATGAAGAATGACTACAACAATAACAAAAAATCAAATAACCCAGTTAAACAGTGGGAAAAGGACTTGTACAAACATTTCTCCAAAGATGTTATACAAATGCCCAATAAGCATATGAAAAGATACTCAACATTCGGATAAATGCAAATCAAAACCACAAGGTAGCATCTCACACCTATTAGGATGGTTACTATTAACAACAACAACAAAAAATAATAACAAGTGTGTGTGAGGATGTGGAGAAATTGGAACCTTTGTGCACTGTTGGTGGGATTGCAAGATGGTGAGCCCCTTATGGAAAACAGTATGGAGGTTCTTCAAAAAATTGAGACTAGAACTGTCATGACCCAACAATCTCACTTCTGGCTATATATCCAAAAGAATTGAAAGTAGGGTCTCAGAAATATTTGCATATTCACATTCATAGCACATATGAACACTCATGTTCATTCATAACAGCCAAGAGGTAGAAGGAACCCAAATGTGCACGGACAGATAAATGGAATATTAATCCATCTTCAAAAGGAAAGAAATCCTGTCACACACTAGAACATAAATGAACCTTGAGGACACTGTGCTAAGTGAAATAGGCCAGTCACAAAAAGACAAATACCATATGATTCCACTTATATGAGGTATCTAAGTCAAATTCATAGACACAGAAAATAGAATGGTGGTTACCAGAAGCTGGGGGAAAGGGGAAAGAGAAGTTACTATTTAATGGATATAGAGTTTCAGATTTGCCAGATGGAAATGTTCTGGAGATCTGTCTCACAGCAATGTGAATATACTTAACCGCTACCGAACTGCACACTTAAAAATGGTTAAGATGGTAAATTTTATGTGTTCTTTACCACAATAAAAAAAATTAAATGCAGAGTAGAAAGAAGGAAGACAAAGATAAGAACAGAAGTCAATGGAATAGAAATAGGCAAGCAATAGAGAAGATCAAGAAATGCAATAGTTGGAGGCCAAGGAAAGGAGGCGAATCAAGGACTTCCTCCTGGGGAGAGAGCTTGGATTCGGGAGGCCGCGCTGGGCCTGTTGGACTAGGCGTCCACGCGTGGGAGAGTTCAGTCATGTCTGTACATACGGTGATGCGCGCCTTGCGCAAGAACAAGATGCTTTGCTACGGAGTCCCCATGCTGTTGCTGATTGTTGGAGGTTCTTTTGGTCTTTGTGAATTTTCACAAATCCACTATGATGCTGTGAAAATTAAGATTGATCCTGAATTAGAAAAAAACTGAAAATGAATAAAGTATCATTGGAATCAGAGTATGAGAAAATAAAGGACTCTGCTTTTGATGACTGGAAGAATATTCAACGACCCAGACCTTGGGAAGATCCTGACCTCCTCCAAGGACGAAATCCAGAAATTCTTAAGACTAAGACAACTTGACTCAGTTGATTCTTTTCTTTCTTTCTTTCTTTCTTTTTTAACAAAAATGTTATCAACTGGGGCGCCTGGGTGGCTCAGTTGGTTAAGCGACTGCCTTCGGCTCAGGTCATGATCCTGGGAGTCCCTGGATCGAGTCCCGCATTGGGATCCCTGCTCGGCAGGGAGTCTGCTTCTCCCTCTGACCCTCCCCCCTCTCATGTGCTCTCTCTCTCTCTTTCTCTCTCATTCTCTCTCTCAAATAAATTAAAAAAAAAATCTTTAAAAAAAAAATGTTATCAACTGGAATTCCCACTACATATTCAGTGGGAAGAAAATTTCAGACCTGCAGAAGCTTGGATGTGAGTAACGTGATGACATAATCTTGATAAAAAGTCACAGTAACATCAGGCAGTGATTTTATGTCAAACCTATGTAGGAAAATAATATCAATCACAGGCTGATGAGAGTTTTGGTTTTACTTATAATACCTCACATGACATACTAATCAGTCTCCAAAGTGTCACCTGATGATTGTATTGATATGATTAAAACATGTTAAGAAAAAAAAAAAAGAAATGCAATAGTTGGTTCTTTAAAAAGATTAATAACGTTGATAAGCCCCTGGCAATACTAATCAAGAAAATAAGAGAAAATGTAAATTAACAATATTAGGAATGGGAAAGAAGACATCACTTCAAATCCTACAGACATCAAAAGGATAATAGAGAAATATATGAACAACTTTCATGCCAGTAAGTTTGACAACTTAGGGGAAATGGACACCTTCCATTAAAACAACTTTCTGAGGGGTGCCTGGGTGGGTCAGTCGGTTAAGCATCTGGCTCTTGGTTTCTGCTCAGGTCATGATCTCATGGGTTGTGGGATCAATCCCCATATCGGGCTCCCCGCTCAGCAGGCTGCTTGAAGAGTCTCTCCTCTGCCCCTCCCCCCACTTGTGTGCATTCTCTCTCTCTCAAATAAATAAATGGATCTTTAAAAAAAAACTTTCTGAAATGAACATAAGAGGAAATACAAAATCTGAACATCTTACATCAATGAAATTGAACAGAAAATTTAAAGTCTTCCCACCCCAAAACTCCTGTAGGCTACAGAATTCACTGGTGAGTTCTACCAAAATGTAAGGAAGAAATAATACCAACGCTGAGCAAGGAGCCCCATATGGGGCTCAATCCCAGGACTCTGGAATCATGACCTGAGCTGAAGGCAAACGCTTAACCAACTACATTGTGTAGATTGCGCCCCAATCTACACAAACTTTTTAAGAGAATATAGGAGGAGAGAACACTTGCCAACTCCTTTTCTGAGGCCAGCGTAACCCTGATACAAAATCTGACAAGGACATTACAGGAAAGAAAACTGCATATCAATATCCTTCATTAACTTAGCTGCAAAAATCCTAAACCAAGTTTATAAGGCAGAAATTTCTATAAAATCTGTGATCTGTGGGTTGGCCCCACACTAGTTAAATGTGTTGGTTTGTGTACCTATAAAATTCCTATTTAGTGGAGTGGGACAACACCTTTATATATGTTTTAAAGTTCATCTCTGGGGGCACCTGGGTGGCTCAGTCAGTTAAATGTCTGCCTTCGGCTCAGGTCGTGATCCCAGGGTCCTGGGATGGAGCCCCACACTGGGCTCCCTGCTCAGCAGGGAGCCTTCTCCATTTCCCTTTCCCTCTCCCTCCACCACAACCCCTGATTGTGCTTCCTCTCTTTCTCTCTCCCTCTCTCTCTGTCAAATAAAATCGTTAAAAAAATAAAAAAATAAAGTTCATCCCTGTTACTGTTGATGCTCAAATCAGCATTAAAATATAGATAAAGTGAAATGAAATGAAAATAAATGAAACTTTTAGTCTAAGGCTGCAAAGAAAGCAGGGATAAATCTAAGAAGGAATGTGTTTTATGTTTTCCCCTTCTAAGTAGTGTATCTATAGATAGATGATAGGTAGATTAGATAGATAGATAGATAGATAGATGATAGATAGATAGATAGATGATAGATAGATCAATCAAATAATTGAGAGTATTTCCTGGAGCCAGATATTTGGATTCTGGGATCCAAACAGGGATCCAAATATTTGTTCACTAAACATATACTTATTGAGTGCTCACTAAATGGCAGGTGTTGTTTTAAGCTGTGGAGATAGAGTCAATTAGAAAAGAAGAAGAGGAAGAGGAGGAGGAAGAGAGAGGAGGAGGAGGAAGTTGTTCTTGTCTGCAAGGAGCTTATATTGTAGTGTAGAAAAAGTAATTAAATCTAATATTTTCAATTAGAAGAAAGCACTAATGA
>NC_058408.1:98034700-98145685 GCF_002201575.2 Neomonachus schauinslandi | reverse complement strand
AAAAGTAATTAAATCTAATATTTTCAATTAGAAGAAAGCACTAATGAGTGGAAAAGAGCTATTTTTAGATAGGGCGGTGGGAAAGTGACATTTAAACTGAAATCTGAAAGGAGGAGTCACCTATTAGAAGAACTGAAGGAAGAGGTCCATCCCAGGCAGAACAGTGAATGCTAAGGTCCTGAGCCAGGAAAAAGCTTAGTTCTTTCCAGGAATGGGAAGGCAGTGTAGCCGAAACCTAATAAATGACAGGGACAATAATACAGGAAGAAGAGCAGTTAGAGAACAGTTGGGTATAAGGAGGAGATCTACAGATGTTGCTCTCCTCTCTAGATCCAAGGAGGATTGTAGGGTCAGAATTTTAAAGCAGCATTTTCTGATTTAGCCTGTGTACCTTCACAACCTTGAGGAGAACTGTTGTCTTCCATCTTCATTCCAACAGAGGACTCTGTTTATTCCCTTTGAATAGTCTCTCTTCCTTACCAGATTTAGGGAAGGAACCAAAAGCTACAACTTCATCCCATGCCTCTGACCAACTGCAATACCTAAAATCCAGTAAACCCACAATACATATTTTTTTAAAGATTTTATTTATTTGTCAGAGAGAGAGAGAGAGCACAAGCAGGGGGATCAGCAGAGGGAGAGGGAGAAACAGGCTCTCTGCTGATCAGGGAGCCCAACACGGGGCTCGATTCCAGGACCCTGGGATCATGACCTGAGCCGAAGGCAGGCGCTTAAGCGACTGAGCCACCCAGGCGCCCCTGACTTAATTTTTAATTAGAGCTGTAGATCTACTTGGAGATCAACTAGTCCAACTCTTACTAGCAACTATACAACTTATTAATGGAGAAGAGCTGGTGTCCTGACTCGCACTCCAGTTCTAGACTCCCCACTTGACATTAGTAAGAGTATAGTCAAAGTACATTTAATAAATCAGATAGAACCTGGATGGGGTCCAGTGATTTCTAAATTTCTAAAAGCTATTTTAAAGCCGTATTAGGTATTATTCATAACTGTACTGACACTGGTATTGTCATTTGAACTGTGAGAAGAAAATCATAACAATCCAAGTCTTCATGAAATAAGACATTATTAATGAAAGAGGGAGATGATTTTTTTTTTTTTACTTAAATTCGCCTGTTATCTTGACTGTTCTTCTGGTTCCCACCTACTCTTGTCTGGGAGCCTAAATATCAATACTTCAAAGAGAATAAATGAAAGAAAAGTAGCAGCAGCAAAGAAATATTGGTGAAGCCAAGTATAAATAAGAGCTGGCAAAAGAAAACAAAAACAAAACAAAACAAAAAGCTGGCAACAAAGGTCACACCAGAGGTCAGTTTATACTAATGACTTGTTCTACTGATCAAAACCCAGTAACTGTGCTATTATAATAAATGCAAGGAGCAACTGAACTGTTGAGCAAGTTATTTATTTATTTATCAATCTCCCTATCTACTTATTTGGCAAGCCAGAATATTAAAGCTAGATGGTAAGAAGTACAGTGTTTTGCCAGGCAAGGACCGTGACATCTCTAAATTTGCCCTTTGCAAGAAAAAAAGACGTGGGGAAAATGTGAGTAACTTACAAGCATTGACTTTCATAAACAAAAGTACCAGGTTTAGGTAAAAAAGTACTAGGTAAGAAGATAATTTAAGTTTTTATCTACCTATCAGGAACCACTTAGGAGAAAAATAGCTCTTTATTGAAATTTATGAAGACTAAAAAGCCATAGTAATAACTGTGACAGTGTAAAGGAGCAACTCTTTGCAGAGTTGACAGCCAAAGCTAAGTAAAGAGAATCAAGTACAAAGACACTAGAAGAATGAAAAAAATTAAAATTAAATTATGCTGGGTATAAAAACACTTTTTTTCTCAACTTAGAAGATAGATATATATTCAAATGGAATATATTTAAATATATTTATAGGATATATATGTAGAAAATACATATAGAATATATAAATATATTCTCTTTAACTTTAGCCAGTACAGCTGTGATCATGGTAAATACTCTTTTTTTCCTTTTTTGAGTTGCCATTGTCAATGGCAAGTGTTTCTCTCAAAATATATAGTTCTTTTCTTGAATGTATTTACACTTAATGTTTTATCTCACTGTTCCCTTTTCTTGTTTTATTGAGATATAATTTATATACAATGAAATGTGCAAGTCTCAAAATAAATAAATCTTCAATATTAGCCATTGTATAAATGTGTGGTTATCTCACTGTAGTTTTAGTTTGCATTTTCCTGATGATTAATGTCAAGCACTTTTTCATGTGTTTATGGGCCATATGTATACCTCCTTTTGTGAAGTGTCTGTTAAGACTTTGCCAATCTTTTATTGGAATGTTTATCTTATGGGGTTCTAGTTTATTAAATATTTTGGATACATGTCCCATATCAGATATATTAATTGCAAATATTTTCTCCCAGTCTGTAGCTTGCCTACTTATTTTCTTAATGTTTTTGAATGATTTGAGAATTTTGGCTTTTACATTTAGGTATGTGATCCATCTCAAAGTTTGCAAATAACATGAGGTAGGATTTGAGGGATTATTTATGTCCACATGGTTCTAGCACCATATGTTGAAGATAATTTTTTTGCCTCATTAAATTGCTTTGGTGTCTTTGTCAAAATTCTATTAACTATAGAATTATGGATCTATTTCTCAAGTTTTTATTCTGTTTCATTGACTATTAGTCTATCTTTATACAATACTACACTGTCTGGATTACTATAGCTTTATAGTAAGCCTTGAAGTGAGGAAGTGTAGTTACTCCAACTTAGTTCTTTTTCTAGAATGTTTTGGTTAAGTTCTTTGTATTTCCTCATAAATTTTTGAATTGTTAACCCACTTCTACAACAAAATCTACTATGATTTTTATTGAGATTGATAACTCAGTTTGGGGGAAACTGACATCTTAACAATATTGAGCTTTCCAATCCATGAACATGGTATATTTCTCTATTTATTTAGGTCTTCTCCAATTTCTCTCAGCCATGTTTTATAGTTTCCTGTATAGAGGTCTTACACCTCTTTTGTTAAAGTTAGCCCTAAGCATTTATATTTTTGATACTATTTTCAGTGGAATTTAAAGATTTTATTTATTTGACAGAGAGATAGACAGTGAGAGAGGGAACACAAGCAGGGGGAGTGAGAGAGGAAGAAACAGGCTCCAGTGGAGCAGGGAGCCGGATGCAGGGTTTGATCCCAGGATTCTGGGATCATGACCTAAGCCAAAGGCAGACGTTTAATGGCTGAGCCACCCAGTCACCCCTTAATTGAAATTTTTAAATTTCATTTTCTAATTCTTTTTTTTTTTTAAAGATTTTATTTATTTATTCATGAGAGACAGAGAGAGAGAGGCAGAGGGAGAAGCAGGCTCCCAAGGAGCAGAGAGCCCGATGCGGGACTCGATCCCAGGACCCTGGGATCATGACCTGAGCCGAAGGCAGACGCTTAACCATCTGAGCCACCCAGGCGCCCTCATTTTCTAATTCTTTAATGCTTGTGTGTGTATATGGTTTTCTGTGTGTGTGTGTGTGTGTGTGTGTGTGTGTGTGTGTGTGTATGGTTTTCTATATTGACTTGTATCTTGCAACCTTGCTAAATTTCTTTGATGATTTCCTCTCATCTCTTTTCTGTCCCCACTCTTCCTGGATCTTCTATTAGTCATATATTGGGCTTAGTGGACTGATTGTTTCATTTTCATATTTTTTCTTTCCTATTTTCCACCTATCTGGTTTTGTTGTTCTTGTTCTCTTTTCTAGGGGATTTCCCCCCCAATTTTATGTTCCAACACCTATAGTTTTTTTATTGCTGTGTTATGGTAGCCAGCTTCTAAGATGCCCCCCCAAAGATCCATACCTCTATGTAGTCTCTTCTCAAATTCTTCAAGGTTGTTCTATATGCCCAACATAAAAAGGTGGAAATTGTAGTGTGTGACTTGCAAGGCTGCTTCTGACTTGTGCTCTCTTAGATCATTCACTCTGAGAGAAGTCAGCAGCCATGTCATGTAGCCCAATGGGGAGGTCCACATAGTGAGGGATTGAGGCCTCCTGTGAACAGCTAGCACTAACTTTCCAGCCATGTGAGTGAGCCATCTTGGAAAGCTGATCCTCCACCCCAGTCAAATCTTCAGATGACTGCCACCCAAGCTAACATCCTAACTGCAATCTTATGAAAAGACAACACCCCCCGCCCCACCACGGGGTTTAGACCAGAACTACCTAGGTAATCCACTCCCAGATTTCTAATCCACAAAAACTATGAAATAATTAAAGTTTATTGTTGTTTTAAACCAATAAGTTTTGAGGTAATTTATTAACAGCAATAATTAACTAAAAGATACTTTTTTGTTTTTAATTCCCAAGAGCTCTTTCTTATTCTCTGAAAGTTTCATTTTATTAGCGTTTTGTCCTTGTGAAGATAAAAAAATAAAACATCCAGTAATCAACATATAGACATTTAAAATGTAGATTTGTGCATAAATCACTGAGGTAATTTCCCCTGTAACAAATCACATATCAACTAGCAGCATGATTGTGATAGCAAAGTTCCAAGTTTCTATGGACCAATGATAAATGATAAATCATACTATACCATTATAAGCTGAAAACATAACTGATAAGACTTAAGTCCGAAAATAATCATTGGTTTAATGCAGTGGTTCTCAAAAAGAGGGGTTATTTCTCCCTAATGGGCATTTGCCAATATCTGGAGACATTTTTTTTTTAAGATTTTATTTATTTATTTGACAGAGAGAGACACAGCGAGAGAGGGAACACAAGCAGGGGGAGTGAGAGAAAGAGAGAAGCAGGCTTCCCGTGGAGCCGGGAGCCCGATGCGGGGCTTGATCCCAGGACCCTGGGATCATGACCTGAGCTGAAGGCAGACACTTAACAACTGAGCCACCCAGGCGCCCCTGGAGACATTTTTGATTGTCAGGTCTGTAGGAGTGCTACTGAGATCAGAAATGCTGCTAAACATCTTACAAGCACAGGGCAGCCCCCTACAACAAAGAGGTATGCTGTCCAAAATGTCAATAATGCTAAAGCTAAGAAACCCTGGGTTAGTATAAACCTAAGAAGACAAATAGAGTTCTGAAAGATCAATTGTATTAATATTTTAAGCGGTGACTCAAATGATAAAACAGACTACTTGCTGAGGGAATAGAGACAAAAAGCTTTTGCAAAATCAATCATTCTCTTCTCTTTGCTACCTTAGCTTTCTGTTTGTAATTATTATAGATTTGAAAAAATATCTATAATGTAAAATGTATTATAGCTATTTATGTGTTTCCCCCTCTACACTGTGAACACTCGTTTTTAAAAGATTTTATTTATTTGTTTATTTATTTATTTAGAGAGGGGGGAGGTGGGGCAGAGAGGGAGAGGGAGAGAGAGAATTCAAGCAGTCTCCATGCTGAGCCCAGAGCCTGATGAGGGGCTCAATCTCATGACCCTGAGATCATGACCTGAGCCAAAATCAAGAGTCAGATGTTTAACCAGCTGAGCCACCCAGGCGCCCCCATTGTGAGTACTCTTAACTGTTCATTCCTGGTGCCTTGATCCTTTGTAGGTTTTTGTTGATTGTATAATATGAGAAAAAGTGACCATGAATTAATAACTCAAAAGTACAAATTAGAAGAAATCCGAAGTCCTCCCCCTCCAAAAAGCCCCATAATTATGGCAAATTATTGACAAGTAGAACCAAAAAGGTAAAAGAGTGAGAATTAGAAAAAAACCTACATGGGTCCTACTTCTCTATGTGCCTGAGAATATTTACTTCCACCTATCTACTTTCCTTTGTACCAGGCAAGACCAACACATTCATTCTCATTCAATCTCTGTGAGACTCTAAGCTCAAGGACAAAGGTTATCTTGTATGTCTTTGTTTCCCTCTGTATCCCCAGCCCCTAGCACAGTACCTGGCACATAGATAGAATCTTTAAAATAATCTTATGAAGTAGCTGTAACACACGTTTTCATGATTATAATTGTTCTAAGGGCTTACTATGCGCCAGGCACTGAGCTAATCATATCTCATATGTGCCTCATTTGATCTTTACCACAACCCTATGGGCAAATATTGTTAACCTATAGTATAGATAAGGATGACAACCTATGTTTATTGACCACTCACTCAATGACATTGTCCTGAGCACTTTACATACATCAATTTATTTAATCTTCTCAATAAAACTGTAAGGTAGGCACTATCATTATCTTCATTTTAAAGAGGAAACTGAGGTACAGAGAGGTTAAGTAATTCATCCAAGCTTACCTGGTTGATAAGTAACAGAGTTTTGAATCCAGGTAATCTGTTCTCAGAGTCCACACAATTAACCCCTTCACTACATTGCCCTCCCTGGACAAGTTTAGCAAAATTAAGTAACTCGTCTTGAGTTACAAATCTAGTAAAGGGTGAAATTGGTATTTAAGCCAGGACTTTGAAGTTCTAAAGCTCATAGTTTTTCATGTGGTCTAATTACCTCTCCAAAGACAGAAATAATCTACATTTCCTTTGTGACAAGTTTAAGATTTTTCTCAATAAAAGTGTCATTTTTTAAAATAAAAATCAACCTGGGGAATGGGTTAAATGGGTGATGAGTATGAAGGAGGGCACTTGTGATGAGCACTGGGTGTTGTATGTAAGTGATGAATCACTGAATTCTATTCCTGAAACCAATATTACACTGTATGTTAACTAACTGGAATTTATAACTCTTTAAAAGATTTTATTTTATTTGTCAGAGAGAGAGAGAACACAAGCAGGGGGAGTGGCAGGCAGAGGGAGAAGCAGGCTCCCCGCCGAGCAAGGAGACTGATGCAGGAGCCGACTGAGCCGACTGAGCCATCCAGGCATCCCAATTAGCTGGAATTTAAATAAAAAGTTGAAACTACAAAAAACTTTAACCTAGACTATATTCTTTCTTCAAATGTGTAAAACGTAACATTTAAATAGGAATCACAAAGCACGGGCGCCTGGGTGGCTCAGTCATTGAGCGTCTGCCTTCGGCTCAGGTCATGATCCCAGGGTCCTGGGATCCAGCCCCACATCGGGCTCCCGGCTCAGTGGGAAGCCTGCTTCTCCCTCTCCCGCTCCCCCTGCTTGTGTTCCCTCTCTCGCTGTGTCTCTCTCTGTCAAATAAATAAATAAAATCTAAAAAAAAAAGAAAACACAAAGCAATATGTGTATTTTCTAAAACATGCCTTTTCCCCCCTCTGCTACACTAGTTATGGGAGCCAAAAAATAGGTCTCGTGACAGTAACACCCTACAGAACATAAAAACTCATGAAGTTCCTGTTAAATAATCACAGGTAGGTTTATTAATGGAAAGATCAGGGTATAACTTAACAAATGCCACAAAAAGTAAAGTGCTATAAAGATAATTTCTATGAGTTGGGTTCTATAAGAAGCAAACCCACAGGAGCACCTAGGTGGCTCAGTCACTGAGCATCTGCCTTTGGCTCAGGTCATGATCCCGGGATCCTGGGATCGAGCCCCGCGTCGGGCTCCCTGCTCAGCGGGGAGCCTGCTTCTCCCTCTCCCTCTGCCTGCCTCTCTGCCTACTTGTTCTCTCTCTCTCTCTGTCAAAGGAGCAAACCCATAGAGCAAGTTTACCCAGGGGGTGTTCTTAGGGTCAACACCTGTGCAGAACTGGAAGGTACTTGAATGATGACAGCCATAGCTTAAAGTTCAGTAGGATTCTTATTATGTCCCCTGGTGAAGAAGTTTCCCCTAAGGAACTGTACCATCTAAATCTGCAAAACACAGAGTTACAGGGATAAGAAGCATGAATTCCCCAAGCGGGTTTGATGTTAATTATGTCTTATCCAGGGGCGCCTGGGTGGCTCAGTTGGTTAAGCATCTGCCTTCGGCTCAGGTCATGATCCCAGGGTCCTGGGATCGAGTCCCACATCGGGCTCCCTGCTCGGCGGGGAGCCTGCTTCTCCCTCTCCCACTCCCCCTGCTTGTGTTCCCTCTCTCGCTGTGTATGTGTCTCTCTGTCAATTAAATAAATAAAATCTTTAAAAAAAAATAATTATGTCCTATCCTACTTCCACTTCTTGGTTCCTGGAACCATGTATTCTACATGTTATGGACCCAGCACCATATGAAGTTTATTGACTTAACGTGTATACTGCATCCTGGAAGTTGGCACCCCGACCTCAGTGTATTGTATGGAAGCTGGTATCTTGGCCGTACCTTCAACAGGCTATCATTCTATCACGTTGGTGGCATCTAGGGGATGTGATAGAACCATTGGATCCCATGGTCATGTACCACTGCTAAATTCTTTGTTGTGAAGTGGGTCCTTTGGTTTGATGCAATCATGTTTGTGGATCAAACATTCCGTAAGCCCTTAGGTATTGATGTTGTTGGAGGCCTTGTAGGTAAGAAAGGCAAATCCATACCTAGAATACATGTCTGTTCCTATTAGAACAAATCCCTGGCCCTTCCAGGATGGAAGGGGCCTAATATAGTCAACCTGCCACAAAGGTCTCCTTGAAGAAGGGTGCCATATCAGTGGCTCAGCAATGAGCTCTGTTGGTCACATGTGGGACACCTGGCAGCATCAGTATTTAGATCAGCCTTGGTTGGTGTGGCCATGCACAGCCTCCATCCCGGCCATTGTGGCTCCTCCTTCATGGATTTATTGTGCTAGCATTAGGGTGGCTGATGACAGAAGCTGACTGACATCTGCCCGAGTCATTTAGCTACCTGGTTGTTTAATGCTTCCTCTGTGACGGATGCTTTCTGATGGGCACTACCATTTGATACAAAGATTTTCACACTTTGCATCTTATCTTAAGCCATTCACATGCTTTACCCCAGACTTCTTAGTCCCCAGTATACAACATTTCCATTTTAGGCCCCTGACCAAAACACTCACCACTACCCATGAAACTGTATATATTCTAATCTTAGGCTACTTCTCTTGCCATACAGAGTAAATAACCAGGTACAGCACCTGAAGCTCTGCCCACAGGGAGCATTTCCTCTCACAACTATTTTCTTTTTTTTTTTTCTTTTATTATATCATAATTACTTTCAATACATATATATATTTTTTAAAGATTTTATTCATTTATTTGACAGAGAGAGAGAGAGAACAAGTAGGCAGAGAGGCAGGCAGAGGGAGAGGGAGAAGCAGGCTTCCCGCTGAGCAGGGAGCCCGATGCGGGGCTCGATCCCAGGACCCTGGGATCATGACCTGAGCCGAAGGCAGCGGCTTAACCGACTGAGCCACCCAGGCGCTCCAATACATATATATTTTTTAAGATTTTATTTATTTATTAAAGATTTTATTTATTTGACACACACACACAGCGCACAAGCAGGGGGAGCGGCAGGTAGAGGGAGAGGGAGAAGTAGACTCCCCGCTGAGCAAGGACCCCCCCCCGCCCCCCCCCGGCGACTCAGGGCTCGATCCCAGGACCCCAGGATCATGACCTGAGCTGAAGGCAGACGTTCAACCAACTGAGCCACCCAGGGGCCCCTAAGATTTTATTTTTAAGTAATCTCTTCACCCAATGTTGGGCTCCAACTTACAACCCCGAGATCAAGAGATCATGCTCTATCAACTGAGCCAGCCAAACACCCCAACAATACATATATTTTTAATTGAAGTACAGTTTACATACAATATTATATTAGTTTCAAGTGTACAACATACCAATTCAACATTTGTATATATTATGAAATCCTCACTACAATAAATGTAGTTATCATCTGTCACCTTACAAAGTTATTACAATATTATTGATTATATTCCCTACACTGTACTTTATATCCACGTGAATTATTTGTTTTATAACTAGAAGTTTGTACTTCCTAATCCCCTTCACCTATTTCACCCATCCTTTTACCCACTTCCCTTTGGCAACCACCAGTTTGTTTTCCTCGTTTGTAAGTCTGTTTCTGTTTTGTTTTGTTTTTAGATTCCACGTACAAGTGAAATCATACAGTTTTTGTCTTTCTCTAACATTTCACTTAGCATAATACCCTTTAGATCCATCCATGTTGTTGCAAATGGCAAGATTTCTTCTTCTTTTTTTTTTTTTAAGATTTATTTATTTTAGGGGCACCTGGATAGCTCAGTCAGTTAAATGTCTGCCTTCAGCTCAAGTCATGATCCCAGGGTCCTGGGATGGAGTCCCATGTTAGGCTCCCTACTCAGCAGGGAGTCTGCTTCTCCCTCTCCCTCTGCTCATGCTCATCTCAAATAAGTAAATCCTTTTAAAAAAATATTTATTTGAGAGAGAGAGAGGGCACACACAAGTGGGGAAGGGGCAGAGGGAGAGGGAGAGAAAGAGAATTCCAAGCAAACTCCTCACTGAGCATGGAGCCCGACATGGGGCTTGATCCGACAACCCTGAGATCACAACCTGAGGCTGAAACCAAGAGTCAGATGCTCAACTGACTGAGCTACCCAGGAGCCCCAAGATTTCCTTCTTTTTTATAACTGAGTAATGTGCTAGTGTGTGCATATGTGTGTGTGTGACTTGCCACTCCACTTGAGAAGGGTTGTCACTTTCTTCAAGCTTTTAGGAGCCATTTTAGCAGTGCATCAACACCTTCTCCTGGAGTTCTTGCCAGGGTGTTAAAACTTGTATCCCAGAATAGTACTTCTATAATGGTAAACACTACTTGATCCTACTTTATGTTTTACTTCTATCCCTTATTCTAGCACTCTTAGAATTAAGTTCCATAGACACTCTCTCAGCTACTGAGGTACATGATGGCTGGGTTCTGCAGAACCTTCAGAGTGTATTACTTTTCTTTCTTAGCAGGCCCGATGTTTCCCTGTTCATTTTTATTGTAACCTTAATTATTGATCTCATGGCTAGGAGGGATGTTCGGGATAGACCCTGAGGGACCATCCATGTGGTATTGAGGGCACACGCCTCTTCATCATCTTCAAGTCAGAGGAAAGCACTGGTTCTTAAGGAATGGGCCTCTTCTTAAGTTCAGAGGGCTTGAAGGAAACTGGGGCATCGAGATCTGAATGTATCAATCTAGATGTCCTCTCTCAGGGTCCCATTTTTTCCTAATCAGGGCCCTGACTTTACGGGGAACAGACTTGGCTAGGTTGACAATTTAACGTTCTTGAACTCTGCTAGTCTTCAGATTACATCATGGGCCTGGTCCTCAGCTATTTCTACCCTTCTACTGCAGAAGAGAGCCTCTTAATACAAGCATAACCATCTTAATTGTGCTTCACTTTCTTGCAATTTGCAGGTATTGTGTTTTTTAGAAATTGGTTTGTGGCAACCTTGCATTGAACACATCTATTGGCACCATTTTTTCAACAGTGTTTGCTCACTTCATATCTCTGTGTCACATTTTAGTAACTTTCACGGTATTTCTAACTTTTTCATTATTATATATTTGTTATGGTGATCTGGAAAAAGATGCCATCTAGGACTTCCATAGCTAGAGGAAAGTCAATGGCTGGCTTCAGAGCTTCACAGCACCGACTGATTCTCTTGCTAGGGGCTAATGCAGCTGGTGGCTTTAGGTTGAGGCCAGGGCTCATTCACCATTCCAGAAGTCCTAGGGCCCTTAAGAATTATGTTAAACCTGCTCTGCCTGTGCTCTATAAATGGAACAAAGCTTAGATGATAGCACATCTGTTTACAACATGGTTTACTAAATATTTTAAGCTCACTGTTGAGACCTACTTGCTTAGAAAAAAAGATTTCAAAATGTTACTGCTCATTGACAATGCACCAGGTCACCCAAGAGCTCTAATGGAATGAATATACAAAGAGGTTAATGTTATTTTCATGCATCACACAACATCCATCCTGCAGACCTGGATCAAGGAGTCATTCAGACTTGAAAGTCGTATTATTTAAACAACTATATTTCTTAAGGCTATAGCTGCAATAGATAGTGATCCTCTGATGAATTTGCACAAAGTAAATGGAACACCTTCTGGAAAGGATTCGCCATTCTAGATGCTATTAAGAACATTCATGATTCATGGAAAGTGGTCAAAATATCAACATGAAAAGGGATGTGGAGGGGCGCCTGGGTGGCTCAGTCGTTAAGAGTCTGCCTTCGGCTCGGGTCATGATCCTCGGGTCCTGGGATCGAGCCCCACATCAGGCTCCCTGCTCAGCGGGAAGCCTGCTTCTCCCTCTCTCACTCCCCCTGCTTGTGTTCCCTCTCTCACTGTGTCTCTCTCAAATAAATAAACAAAATCTTTAAAAAAAAAAAAAAAAGGAAAGAAAAGGGATGTGGAAGAAGTTAGTTCTGACCCTCATGGATGATTTTGTGGGGTTGGAGACTTCAGTGGAGGAAGTAACTGCAGATGTGGTGGACACAGCAAGAGAACTAGAAGTGGAGCCTGGAGCTGGGGCTGCATGGCTGCAATCTCATGACCAAACTTGAACAGATGAGGAGTTGCTTCTTATGGATCAGCAAAGAAAGTGGTTTCTGGAAATGGAAACTAGTCCTGGTGAAGATGCTGTGAAGATGGTTGAAATGACAACAAAGGATTTAGAATATTACATCTACTCAGTTAAAGCAGGGGCAGGGCTTGAGAGGATGGACTCCAGTTTTGAAAGAAGTGGGTAAAATGCTATCAAACAGCATCACATGCTACAGAGAATGAAAGGAAGAATTGATCAATGTGGCAAAATTGTCTTATTTTAAGAAATTGCTGCAGCCACCCCAACCTTGAGCAAGCCGGTCAGTCAGCAGGCATCAACATCAGGGCAAGACACTTCACCAGCTAAAAGATTATAATTCTCTGAAAGAGGATGGTTAGCATTTTTTAGCAATGAAGCATTTTTATTTAAGATTTTATTTATTCATTTAACAGAGAGACACAGCCAGAGAGGGAACACAAGCAGGGGGAGCAGGAGAGGGAGAAGCAGGCTTCCCGCGGAGCAGGGAGCCTGATGTGGGGCTCGATTCCAGGACCCTGGGATCATGACCCGAGCCAAAGCCAGACGCTTAACGACTGAACCACCCCAGTGCCCCAGCAATAAAGTATTTTTAAATTAAGGTATGTACACTGTTTTTGTAGACACAATGCTATAGCATCCTTAATAGACTACGGTATAGTTGAACATAACTCTTATATGGAATGGGAAACCAAAAAATTCATTCGACTCACTTTATTGCACTGTTCACTTTATGGTGGTGGTCTGGAACCGACCTGCAGGGTCTCTGAGGCGTGCCTAAAAGCTGTGGGGGCGGGGGTGGGGGGAAGCCCATTTGTTTTCACAGTTAGCCTTTAATTCATCATCCTCGATTTTTCATTGTCTCTTTTAAAAGTATTCATTGCTTCCAGCAATAGCCATCCAATACTATTGTCTTTATAATTACTACTTTCTCACATTTCTCAATGCCTCATACACTGCACCCTGGTGCCTTTCCTCACACTGGTATACCATCCCAGTCCATCATCTGAAAATGTCAACAACTGTAATCCTGTCGTGTGACTGTGCTGCATCTACGGCCAGAGATGGGGTCCTCATTGCCAGCTAGGAAGCAGGGGATCTAGCTCCATATTTATTTGACAGAGAGAGAGCGAGAGAGCAAGCGCGCTCACGTGCACAAGAAGGGAGAGTGGCAGCAGGAGAGGGAGAAGCAGACTCCCCACTGAGCAGAGAGCCTGAAGTGAGGCTCAATCCCAGGACCCCGAGATCATGACCTGAGCTGAAGGCAAACGCTTAACTGACTGAGCCACCCCAGTGCCCCCCAAATTCCATTATCGCATCTGCTTTCTGCCCCTCCTAGCACCAACTGTCACAGGGTGGATTCTCCATGGAGCCATGCAGAAAGTTCTAAGGGAGCTCTCTCAGGATAGATATCTGGAAGGGGAATGGAAGGAAGCAAGACTAAGTAAAGGAAGAAACTGCACTGCAAAGCAGTCCCAACGAGGTGTTGGCTAACCTCCCAGGGAGCTCAAAATCTGCGATGGCCCTTCTGAATTACCCCAAGTTCAGGGGAAGCGTCCGGCATTCATATGTCCACACCAACCAGTCATTAGATGTAGGCTGCCCTGGGAAAGGATGTAGCCTTGGACAAGGTGGCTCTTTTCAGCAGAGATTGATTTGAATAAGTCCTCAGTGCTGAAGAGGTGATCTGGACCATGCAAAACAGGATTCATGACAATGATGCTGACAAGCTTTTCAGAACTCAGGGGAACCGAGATGGGAAAAGCCCTCAAGAAGAGGAAGTGCTTGGGCCAGAATAAGCTTCTTGCTCTACCATAATTGTTTTCTTGATTTGCTAGTGAATAGGATTTGATTCTAGCTACAAAATTTGCTTTGTAAAATAATCTTACAGATATTGTTGATAAGACTTCTAGAAACATCCGAACAAAAATAATTATTTCCTGAGTTTAGAACAAGAGATCCCAGACAGCATAACACATTGATTATAGTTCTCCTTTAATAGGGTAAGACTTGAAAATACACAGATATCCAGGAAAAAAAGTAAAGCAGTAGGAAGTATTGAGAGCACAATTGGGCTTTAATTTGGGTCTTCAGTTTCTAATTGTAACAGCAATCATACTTCTCAACAATGTCCACCAGCTCTGCAAACACATCCAATGGTAATATTAGAGCAATACACTTTACACTGGACACTTTACACCCACTCTAAATTCACCATGTGTTTCATCTGGGTTTTTCATAAGAGGCATATCTATAATTCACAATCAGAGTCAGGTTTCTGAAGACTTAGATATGAAATATTGCCTGTCAATTTGCTTCTCAAACTGAATTTTAAAAAAAACAGTATAATTTATTCTTTAAAGCAATTTTATAGACATGGGTGGTCCAATTAATTTCATAGTGACGTTGGTTGAATATGATACAAAGAAAATACAGGTATCTTCCAGGACAACAGGATAAAGGAAGCTTTCAGAATTCATGAGGAAAAAAAAGGTGATAAAACCTAAACTTCTTTTTCAGATGTTTTAAAATTTCTATAAAACCTTTTGTTCCAAAATTAATCACTTAACTATGATACATAAAATATATTGAATGCGTTGCCTGACATCAAGATGGGAAACCCTCCCTTTCACATAATAAAATCCCCTTCCGGTCCATCTTGGACCAAGTCCTGGTTGTCTGATGGCAGATTTATCTTGAGAGGCCTAAATTTGTAATAAAACGCACTGCTTTCATCTACTGGTTGGTATTCCTGTTCAATTTCAGTTAAGAAGCCACTTCCAGAGCCACTTCCAGATCCTGATCCCGAGTCAGATCCAAAATAGTCCTCCGAAAGAGGGAAGACATCATTCAAGTTCTGGGATCTTGTCATTCTGAAGTAAGACAGAAAAATGAAAGGAAAAAAAAAAACCAGTAAAGTTTGAGACATAAGGAAGATAATCATAATAAATTTTTTAAGGTAGAAAATTAATGCAGCTACCCGGTTGCTCAAATTAAAAGTTAGAAGTTTCCCAGTTATTCAATGCTTTAAAACAAAAAACAAATCAGACCTTTCTACATGTTTCCCTATACTTGTTGTACTTCACTCATTGCATTTATCAATCAACATCTATGCATTGCAGATTCACAATAAATAGTGCTACTTTTCTTATCACTAGCATAGCAATCCTATACTTGGTAAATTTACTTAAGGGGTCATTTTTTTTTTTTAAGATGCCTTTCCCATTTTCTTTTTTTTTTTTTTTAAGATTTTATTTATTTATTTGAGACAGAGAGAATGAGAGACAGAGAGCATGAGAGGGAGGAGGGTCAGAGGGAGAAGCAGACTCCCCGCCGAGTAGGGAGCCCGATGCGGGACTCGATCCCGGGACTCCAGGATCATGACCTGAGCCGAAGGCAGTCGCTTAACCGACTGAGCCACCCAGGCGCCCGCCTTTCCCATTTTCTTCCATTAAAGAAAGGACAAACAAGTGTAAGTTAGCCTAGATAGATGACATTTTTTTCTAATTTAAAATTTCTGCAAAACTTCTGATAATTCACAGTGCTTCAACAAAACTCATTCTTAAGAAATTCTTTGTAACAAGTTAAGCATTATGTTTACCACAATTAACTAATTCAATTTCCTCTCAGAAAGTAAGTGCATTCATTCAGCTGGGTTCAGTTTGGTGGTTAGAAGTCCATTCAGCACCAAAGACCAGAGCAATGGTGTTACCCCTCAGTGGCAGAACAAGGCAACTAAGTATCAGAGACAAAAATTTAGTTTCATAGTCTATGGGTCATTTTTTTCCATGAAAATAATGAACCACAGACCATATAACAGATTAGAGCTTCATTCATGCGTGCATTCAGTAAATATTTAACATCTGATCCCTGTTCTAAGTGCGTGGGATAGAATGGGAACTGACAGATGAGGTCCCTGCTCAAGAAATGTATAACTTGTTGGGGAAGACAGACAATGAAAAGTGAATAAATCAGGAAAATATGAGGCGGTGCTAAATGCCATGCAGAGAAGTAAAATAGACTAATGTAATAGAGGGTGACCAGGGGGTTAGTTTAGACTGTGAGGTCAGGGAAAAGGGATCAGAGCTGGAAACACAGATTGGTAGTTCCATATGCATGCACACACAATAGAAGCCATAAAAAGGATGAGGTCACCTAAAAAAAGCATGCAGATAGAGAAGAGGCCCTGGACAGAACCAGGGCCTCACCAACATATTAAATATTGAACGGAGGAGAAAGAACAATCAGGGAAGTAGAAGAAAACTCAAGATAAGGTGGGACCATGGAAGCCCAGAGAAGAAAGCATTTCAAAGCGGGGGGGTAGGGGGGCAACTGTTTTTGAAGGTAATTAAGAAGTTGAGTAAGGAGAGAAGCAGAGAAGTAAACAGTGGATGTGTTAAGCAGGAGTGACTGTGACCTTAACAAGGACTCTGAGTGGAAGGTGGGAACAGAAGTTCAAACAGAAGGGGTAGAGGGGTGGGGAAGACAGGAAGCATCCCTTTCAGTAAGTGTTCCTGTGAAGAGGAGCAGAGAACAGGGCAAGGGCTGGAAAGGATGCAGAGTCAAAGAAGAGATTTTACCCAACGGTACGAGATGCTAGAGAATGTCTGCACACCAATGGGAAGAAGATACTGGGCTCAGAGGAGTAATTGCAGGACTGACGTCTAGAGAATTAAAGCCAACTAGAGGAGAGCGAGGACCCCAGAGATGAGCGACAGTAAGGAAATACCTCTCTCTCTGGGCTAGAGGGGCAATGGAAGAAGGTGGTGTTACCTGAGCCCAGCATCTGGAGGGAGCTGAAGCCATGGATGAGAGACGGCCCTGCCAGAGATGCCACCCAAGGCAGGACTTGACAAGAAACATCCTGGTCTCTCCCTGCCTCCCATGCTCCCCGCCGCCTCCCTCCTGTGCCTTCCATTGGCCAAACTCAGCCACAGACCTGGGAGCCTGAGAAAGGCAGACCATGGGATGAGCCCAATACAGAGCAGGAAGGGAAAAGAAAGATGGATAGGAGGGCAAATGGGTCCAGGACCGATACAAGAGCAGGGACTGTTCATTCATAAAGGACAGGAGTGTGACAGTAAGAAGAAAACTTTCCTGCCTGAGGAAAGGGGAAGATCAAAGAGATTTAAGAGAAGAAATGGTATAAAATAGTTGTTTTGGAGAACTTGGGTTATTCCTCTAACATTTTAGATTTAAATGAATTACTATGGAAACCCATGAGTTAAAATCATGGAGGATGCTATAAAATCCATTTCAGGCTAGAAGCGGAAGACAGGAGCAGGATGGCAGAGTGGCATTTTGAAGGTGGTGATGACATCATCTCATGCAGTGAATGCCAGGGATGAAGAGAGTCACCGGGACCCTCAGAGGGATGCTGGTCTTACCTGGTGTGGGCATGATGATTTACCCTGGCTTCGAGGAGAGTGATTTGCTAGGTTTAATCTTCTAAGTCTAAGGATTAATCCTTTGAAGATAATCCTTTACATAATACAGTTTTGCTGCATGTTATATAACTTTGATATTCATTGAAATAATTGATTCTAAGACAATTCCATTTTGGTTACTTATGAATTCCTGTTGGATCTTTTTTGCGAGGTTAAAGCAGGTTTGATTTGATCAAGAAGAGGTTTGGCTTTCTCTTTGACAAGTCATGGCCATTTATTCTTCCTTTCCCTAATTTCTTCTTTTTTAATCACTACCATCTAATCTCAGAACATTTTTATCACCCCTCAAAAATCCCATACCTGTACTCCCCACTCTATTCCTCTCTCTCCTCCATCCCCCAGTGACCACTCCTCTATTTCCCACCTCTATGGACATTTCATATCGATACAATCATGCAATATATGTGGCTTTTTGTGTCTGGTTTCTTTCACTTCGCATAATGTTCTCGGGATTCATCCATGTGATAGCATGTATCAGTACTTTGTCCTTTCTTTTGGCCAAATAATAGTCCACTTTAGGGAAACACTATGTTTTGTTTATCCATTCAGTTGACAGACTCCTATTGGATTTCAATGTATAATATGCTCTACTTACATAAGTAGAATGATGTCCAATCATTTCCAATACTTGTTGGTGAAAAGTACTCAATTTTTGTCTCTGCCCCCACAAAAAGACCTTGCAAAAGTATAGATGAATCATGCATTCTTGCACACCTCCTATGCCAGTAAACACAGTACTGCTTTACCATGTCCTGTGTAGTGAAAACCAAACCATCAAAGCAAGATCCTGAAGAAACACACTCTGGACAACACTCCCATTTCCAAGCCAAGATCTCAACAGAGGTTGGTGAAAGTACAATCAGAGAAAGTTCACTTACGAAGAAGGATCGGTCCTCGGAGGAAGGATTCTGTTGGATTCCCCTGGAAGTAGGTTGAACATCGGCCCCTTTTCATCAATGCAGTTTGCAGAATTACTATCAGGACTGCAGCGTACCCACTGGTACCTGGCTTTCCGCACAGGAAAACCTGCCCAAACAAGGAACCCACGTGGTTAATACGCATCTCTTACACTGCTTCTAATCACCCTGTCCCTAAGAAATTTTTGATCCAATTGATTCTAAATTTGGCAGAAGGTAAGGTGTGGGCAGATTTTATGACCATAAATATAACAGGAGTATCCACTGTGTGCCAGCCTTTTATATACATTGTCTTCACAATAACCCTAAAAAGTAGCCCAGAGTTGAAGGTTAGAATAGGCTTTGGCAATCAGCTGCCTGGAGTAACGTCCCAGCTCTGCTACTGGTGAGCTGTGAAACCTTCACTTCTCTAAAAAAAATAAGTAAATAAATCTAAAAAAAAAAGAATGAGGCAGCTCTCTGAATACTGATATAGATTCTCCAGGGTTGATTATTAAGTTAAGAAAAGTAAGGAACAGGGGCGCCTGGGTGGCTCAGTCGTTAGGCGTCTGCCTTCGGCTCAGGTCATGATCCCCGGGTCCTGGGATCGAGCCCCACATCGGGCTCCCTGCTCAGCGGGAAACCTGCTTCTCCCTCTCCCACTCCCTCTGCTTGTGTTCCCTCTCTCGCTGTGTCTCTCTCTGTCAAATAAATAAAATCTTAAAAAAAAAAAGTAAGGAACCCTGTGCATTGTGTTAACATGTGTGTTTGTGTTTTTAAGACTATATTTACATATATGTTTCCATATATGTACCTGGAACCTCTGAACAGATATAAAACAAACTGCCTCTGTGAGGGAATTGGTAGGCAGAAGACACTGGAAGGAAGGACATATCCTTTGAAGCTTTATTTATTTATTTTTGCGAGAGAAAGAGAGAGAGAGGGAAAATGAGTGGGGGAGGGGCAGAGGGAGAAGCAGACTCCCCGCTGGTCTGGGACAGCCAATCGTCCAAAATGGGTTAGTTCTGTCACTGCCTGGAGACTGGAGGTAAGGTAGCAAGATAATATCCGATGTTTGCCCCTTATCAGCTGTGTGTCCTTGACCAACTTACTTAATCTCCCTGTACCTCAATTTCTTCACTCATAAAATGGTGACAGTAATAGAACTAATAATGAGATATAAATGCTAGGTTCTTAGAATAATACCTGGCACCATGGTTGGAGCTCTTTAAATGCTAGTTTCTGTGAGGAGCAGGAAGACCACAATGACCAATCTCTGCTAGTGGACAGCTTATAGAGATCAGAATTTAAATACTCATTCTAGGGCGCCTGGGTGGCTCAGTCGGTTAAGCGACTGCCTTCGGCTCAGGTCATGATCCTGGAGTCCCGGGATCGAGTCCCGCATCGGGCTCCCTGCTCGGCGGGGAGTCTGCTTCTCCCTCTGACCCTCCCCCCTCTCATGTGCTCTCTCTCATTCTCTCTCTCAAATAAATAAATAAAATCTTTTAAAAAAAATAAATAAATAAATAAATAAATAAATAAATACTCATTCTACCATTTAGTACCTGATTCTCAATTTCTCATCTTTCAAAGTTGAATAATAGTGTCCCAAAGAGTTCCCGTTCAAATGAGATAAAAGTATGTAAAACATCTAGCACAAATCTTTGCGCAGGGTATTTAATATGTTTTATTTTTCTTTCTCCTTCTCTGATTCTTTCCTGAAGCAGCCTAAGTTTGCCATCTGGTTGCTACTTAGAAACCCTGTATTGTAGGTGCGATAGAAATCCAGCATCTCCAGCAGAGGGCGACAGCTTCACGCTCTGTGCTGGCCAGAACAGTGCAGTCCAATAGCGTAAGACAACCACACAGGGAATTTTCAATAAAGTAAAAAGAGACAAGTGAAATTAATGCCATCACATTTTACTTAGCCAATGTATTCAGATATTGCCACTTAACATATAAACAATATAAAAGTTACTAATGAATATTTTACATTTTTCTTTTCATGCAAGTCTCCAAATCTGGTGTATATTTTGCACTTACAGCACATGTCAGTTTGGACTTGCCACATTTCAAGTGCTCAGTGGCTGTCGTTTTGGACAGAGGAGGTCTAAGCATTCTCCTTTACATGCGACTGATGTGCTGAATATCAAACTGAGGTAATGTTTGCAAGGATAGGAAGTTAAACAGAAAAGTAAAACTAAAACTTTATGAGGAAGCATCCAGGTGAAAGACCATATCTTTTCACCCGCATAACAAATACAACTTTGGCAAATTAGTGAAAACAAAATACAAAATGCCCCTCTAGAATTCAGAATCTCAGCTTTTGAAATTTATTATAGAGGGACTTTTTGGGGAGCCTGGCTGGCTCAGTTGGGGGAGCATGTGACTCTTGATCTCAGGGTTGTAAGTTCAAGCTCCATGTTGGGTATAGAGATAACTTAAAAATAAAATGTTTTTTTTTTTTTAAAGAGGGGCTTCTTTGGGGGGGGGAATTGACTATGGTGATAGTTGCATATATCTGTGAATATACTTTTAAAAAACATTGAACTGTACACTTATTTGTTTAAAGAATTTATGTATTTATTTGAGAGGAAGAGAGAGTGAGTGAGCAAGAGAGAGAAAGAGAGCACAAGCCAGGGGAAGAGGCAGAGGAAGAAGCAGACTCCCACTGACCAAGGAGCCTGATGCGGGGCTCGATCCCAGGACTCTGGGATCATGACCTGAGCCGAAGGCAGACGCTTAACTGACTGAGCCACCCAGGTGTCCCTGAACTGTACATTTTAAATGGATGAAATGTATGGTTTGCGAAGGCTATTTCAATAAAGCTGTTTAAAAACTTGTAGAAGTCCCCCCCCAAAAAAAAAGTTTATCTAATTTGGGTCTGATCATTTTCAGTCGGCTTTAAAATAAAGAGCATGGTTACAGACACTAAGTTCCTGACATATCTGTTGAAGGGTGTTGGCAGGATGTGAATTCAACAGTCTCACCCCTGCTGTTGTGGGACTACCTTGACTCTATCTTGCTTGAGAGAAATGTCTTATGATTACTGTAATTGAAAAAAAAAAGAAAAGGGAGAATGCTAGTGGACACAAAGGTTATCTTCCTCCAAAGCCCCACCTGCTGGATCAGCTGGCTAACTTTGTGTTGGATTCCAGGGAAAATAATGGTTTTTATTTAGAATCCTTTTCCTCACTGTCCCCCACCACACAGAGTCGCCAGTCCTGCTTTACCAAAATGTTCTTTCTATGAATGAACATTACTCCTATCATCCGTCTGCATCTTTTTAAAAAAATATTTTCACTTTTTATTTTATTAAAGTAGGCTCCATGGCCAACACGGAGCTCGAACTCACAGCCGTGAGATCAAGAGTCACATGCTCTACCAACTGAGCCAGTCAGGTGTTCCTATCTGCATCTTTTTACATTGTAATACCAAATTTTCCCCAACAGCATCACAATTTACCGATCTGCTATTCTTTTTTTTTTTTTTTTTTTTTTTTTTTTTTTTTTTTTTTTTTTTTTTAATTTTTTTTTTAAGATTTTTATTTATTTATTTATTTGAGACAGAGAGAATGAGAGAGAGAGAGCACATGAGAGGGGGGAGGGTCAGAGGCAGAAGCAGGCTCCCCGCCGAGCAGGGAGCCCGATGCGGGACTCGATCCAGGGACTCCAGGATCATGACCTGAGCCGAAGGCAGTCACTTAACCAACTGAGCCACCCAGGCGCCCCCGATCTGCTATTCTTAATGGAGATTTGCTACAGGTGTGTTACAGAAACTTAACCAGAAAATTCCATGAAAGGGGGTTGGAGATTTAAAAAAAAGACCATTTTATTCATTGTTTTGGTAGCATTGAAACAGACATCACTAAGTTGGAGTTGCTTCCTACTGGACAATCAATTCCACAAGATAGACAACCCTTGCATGGTTTGACAAGCTATATATGTTCCAAGTTTACTTTCAATTTCTCCCTCTCTATCCCTCAATTCAGTGGTAAACTTTATAGCAAGTTTACTACAGTCAAAGCAAGGTTTTTTGTTTTAAATAAAGAAAATCTCGGGGTGCATGGCAGTCAGTAGAGCATGTGAATCTTGATATTGAGGCCATAAGTTCAAGTCCCACATTGGGTGTAGTGATTACTTAAAAATAAAATCCTTAAAGGGGCGCCTGGGTGGCTCGGTTGGTTAAGTGTCAACCCTTGTTCTCGGCTCAGGTCTTGACCTTAGCCATGAGTTCAAGCCCCTTTGGGGCTCCCAGTGGGCATGGAGCCTACTTAAGAAAAAAATATTTAAAAAGAGAGGGAGGAAGGAAGGAAGAAAGAAAAAATCTCTAATCCACCTAGAAGACAGCCGAGCTGCAATAGAAAGTTAACTCTGACCTTGAAATCAGATGACCACTTGTGGCATTAATTAGTTGTCATGGGCCTAAAGCAAGTCTCAAATATTTTGCAAGAGGTTGATCTAAAGAGCAAATGAGATGGCGAATACAAGATCAGTTTTCTCCTCTTTAAATTGGTGTTAATTCCTCCTCACAGGGAATGTGATGATCATTTATGAGAGCATGGAAATGAAATCACTTTACAATCAAACAGCAGCACACATGGCTGGAATCAATATCTACCCTAATCTAGGGAGTGTGGAGTGAACACACGATCTGGCCACACCTGCTCATGGATCTTCCATTTTCTCTCTTTATGGGCGTCTTTAAAAAAAGAGAGGTAATAAAAGAGTTTAGGATTCACAGACCTTATCAATAATCAATAATCCCCTAGAGGTCTACATTAAATCAAAAGCCACCTGTGCTCTCCAGGATCTCCCACGCATTGCCAAATTTCCCATCCTTTGCCCCTGATAGACATGATTTTACATCATGTTTTTCCTTGGGTTTGACTTAACGTAACTGATAAGGGCTGAATTGTGTCCCCTCAATTCATATGTTGAAGTCCTAACTCTCAATATCTCAGAATGGGATTGTATTTGGAGACAGGGCCTTCAAAGAGGTAATTAAGGTAAAATGAGTTCATATGGACGAGCCCTAATCCAATATGGCTGGTGTCCTTAGAAGAAGAAGAGATCAAGACACAGACACACACACACAGAGGAAGGACCGTGTGAAGACAGAGGGAAGATGGGCTTCTCCAAGCCAAGGAGAGAGGCTTCGGAATGAAACCAGCCCCACTGACATCTTGATCTTGGACTTCCAGCCTCCAGAACTGTGAGAAAATATATTTCTGTTAAGCCACACCTGTCTGGGTACTGTGCAGCCTCAGTAAACTAACACAGTGACCTAAGATGTTTTGAATATGTTCAGTAAGGACAAGCCAAAAGCCTGGTTTGAACAGTTCGGTCAAACCAATGGTTTAAGTAAACATTTTTTAAAAGACGGGGAAAGAGTGCTATCGAGTCATATTGGCATCCCATGGAGGTGTGGGAACCAGCGCCGCGGCTCTGGCAGGGCTCCTGGAGAGGCTGTCACACACGCCGCGGGTGGGTATCCGTTTCCCTTCTTAGTCAGATGTGGGCGCAAACCCTTAATTCCAACACCAAGGGCACTTCTCCTTTGGAAATACCCTTGTTTTTCAGTTCGTTCATTCTATCTTTTTTGGTTCCTTTTCCAACAAAGAGCTAAACCTACCAGGTAATGATATAAATGCTAGTGCTTTATGTGATTTCATAATGGTTTCTTCACTTCTTTCTGATGAATACCTACTATGTAAGGAATGTTTTTGTTTTTTTAAGGTTTTATTTATTTATTTATTTATTTATTTATTTATTTATTTGAGAGAGAGAGAGAGCATGAGCAGGGGCAGACGGAGAGGGAGAAGCAGACTCCCCGCTGAGCAGGGAGCCCGATGTGGGGCTCGATCCCAGGTCCCTGGAGATCAAGACCTGAGCCACCCAGGCGCCCAGGAACGTTTCTGTTTCACTTCTAGTTTTACCTACTGAATCTTAGTGGGGAATGTGATATTTCGGGGAAATCCTGAATATGTAAAGACTGACTTAGCTCTGGCAGGGGTGGACCCCCCCCACCAACTTGTCACTCAAGTTTGTGCTACAAATATAGACCTCATTACTCTGGATCTTGTCAAAACACATTAGGGAATTATTTCATCAAGCTCAAGATTTTCCCTAAAAGATCCAGGACAGTTTCTTAAAATCAATACAGTTTTATACTTTAAAAAATACATAGGGGGCGCCTGGGTGGCTCAACGGTTAAGCGTCTGCCTTCGGCTCAGGTCACGATCCCAGAGTCCTGGGATCCAGTCCCTCATCAGGCTCCCTGCTCGGCAGGAAGCCTGCTTCTTCCTCTCCCACTCCCCCTGCTTGTGTTCCCTCTCTCGCTGTGTCTCTCTCTGTCAAATAAATAAAACCTTTAAAAAAAAAATACATAGATTATTAAAAAATTTAAAAATACATAGATTAGTAAAAAGTTTCAGCAACATTATTTGCTGTTATTTTCTTCAATAATTGCATAACAAGAAGGAAATTATTTTATAAATTTCCAGTACATAATGAATGTATCTGAGATTATCTGTACGATTTCATTTCCACCAGAAGTAAAAACAAGGCTAGAAGTCACTTCGAAGAAACAAATCCAGGACATGTGTGTCACTGTAAGTCAATGTTTCCTGTACAAATTGGGGGAACTTAAATAATTTTCTACTATAAATTCTCCCGTCTATTTATCAGGCCATAACCTTCTGCCTTATTTAGACATGATCCCTTATTTACCAAAGGAGAAAAATTGTATTTTTCTTACAAACTGATCATTTCTGTTGTCTTAGTCATAAGGATTTTAAGTTGTTTCAGTCTGACTAACCAACCCTAAATGATAGAGAAATCTAAGAAGAAATTTCCAAATGTAGTGTGACCCTGAGCAACAGCACAAATACTAAAATTCTCTGGTCTGTCTTTAAACTGAGAGGGTTTGTACTATGTCTAACCATAATTGAATTTTCACTAAGAACGAAATTTTTTTTAAAAAAGGAAAAATACACAGATTTACTCTGATTTTTAAAATATATCATTTTCCACTGTTAGAATAATTACAATACTACCATAATATATTAAAACTTGGGACTGATACAAACCCTGGGACCTCCAAAACTCAACGGTGCCATCTCCTCCAACAGACACATGGGTTATGTTCTATATTCCTTTCTGGAGTTTTTTGGGTTTTTTAAAATTTTTTTTAAATTTAAAATTCAATTTAACCTACAATGTATTATTAGTTTCAGAGGTAGAATTTAGGGACTCATCAGTTGACCTTTCTTGAGTTTTTAGAAGTTTATAAACTATACCTTTTCATCCAAAAATAAAATAGCACGTTTCAGTCATGGTGTTCACGAGGCCACACCTGCCTCAGAGTTTCATTTTTCTTGATACCAAACTTAATCAAACTCACATTAAAGAGTCCAGCACCCCCAAATCCTTTCTCTTTGCCTCCTGTCCCACAATATAATACATTCTGTACCTTAAAGTGAATATAATCATTTGTGTGGACCCCAGGGCTTGCAAAGATTACGGAGGGGTGAGGGGGGAGATGAGATTCCTGGGTCTTACCTTGAACTGAAGAATCCAAAACCAGGAGGAGGGCAAGAGCCAGGACAAGCCTACTGCCCTGTTGGAGTAGCTGCATGGTGACTAGCTCCCTTCAGTTCTGCTGCCTGTACACCGACCTCACGATTAGGAAATGTAGCAGGGTGCACTCTGTCCCTTTTAGAAAAAGTTCCAAAACCTCAAACCCTGCCCAGAACCCACGTCACAATTTCCTGAACAAATAGAAAGAGATCCACATCAAAACCCAGAAAGATAAAAAAAAAAAAAAGAAGACAGCAAAAACACTATTCATACCCATTATGAAACTGCACTGGACTCTCCCCGGGTCTGCTTTTTCAAAAGTTTTGTTGTTTGCCACTTGCCTGTTCGTAATTTTTTCCCACTAAAACAGTAGCATCAGCATTCAGGACAGTCTGTTTTTCCTTTCTTCACTGAACAACCTAAACACAAGACGGTTAACATAAAGCAGCGACTGCACTGGGGGTGAGTGGGCGCTCTGGGGGCTGCCTTTCCATCGCTGAGGACCTTCAACCTAAAATACAAGTTTTCTCTTTCATCAGGAGTAGCATAGCTCACTGACTCCAAGCTCCAGAAGTGAAAGTTCAAAGCGGAGTTCTCCTCTGTAAATAAGTGTTCTCCGATCCCAGATAACCCGTTTTTCTCATCGGCCTCGCTTGCTTGCCCTGGATCACGGGCTCTCCCTCTACCTCCAAAATGGATTGAGGACTTCGAGTTGCCAAGAACTGGTTAAGACAGAAAAATGATCTTGCCTTCCTCTGCTCCTTCACACCAAGTATCTCTTGTCATTTCATTCCATTTACACTTTCCATCTTTTTTCCTGGTAAAATTGTTCGACTTGATTTGGGGGGTCCCCTGGCCTTGGAGAAGCCGGGGAATCAGAAACAAGGTATGTGGTCCTCTCAGCCGGCTGCTGGAGCTCAGAAAACCCACTCGCCACAGCCCCAGTTCCCAGGTCCTGGGGATCGTGCCGAGACTTTGGGAGGACCGAGGAACACGGGGTCCAAACAGTAAACACCAGAGTTTATCGTGTGTTCTGGCCCTGGGGGCGTGCACTGTTTCCTTCTATTCAAGGCTCAGCCCCTCTCCATCTCAATGCACCTCTCCCTCCAGCCCCCCTTTCCATTTGCATCCTCAAGCTCGCCAGGCCTTTGACAGGAGGGAGGAGTTTCCCTTCTCTTGTCTTCGGCTTCCTGCTGATTCCTTTACCATTTCCTGCTAAGGACAGGCCTCAGAATCTAATCGCTGGGTAGCTGTGGTGCGAGTCCACAAGGGTCATGGAGGACACCCATCTTGACCGTCCTCAGAACCAGCTGGAAGTGCGTCCAGGGACTCCTCTCCAGCTCTAACCCAAAAAGTCAAAAACGCGGTGGGTGCCCCACTATGGAATAGTGGGTCAGCCTGACATAATGGCCCTCGTCTTCGGTCCCTTTTAACCCTACCCCCCAATTTAAAACCCTGGCACCAGAACAATAATCCCCATCGGTAGCTTCAGTAAAGCCCTGCAAAGCCCCCAAACCGCTCAGAGCTCGTGCTTTAATGGTAATTTGGGTGGCCTTTTTCATTTGGGTCCTTCATTTTTTTCTTTCTCTGGATCATGGTGATTCTTCAAAAAAAAAAAAAAAAAATTTGGCACAGCACTCTCAAACATGGTCTTCTCCCACTACCCTGACCACCAGCAGTTTCTTTTCCCAAATAGCCCTCCTCCAGCTTCATGTCCCTAGTCCTCTTCAAGCTATAGCAGAGCTTGACCCATACTTGTGGCAGCCGGAAGTCCTGGGTCCGAGCTTGTCCCCTCACTTTGCAGCCAAGAGATACTGAGGGCAGCGCAAAACTGCCTGGAGGGATGGCTCCCAGACTCATTTCTTTTTGAAAGCTCCAAGTTAAAGATCCTGCCACTCAGCAGCCTCTAGGACCTCCTTGGCTCTTCAGTGAGTAGGTCTTGACTCTGAACTGGGCACTGCACCAAAAAAACCAACAGCAAATAGACCCTGTACCAAACCTATGTCTCTAGAGTCTTAAAAGTGACCCTTGAACGAATATTTGATTTCTAGCATGGGAAGAGACCTTAGAAATCACCTCCTTTGCAAAATCAGGTGGGAAAAGTGCAAGTTCAGAAGGGTACATGACTTGTTGCTGGTGATTGACAAAAGCAGGTCTAGGACTTAGGGCTCCTAATTCAAAGTAAGTGACAGGTGAAGATTAAGATTTGTAAATCATCAGACGTCTTCCTTTTAGTCTTTTTCTTTTTTCTTTTTTTTTAGAGGTACATACGGAAGTACTTCTATTTGGAATGAGAAAATGCTTGTGGTTTGCTTCCCAAAAATCCAGTTTCAGGAGAGGGATGAGAGAGGGATAGCAGTGGATGGCTGAAGCTGAGCAATGAGAAAATCAAGGTTCATTACACTAGTCTCCCCACTTTATTTTTTAGAATTTTCATAACAAAATGCTTTTTAAAAAAAAAAATCAACCTTTTAAAAAAGTATCTTTATTGGGTGCCTGGGTGGCTCGGTCAGTGAAGAATCTGCCTTCGCCTCCGGTCATGATCCTGGGGTCCTGGGATCGAGTCCCACATTGGGCTCCTTGTGCAGCAGGAAGTCTGCTTCTCCCTCTGCCTGCCTCTCCCCCTGCTTCTTCTTCTTCTCTCTCTCTCTCTCTCTCTGACAAATAAATAAAATCTTTTTTAAAATAAAAAGCAGCTTCTTTATTCATGGATACCAGGCACCTTGGAGTTTCCCATTCTTTCAGTTCTGTTCTCATTCCATCTCAACCCCTTTCATGGATGGGAGTCTGTAGCCAGAACAGTCTTCATCCCAAGGGAGCAGCGACTGTTGTGTTCTTAATCCCCTTATAGAGCATCAGTGGAGGGGTGCCTGCAGGCTGGTGCTCTGAGAGAGGGCACAGGCTCCCTGCATCCCCACCTGGGCTCCTTCGCGAGCTCTTCTTCCTTTCTTATCACTAAAGCCACACACCCAGTTTACTAGAGCCGGGTCCCTCCTTGTTGAAGGGCTCCATGGTCCTAATCCAGAAGCCTCCCTAGGTGTTGCTAAGTATCTAAAAATTTGGTAACTTCACGGTTTTCATCTTGGACTGGAAAAGGGGGAGGGGCAGAGTGCCCCCATCACAGTTCGGGTCTATAATTTGACAAGAAAAACAAGGGGCAGTGGGTATATAGGAAATCCCTGTACCTTCTGCGCAATTTTGCTGGGAATCTAAAACTGCTCTAAAAAATAAATTAGATTTCTATTTTAAAAAGGCATAAAAGAACTTCTCAGATGCTACCTGAGTCTAGTAGAATGACATTCCAATTCTAAAAATTAGAGGGCTTGAAAGAACCAAGAGTTGCAATAAAAGAGCCATGTGTAGACTACTATTAATAATAACTGGGAATAGTGGGATGTGTTACTTCTCTTGGAAATGTTTTCACAGGGGTCAAAAATATTGGAAACACATCTTTCAGGGAAAATCTCAAACATAAGGGAACAGGAGTATACATGTGGGTTAGGGGGAACTGGGCCCTTTGAAAATGATCAAGAAAGGAGGTCCTCATTTGACTCATCTTTTTCCCAAGACATGCTATCTATCAATACTATTCTAAGTTATTTTTGTATATCTTTAGTAAATTATATTTTCTAATTAAAAATTCATACATGCTTACTATGGAAAAGCAGGCAGTTGGGGAGTAGCAATGGGGGGACTCAAAAGAAAGGACAAATCCCTTGTCACCTTCCATCCGGAGATTACCACTGTCACGTCCTGCCTTTGGTAATTCAAAGTGGCACACACCTGTCACTAGAATGCTGGGGTCCCGCTCATCTCCCCTTATTTTGCCATTATTTTATACCCTTCTCTATGGCACTACCTAGCCCTGTAGGTGTCCCCAAAATTAACTTAACCGTCAATTCTCGCCAGTCCCATAACCCATCCATCAATTTACCACCTCAGGGCTCTGAGCTTCCTCTGCACAGAAGCAAACTATCCAAGTTCCCAAACCCAGTGACAATATTTCCTAAGCTTCACAGCCCAACCTCACTCCTACTCCCCCAAACACACACACTGAAATCCCAGCCACATACCTGTAATTATATTTAACGTTATTGGTCACTAAGGAAGAGGGAAGTCCTTGTCCCTTAATTTGTAACCGCAGAATATTAACCAGATCTTCAACGGCTTCTTGGTGTCAATCCTGAGGCTGACCACATTTACCAATTAAATTACAACATTTGAGTTCATTCTTATTTTTTGCCAGACTCCATTAAATTTTTTTTTTTTTGGTCTTGGTCACAAACATGAAAAATGAACAGAATCACTTAGTGAAGTGCTGTTTCATGGCTTAGTCATGGTTATTACACTGAGACAGTAAAAATTTTTCTTATGGCCAATCTTAATGTTTAACCCCTCCTAAAGAATGAAGGGATACTGCTCACCCTCCAAAAAGACAGTATCTACTGCTGGAATAAGTTGTTCTTCCGGCATCAGTGATATGCTCTACATTTGATGACCTTTATTTGATGATACCCCCAAATGGACTAAACTTCTAGATTAGTTCCACATGTTCCTGTACATCACCCCAAGGCACTGAATGAATGAGTAAATGAATTAATTCTGTATCAAATAATTCTTCCTTTTTTGCATGTGCTAGTCTTGTGTTCTCATCTAGATTATCCCAGGGATATAGTTTTGACTGGAATAGAATATAGTGGGGCTCAAAAAACTGTCGATTAACAAAAAGCTAATAGTGGTGTTTTCTAGACAGCAGGATAATGTTTCTTCTTCATCTTTTCCAGAGTATGCCAAATTTTGTATTCTAAAATTGTGTATCATGTTAGTAATCAAGGAAAAAAACACTCAAAAATATTTTGATTGTTGACATAAATTGAATTTAAAAAATTATTAATGGAGAACATTCTTTGGATAACCTCTCTTGGGGCACAATGAGACTAAAGAAGTTGAGTCAGAGATCAGCATTCAGGAACTGCCTGATAAAAGTAATTTGCCTTGAGGCAATGTGGCTGGGAATACTAAAGACTGGTAAGAAGTAGTAGTCAGGAAGGCTGAAGGAAAAGAACATCTGTGGATTAAGTAGACAGTGCAATCTCATCACAAATGAAACAAGAACAGAGTTTCTTTTTTTTTTTTAAAGATTTTATTTATTTATTTGAGAGAGAGAATGAGAGACAGAGAGCACAAGAGGGGATAGGGTCAGAGGACGAAGCAGACTCCCTGCCGAGCAGGGAGCCCAATGCGGCACTCGATCCTGGGACTCCAGGATCATGACCTGAGCCGAAGGCCGTCGCTTAAGCAACTGAGCCACCCAGGCGCCCCAAGAACAGAGTTTCTTTTCAGATTTTAAGGGCATTCATGGAGGTAATAATACTCCTGGCTCATGGAGGTGAGAGTGAGGTCCCTTCCACTCTTCCCAAAAACTTGGAAAATAAGGACTTGAGACCCCCCCCCCAAACAACCTTGTAATAACAAACTGGAGGAAAGACATGCAAATTCATGTCTGAAGAGGTGACGAGGTCTTGTCCTCAAAATCAAGTCAGCCTTCCCCAAGGCACATCCTATTTTAAAGACCAAACTGAAATCTCCTTGAATCGGACCAAAGGGCACTTTCCCAAGGGGAGATGGGGTGGTCTCTCCTTCCTGGCTGGTGGGAATGTAAGCAGAACAATTCAGCAAAACTCCTACCTCCAGGGACTCCTGATGTAGTTTTCAGACAGGATGGGGCTGGTGGGGAGAAAGGAAAAGACTGTTATGGGCAAGCAAGAGTTTGCTCAATAGATCACAATCTAAAACCACACTCTTGAACTTGCAGGGCTTGCATCAAGATCCTCCTCATTCCATATGACCAGAAGACCCCCAACCCAGAGGCCTTTCTGGATTTCATGGTGGTGATTGGGAGGGACTCAGGGCCCAGCCTGAGTAACCCACCCCAGCTCACTGCCAAGAACCATCCTCCCATCACTTAGAATTGCACTGTCCAACATGGTAACCACATTTGTCTAGTAAGCACTTGGCTAATCTGAATTGAGATATGCTATATTTGTAAAATATACATTGGATTTCAAAGATATAATAAGGGAAAATGTAAAATCTTATTAATTTTTATATTGACTATATGTTGAAATATTTTGGATATATTGGGTTAAAAATATATTATTAAAATGAATGTCACCTGTCTTGTTTTACTTTTTAAAATGTGGCTACTAGAAAATTTGAAATCACATATAGTGATGTACATTTTGTGGCTGTGTAGGTGAGAAAAAATATCCCAATACCCTTCAAGATTCTTCTACCTGGTCTAAGAATTAAATTGACATGAGAGATTAATGGGAGGAAAAAATCCCAAAGTTTAATTATGTGCACATGGAGGTCCAATAATGAAATTGAGACCCAAAGAAATGACCAAGGCAGGCAGTTTTTATACTTTTTAGACAGAGAGACAATAAATCTGTGAGGAATTGACAATACAAAGAAAACTTAACTTTGGGAGCTTCAATTAGTAAGGAATACTAACTGGAATTTGGGCTGGGATAGCAAATTAGCAGAAAGTAAAAACAAGGGTATTTTAATACAGACTTCTTGGGTCTAAATTTCCACTCTCTGGTGATAAGGATGTATCTTTACCTCTTGGAACAGGGAGGGAACCTTTCACAGGGGAGATTTACTTCTTGCTTTCCGGAAACAAAGGTGGTGGTCAGAGTATTCTTTTTGCATTGACTCGCTCTTAAGTGTGTTTTATTTAAAACAATCGATATGTCAAAGTGGCACATTTTGGGGTAACCTGCCCTTGGCCCCTACACTTGGGTTATATTCCTACAGCATTGGCTTAAAAAATGATGATTCACGATTAAGGAAAATCTGGGTTAGGAAGAAGAAAGATACATAACCTGAAAGTATGCTTGCATGGAAAACATTCCCTGAATAGGCAGGCCTCAATGAAAAACACTCAAACATTGCTTAGAAATAACTCATACAGGGATGCCTGAGTGGCTCAGTCGGTTAAGCGTCTGCCTTCAGCTTGGGTCATGATCCCAGGGTTCTGGGATTGAGTCCTGCATCAGGCTCCTTGCTCAGCAGGGAGTCTGCTTCTCCCTCTGCCTGCCACTCTCCTTGATTGTGCTCCTCTCTCTCTGACAAATAAATAAATACATCTGAAGAAGAAAAAAAAAAAAGAAGAAGAAGAACTCATACAACCCAAAGCATCCACTGTTGGCTATTTTATTAGGACATAGGTACTATACTAAGGACTTCATGTGTATTAATTCATTTGCTTATTACAATTGCCCTGTGAAGTAGGCATCATTGTGTATCTATTATACAGATGAGGAAACTGAGGCACAGAGGTGGGACTGGACTTTTGGCAATCTGACTTCAGGCCCTGACTCTTATTTCATACTCTATACCCCAGCCCACTTCCTGTGACCCCTCATATGAGCTCTCCTTTCTGGATGTACTTTCTGCGGGGGATCTTCTCTTTGTTAGTCCTATGTCCCCGGCAAGCCCATCCCACCTCTGCCCTGGCATTAAAACACCAAACACTCCCGTCTGTCATGAGTAGGAAGAGCCCTTCCCTAGAATCACAGGGCCCCAAATCCTGGAGTTTGGGGCAAAACCAAGTGTCTGACAATATGGTGCTCTCAAATCCCTCCTTTTAGCAACTCAGTGGATTGTGAGAACACAGTTTTATATCTCTGGCCCCTACAGCCTAAAGGCTAGGAAACTTTGGCAGGTTGTCTTTTTAACGGTTGTCAAAGACCGTTTCTTTTACCTTTTGCATAATACTTCCCAAACCTTCCCAAACTGACAGTTGGCTGCTTGCAGATGTTCTGAACCTCAGCTAAGGAAATACTCTCAGGAGCAGCCAAGAGGGGCCCTCTTGGAACACAGTTCCCACAAAAAGGGAAGACGGTTAAATGCTGGTCCCACAAAGCCTTTTGCCTTTTTCACTTCATTTTTTTTTTTTTCCTGACTAAAGGCCAGGCTCTTGCCCCTCTTTTCCTCAGAAACCACGGAAGTTAAATGGTTTTGCTTTTGGTTTTTAAAAGTCTCAGTCATAAGAACAATTAACTTATTCATCCCAGAAAGATGCTGCAATCATCATCTTATTTGTGACATTATTATAATTATTATTAGTAGTACTACAAAGAGCACTCAGGGGGCAAGGAGGCAGGACACCGGAGAGTGGTCCGATGGTAGCTGTCTTCTTTTACAGCTGAGGCCACTAAGGCCCAGGGAGTATACGGCTCACGCAAGGCCGTGTCCCAGTTGTGAAAGAGCCTGGGTCAGAGCTGATTTCCATTGGCCTAGAGGTTTGGGCAGAGCCTCGTCCCCAGGGTCGGATAAATCACCCCACCCAACGGAGCCACCACCATGTGATTAGCATAGGCATGCAAGCCGTCCTTCCTCCCCTTGGCCCTTTCTCAGACTTATCTTTCTGGTGGCCCCTTCCTGATGTTTGTGTTGTATTTTGTTTCTTTGAGATTTTAGCTATTCCTCCCACCTGAAACACTCCATTCCCAGATACCCACATGGCTAAATCTCTCATCTTTTTCAAGTCTTTTTTTTTTTTTTAAAGATTTTATTTATTTATTTGAGACAGAGAGAATGAGAGAGAGAGAGCACATGAGAGGGGGGCGGGTCAGAGGGAGAAGCAGGCTCCCCACCGAGCAGGGAGCCTGATGCAGAACTGGATCCCGGGACTCCAGGATCATGACCTGAGCCGAAGGCAGTCGCTTAACCGACTGAGCCACCCAGGCGCCCATCTTTTTCAAGTCTTGACTCAACTCTGACCTTTTTATCTTTTTAACTAAACCCTACACCCAATGTGGGGCTTGAACTCATGACCCCAAGATCAAGAGTTGCATGCTCTCACTGACTGAGCCAGCCAGGCGCCCCAAATATGACCTTAGGAAGGCTAACCCTGACCCCCATTTCATACTGCAGCCTCCTCCCACGCACCCCATACCCCAGCCCACTTCCTCTTCTTTTTTTCTTTAGCATGTATCAACTCCTGGTCTGCCTTCCCCACTAGAATGTAAGCTCCACGAGGATAGGGATCTTTTGTTTGCTGATGTACACCAAGCATGCAGAAGAATCCCTGTGGATGCTCAGTAAATCACAGTGGATGCTCAGTAAATACTGGTTAAAATGGAAAATGTTGAAAGCTGTTCTCCGCATTCGCCAGCTCAGACGGTAAGAATCTCAGGGCAAGGATTGTGTCCCTGTCACAGGCCCTTGCCGTGCCAAGCATACAGGCAGGCCCTCCCTCAGGTTCAAAGTCAAGTCTAACCTGTATAAAAAGGTCAGGAGAGGAGATCTTAGGGATTATTTTATTTCCCTACTTCTTTAGACTTTTATTTCATTTCTAACTGTTCTAGAATATGAAAATAGCAAATTAAGGTAAAATAAAATTCTCAGGAAGGAGAGAGGCTGGAAAACTCTGAACAGGTTTCTCAGGGCTGTGGACTGGAAACCAGTCTAGTGGCAAGGGGCCAGGTCCCTCTTGCTTCAGAGAAAAACAGGCTCAGAGGTTTTGAGACCTCGTAAGACTATTTTCCAGCAAGTGGAAGAACTGGCTGATCAGCAGTCTCCCATTTCTATAGGTGACAGAGCAAGAGAAAATGTGCCTCTTTCTGAGTAGAAGAGAGTTCAGTGAAATTTCAAAAGAACGCCTTCCTTAGAAGAAGATGCAACATGAGAAGAACAGAACCAGAGGAAATTTGAGACGTCCAACTTGAAAGTCATCTTTTGATTAAAAAGGAAAAAAAAGCAAACAAATAAAGCTCCAACATTCATTGGACAAAGCTGGTGTTCCTTTTCCCAATTCCTGTGAATTCTAAACATTAGGGTCATACAGTGGCAAGAAAAATGGAGTGGTTGGGGGTCAGGCTTGGCCTGAGACCTCGGGGGTTCCAACCTGTCACTTCCTAGCTGTGATGTTAGGTGTGTGGGTTAACCATGCGTGCCTCAGTTTTTCCATCATTAAATGGGGTGATGATTGCAAACTCCTAGGAACACTGGGGATCAAACAAGTGTATCCGTGTGAAGACTGGGCACATGATAATAAAGAACAAAGTCAGCACCCAGTAAATAGGCGCTCTTACCATTTGGGTGTGGTATAGTTGGAAGTCCTTAAAAGTACGCGTGATTTCCCAGAGGCAGAGGGCTGGAATAGGGACCGAAAGGGTTATCTTAGCAGAGACAGAGGCTACAAGGAGACACACTAGATCTGGGAACTGAAGACAGTTTGAGGCCTGTACTGATGAGGAAGCTGAGGACAGAATTTGATCAGCTGAGGTGCAATTCGTTCCCAGCAGAAACGTACTCCTGGTCTCAAAATCTCCTTGTGGGGAGCTTCTCTGATACGATCCACTGGCAGCTTCTCTTCTTCTGCGGTGTGTATGTGAAACAGAGATAGGGAAAACCCCCACAATGGGCATGTGAAGAGCCCACGGAGGTTGAAGGCCCGGAGATGATGGGGCTCTCGAGACACCTGACCTCTTGCCTCAGTCCCCCAAAGAGGATAATCATTACCTGAGGGTGGCCACAAAGGATGAGGTTAAGGCCACTCAATGGCCATCCCCAGGCAGGGGCAACTGAAGGCAGGGCTGCTCCCCACCTGGGCCCTGCGTCCTCTGGAAGTTCTACCCCTGGCTGTCCCAACACTTTTTCCACTCCGGCCCGTCTCCACACCATCCTGGTGCGATGAAGCCAACAAGGATGCTCCACGAGGGCAGGGACTGGGTCTGATGACCAGGGCAGCTGGATGTTCCTGGCACACAGCCGGCTCTCAGTACATGCCTGTGGACCAGACAGAGCTGGAGCCAACCCTCACCATATATGGCGAGGGCGTTAAGATAACCTTCTTGTACTCCAGATTCCACACTTGTTCAAATGGGCTGATGTCACCTCCTTCACAAGGATGTTATGAGGACTGAGTGGGTTCAAACCGGAAGCCCTCTTAGTAAGTGCTCAGTGATTGTTAGCTATTCATTACCATTACTCTAGTTAGCTGCGTGATCCTGGGCAAATCACATCTCTGAGCCTTGGCTTTTGTTCCTGTAAAGTAGGAATGTTCCCTACCTCACAGAGTGGTTGAAAGACTGAGGGAAGATTGTGTGCAGGGCCCTTAGCGCACGGCTTGGAAAACGATGGGTAAGAAGTCAACCATCCAGTATGCTGGATTCCATTCTTTTGGGGTCTTGCTAGTTGAGGGACCAACTGGCTGGATATAGAACTTAATATTAGTAGTCCAAGGAGACTCTCTAGAAAAAAAATAGAGTCGCTCTCGGCATCCCTTGCTAGGGGCACATCATGAGTATCTTCTTTGCTCTGCCTTGGGTGAATTCTTTCACTGCCCGCACCCCCGGCCCCCACCCAATAGGGACGCCCCATGGCTCCCAGGTACAATATCCCCCAACGTGATCTGGTGGTTAATTTTCCCAGAGCTGAGTCACCTTGTCGTTCTTTTTCCCCTGGAGAAATGGCTCAGAGAACCTCCCTTTCCAGATCTGTGCCTGACTGGGAGCTTTTAAAACCTTACCCTCAAGGAGGAACTAGTGGTTTTATTTTAGACAGGGGGTGGTTAGTGAGGGAATATTCTGAAGCAGGACCTTTACCAGTTAGCAAATGCCAAACCAAACCAAAAACACCCTACTTGTTCTTTGTCTACAGGTCAAATCCTGCCATGTGCTGACGAAAAGGCCTCGGTGACAATGGCCGAGTCATGACCCTAGGCACCCAGGACCCCGGGAAGGGAAAGGTGGTAGCGAATGCCATACCTCCCAGCTCCACAGAGGCCTCTACTGGGATCAAGAGGGAGGTCAAATGGAAGACCAAAGGGGGAAGTCAATTAGGCAGCCACTCCTCCCTGAAGGCAGGCCTTTATCACCCTCACAGGACTCTGAACCTAGAATGGGATCCCCATGTGGACAAGGATTTTCTCTCTCTTTTTGCGATTTTATTCACACCCATGGAAAGCTAAAGATAAAAAAAAAAAGTGAAATTTGGGCGCCTGGGTGGCTCAGTCGCTGGGCGTCTGCCTTCGGCTCGGGTCGTGATCCCAGGGTCCTGGGATCGAGCCAAGCATCGGGCTCCCTGCTCGGCAGGAAGCCTGCTTCTCCCTCTCCCACTCCCCCTGCTTGTGGTCCTGCTCTCGCTATCTCTCTCTCTGTCAAATAAATAAAATATTTTAAAAAAAAAAAAGTGAAATTTTTATATTATGCATTTACTTAAACTGCTTTAACTGAAAGGAATGAACTTACATGAAATCAAGGCAAGAGGTCATGGTATTTATTTATTTATTTATTAGATTTTTTAATTTCTTTATTTGAGAGAGAGACACAGCGAGAGAGGGAACACAAGCAAGGGGAGTGGGAGAGGGAGAAGCAGGCTTCCCGCCGAGCAGGGACCCCTACGTGGGGCTTGATCCCAGGACCCTGGGATCACGACCCAAGCCGAAGGCAGATGCCCAACAACTGAGCCACCCAGGCGCCCCAGTCATGGTATTTAAACTTTCCCTTTGGTTGGTGGTTTGTGGATCAGATGTGGTTCTTTTCCCAAGTCTTTTTCTTCTCCAATCAAACTACCTCCGGGCACCTGCAGAAAAGACCTCAGCCTTTGCTACAAGCGGCCCACTGAACCACTAGCTGAACAAGTATTTATTGGGCACCTACTATGTGCTTGGTGTGGGGCCCTGCAGTGAGGCATGAACAAATGGAATCTGGCCCTTGGGAAGCTCTGTGTAGCCAGGACAAGTAAAGGACTTTCAGCCACCCATAACCCCGATTATGCCTATCATGAACGCTGCCGCAGAGGTTTGGTTTTTATATTATAATGATGTTGCAACAATTAAATTTTAAGAAAAACCTTCACCGGTCACTGCCCCTAATCTCACTGTCTTAGCACAACCCTTTCCATCTGTCTTTCCTTCCAGCTCCTTACTACAACCTACACATCATATTTTTTTTTTAAGATTTTATTTATTTATTTGAGAGAGAGAGTGAGAGAGAGAAAGAGCACAAGAGGGGGGAGCGGGAGAGGGAGAAGCAGACTCCCTGCTGAGCAGGTAGCCCGATGCGGGACTCAATCCAGGGACTCCAGGATCATGACCTGAGCCGAAGGCAGTCGCTTAACCAACTGAGCCACCCAGGCGCCCTACACATCATATTTTATAGCAGAAGCAACCACAACATACTTACCGGATAATATTTCTGCACCATTTATATTTTTCTATCTTCCTTCCTCGTCTTCATGATTAGCCTTTCCAAAGGGCTACATGCTCTTCTCTCCTGATGCCTGTTCTAGAGTCACTCACTCTTCCCCTACGGCTGGACTTGCATGTTTTTGTGGGGTTTGGGGACTTGCAGAGAACGGTGCCAGGTTCGCTGACTTAGCAATGCCTGTGGAGTATCCGAGGTCCTGTGCCGACAGCATCCGGGCCCATGGAGCCACCGGCCAGCCACGGTCCTCAGAGCTAGCTCAAGGGCCCACTCGCCCTTCAAGCCCTTAAAGGAACAGCAGCCAACTGTTTCAAGAAAATGCAAAGACCCCTTGGAGGACAGACAAAGGGCATCATGCTAAAAAAGCCCCACCAGAAGGGACCAGAACCTGAGGGGCTCTACATTTTCACAATGACCGAAGTGTTTGTGGAAGTCCCAGCTCCCGGGGGTTCGGTCCCCAGCGGAGCTGAAAGCACCTTCACACAAAGCTCTGTTTCTAAGTGGCGACTTTTCTGATTTCACCGGCAACTGAGGGAAATCCCACCTGTATTTCAGAAGGAACTCCCTAACCCTGAGGACTGGCCAGGAAACCCCAGATCCCCTCCTACAGACGGGAGAGGGAGTTCAGGCCCGAGTCCAGCATGGGGGGCTTACTGCAAGGGCTGACCTGTCTACAGACCTTTCTTTCTCTTCTCCACTTCTCACTCCACATGGGGTGGGGAAGGAAACTGGAAGGAGACCCATGGCTTGGTTTCCCCACCAACTGATTTTGCTACTCTTTCCTTAGAAATAAACTTCCTAAGAACTTTCACTTTCACTTATTCTACCCCACCAAGACTGCCTGTCCCATAAATTCCCATTCTCTGGTCCCCACCCTGCCCTAGCTGCCAGAAACTGATGCAGAAGAAAAACCAGGGGTGTGCAGGCAAGCTGGAAACCCCAGGCCTCAGGCAACCTAGGGTTCAGTTCATGTGCTTGTGGGTTCTCCCTTTTCTTAAGACCACTATGGAGTGGCGTGGGAGGAGGGATGGTTACTGGTCAGCTTCTAGGAAGCTTCGGCACGGCAGAACTCCTTATGTTCTCCCCCTCCAGGGTCGGCTCCGAAGGCTATCCCAGTGCTTGGCAAATGTCAGGGGATTGGGCAGAGCACTTATCACATGGGATCAGGCGGTATTATGAAGGGCAGTCCCCTTGCCCCTACAAAGCCTTGCAGGCAGATACAGATCCCTCAGTGACAGCTTGGTGTCAGTACCCTGGAATAGTGAATAAGGAGCCCTCTCTGGAAGCTTCATCCCCTCCCAGTCTGTGAGATAGGGGATCCAGGACAAGTCACATCCAGATCCAGTCAGGTCCCGCTGATGGAAAGACAGTAGGACCCTCCCCACCAGTAGAGGGCCACATATCAAGTACACTAGGCTCCTTGGTCTGGATTCCAGAACCAGCCTCAGACCCCCTGAATCAGGCTCCAGGACTCTGTACTCTTTTTTTTTTTTTTTTAAAGTAGGTTCGACACCCAGCATGGAGCCCAACCTGGGGCTTGAACTCATGACCCTGAGATTATGACCTGAGATGACATCAAGAGTCTGATGCCTAACTGACTGAGCCCCCCAACCCTCTGGAGCTCCTGGAGTCTTTTTTTTTTTTTTTTTAAGATTTTATTTATTTATTTATTTGAGAGAAAGAGAGAGAGACAGAGAAACAGCATGAGAGGGGAGAGGGTCAGAGGGAGAAGCAGGCTTCCCGCTGAGCAGGGAGCCCGATGTGGGACTCGATCCCAGGACTCCGGGATCATGACCTGAGCCGAAGGCAGTTGCTTAACCAACTGAGCCACCCAGGCACCCCTGGAGTCTTTTTTATAAGCACCCCAGTGATTCTGATCTTAACCAAGGCTTGGACCCAAGCCCCTCCTCGTGCCAGCCTGAAGCTAAGGCCCCGGGAGGGCTGTGCCTTGGCCAGAGCAGCTGGGTGTCCCAGAGGAGGAGTAGGATTAGGACCAGAGCTCTTGGCTCTGGGCCCCATGCTCCACAGCTCTCCCGCATGCCACCTCCCGTATATTACCCGTTATTTATGCCAGTCAGCTGTTTGTGTGGGAGCCCAGGCTTCCAAGCTCCCTTCCTCGAGCCTCCTGGTGCTCAAGCTTTGCTGCATATTGGAATCACCTGGGAGCTTTAAATGATCCAGAAAGCCTTCAGTGGGGTACAAGAAACGTCCTCTGGTATCATTCCATCTGTACCGTAAGCCCCTTTCTCCAGGCCTGCACCCAGCCTCTGGCAGGCGGGTGAGAAGCTCATTTTGCTGCATCCACTTTATGAACCAGCTGCATTTGTGGAATCTAAGGACCTTGAGAAGGACCAAAGACTCCAGGGGAGGGAAGATAACAACAGAATAAGCACTTCACTCTCCTAGGCCCTGAGCCAGGGCAGGAGGCCTCGAGGTTAGACCAAGAAACAGTAGGCTGCCTGATCCAGAAGGAGTCTGGGGCATGCACTGCCCTCGGGGCGATCCATTGCAACATGGGACATTCCCTCCTCCCAAGCATGTCGCCAAATACCAGGGGAAGGAGCTAACAGGGTGGTGGGGATCAAAATGGATCAGGCTCCCACTCTTCGAGACGAGGAAACGGAGGCTCAAAAATGAAGCCGCTTGCCCTAGGCGGCAAAGGGAGAGCCAGAGTTTGAACCCTGCTCTGTCTCCCAAGACCAGGCCCTTTCAGCTTCTAGGAAGTCAAGCTAAGACTCAGATCCAAGCTTCCAGATTCCACGTACGGTGCTCTTCCCCAGCAGCTGCTGTTGGATAATGCACGAAGGTCTCAGAGCTCCTCATGAGAGTCCCACCAAGCTCTCCTCAGAATAGGGGTGGTGACAGCAACACCTCCAAGTTGACAGCCCCTGGGCCCACCCCCACGCACTCTCCACCTCTCAGTCTCCCCAGCCCTGGGTCCAACTCTTCCTTTCTCAGTTGTCCCAGAACCCTGGTCTGGGTATTTCTGGGCCACTGTGACTGAGGTCTAAAACACAACGTACTTGGTGATTTTTTTTTTAAAGAAATAGACCTTATTGTGTCCCAAACCAAACCACCCCCAAGGAGAATCACTAGTCCATGCCCAGAAAAGGCAGGAAAGTTTGGACTTCTAGCTACTCACCCCTCTCTGGCTCCTGTCCCTGTCTGTGTCCAGCCCCGAGCTACGTTGCCAAGGACTGGAGCTGAGCAAGAGATTGTCTTGCAGTCAGACCAGGAAAGTTTGAGTCTTTTACATACAATAGGACTATCTTCAGGTCAGCTGACAGCCTGGTCCAACAGAGGGCTCAGAGATTGCTTCTCAAGGTCTGTCCAACCCAGAAAGCACTTATGCGCAGCCAGTCTGAGAGACCATCTTGGAGGGGCGGGGCAATCAGGTGAGGGATCCGACGGCCTTGGTCCTTGTTGGGCTAGGGCTAACTTCTTGCATTTGTGACTTGGTCAAAAGAGCACTGGAATTAAATGGAGGAGATGGGTTCATTTATCAGTCCATTAATCTATTCACTCCTTACCCATTTCATTCATTCATTCACTCATTCATAGCCAGTTTGGGGACATCTGCTATGAGTCTGGCACAGCTATTTACTAGGAGGACAGTAACAAGACACCCCAAGGAGCTCAGTTATGGTTTTCTCAAAGGAGTCCATGCCCCTTAAAGTGTTCTTAACTTCTAAGGTATCAAACCCCTTAAGACAATGATGAACCTTCTCAGAAAAATGACTAACCATAACATTATTTGTGTAATTTTAGGAGTGCCTGGGTGGCTCAGTCGGTGAAGTGTCTGGCTTCGGCTCAGGTCATGATCCCAGGGTCCTGGGATGGAGCCTGATGCTCAGTGGGCAGCCTGCTCCCCCCTCTCCCTCTGCTGCTCCCCCTGCTTGTGCTCTCTCTCTCTCAAATAAAATCTTTAAACAATATTATTTATGTAATTTTAGGGGTCTCAATGAACCCCCAGGGTTATATCTCCCAGTCTGATGACTTCTCCCTGTGATCTGCCACCAATTCTCCTGGACACATTCTTTCCCTGCTGTAGGCTTGTTTCCCCATCTGTCACATGTCTCTCTGTCACATGACTCCTTTGGCCAAACGGTCCCTGAGGACCTCTCAAATCTCAGAAATCACTGATTTTAGTAGTGCCCCTCCCCCCCTCCAGTTCTGAGAGAGCTGGCCAGCCGAAATGAGATTAGGAGGAGGAAAGCATGTATGACCTTGGAAGTACCGGAGAGTGAATAGAAGGTGGAGGGCACAAAGCACTGTCCATAAGACAGACAGAAGGAAAGAATGCTTCTGTCCCAGCCTTAGTCTTCCCCTAGGCCAAAGGTCGTCTGGATGGGGTAATAGTTAAGGCGTGCTGGAAAGCTTAGGTGCTAAGATGACACCCAGAACCCACCCCTTTAATCAGAGGAATTCCCAGGAGGATGAGGTCACCAAATCCCTCATCCATTCAACAAGTAACTATTGAGGAATGCTCCAGGGAGACCAAGGTGAACAAGCCAGAGGAGGCCCCCGACCTCGTGGGGTTTCCTTTGGGGAGGACTAGACAGACCACTCACGTGTAAACCAAGCGAGATCATTCTAAGTAGTCCTAAATGCGCAGAGAATAGAGATTACTGGGATAATCAAGGAGTGGGGGCTACTTGACATAGGGTCCACCCAAAAAGTGATGTTTGAGATTAGATCAGAAGGGTAAGAACAAGCCAGCCAGGAGAAGATGGGGGAGGGGCTTTCTGGGCAGAGGAAGCCGCAAGGGAAAGGGTCTCGAGGTGGGAATGAGCTTGGCAAAGCAGTGAGGGGGAGAGGGGAGGCACTGGTGTCTAAGAGCAGGGGGGCCTGAGAGGCCAGGAGCTGGAAGCCACTGGAAGGTTTTAGAGAGGAGAGAACTGATGTCTTTAAGTGTCCTCTTCCCCTTCCCCCTCTGACCTCACTGCGTCCCTCCCCCCGCCCTCCCCCAGCCATACTGGCCTCCTTGCTTTTCTCTGCACAGGACCACTCCAGGCCACTCTTCCCTTAAGTTTTTCTGCAGTGGCCCTTCCTCCCCCTGGAACACCTCTCCCCCAGATAGCCACCCCGCTCGCTCCCTCACCTGTGCCAAACTGCGCAGATGCAGACCATAGCCTCTCAATGAAGCTTCCTCACCTCCGAACTTAAAACCGTACCTCCTGGGGCGCCTGGGTGGCTCAGTCAGTTAAGCGTCTGCCTTCGGCTCAGGTCATGATCCCGGGATCCTGGGATCAGTCCCGCGTTGGGCTCCCTGCTCGGCGGGGAGCCTGCTTCTCCCTCTGCCTCTGCCCCTCCCCCTCCTCCCGTCGTGCTTGTTCTCTCCCTCTCTCAAATAAATAAATAAAATCTTAAAAAAAAAAAACAACAACATCGTACCTCCTCCACCCACCACTCCCTCCCCACTTTCCTTCTCTGTCGTCAGCGTACTCACCATTTTTCTCACCCGTGAAATAATCTGCGGATTCATTTGTTTACGGCTGTCTCTCTGCTGAAATGTCAGCTCCTAAGGGCAGGAACTTTTGTGTGTTTGGTACCCTCCTGCTCCCCAGTACCTGAACAATGCCCGACACTAGCAGGTGCTCAGTAGCTCTTTCTGGAACGAATGAAGCAGGAGGTGGTTGCAGTAGCTCAGACACAGATGATAGTGGCTTGTAAAAGGACGGTGGGAGAGGGGGTTAAGGGGCAGCGAGAATTCTAGAAGGCTAGGCTGAGCAAGTCTGGAGCTGGCTGGTCTGCAGCCCAAGCTCTTTTGCTATGTCCACATAGTAGACCTGGGGAGCCACAAATGCCAGACCCTCATCTCAGACCTGCACTTCACCTCTCTCCTTCTTGCCTTTTGATTTAGCATCAACACCTGAACTAGATCAGAGACAAAAAAACAACAAACTCATTTTTTAGTCCAGATCCCTAAATTCCTACAAAATGTCAATAGGAAGCACCTGGCTGGTTCAGTCCGTAGAGCATCAGACTCTTGGTTTCAGCTCAGATCATCTCAGGGTCCTGAAATTGAGCCCTACATTGGACTCCGTGCTCAGCAGAGAGTCTGCTTGAGATTCTCTCTCCCTCTTCCCCTCCCCCTACCCACCCGAGTGCTCTCTCTAAAATAAATAAATGTGGGGGTTTTTTTTAATGTAAATAAGAAGGGGCTCCTTCTTAATGGACTGGGTGGCTCAGTCCATTAAGCGTCTGCCTTCTACTCAAGTCATGATGGCAGGGTCCTGGGATCTGGTGCATCAGGCTCCCTACTCAGCGGGGAGCCTGCTTCTCCCTCTGTCTGCAGCTCCCACTGCTTGTGCTCTCTCTCTCTCTGTCAAATAAATAAATAAAATCTTTTTTAAAAATGTAAATAACCTAACTGAAATTTACAACAGAACTTAGTATATTGTTTTCTCTCTCTCTCTTTTTTTTTTTTTTTTTTTTTGTGATACAGTGACCATTCCATGATACCCACCCTTTTAAATTCAGTAGTTTTTTTGGTATATTCACTACTATCTAATTCCAGAACATTTGCATCACTCCAAAAAGGAGCCTTATACCCATTAGCAGTCACTCCCCATCCACACCCGGCTACCCCAACCCCCAATAAGCACTAATCTACTTTCTGCCTCTATGGATTTGTCTATTCTAGTTGGCATGTTCATATAAATGAAATCATGCAATAAGGGGCCTTTTGTGGCTGGCTTTGTTATCTAGCATAATGTTTGTTTTGGGGGTTGTTTTTTTTTTTTGCTGTGCATTTTCTTTTTCTTTTTTTTTTTTTAAACATATAATGTATTATTTGTTTCAGGGGTACAGGTCTGTGATTCAACAGTCTTACACAATTCACAGTGCTCACCATAGCACATACCCTCCCCAATGTTCATCCCCCAGCCACCCCATCCCTCCATTCCCCTCCACTCCAGCAACCCTCAGTTTGTTTCCTGAGATGAAGAGTCTCTCTCTCTCTCTTTTTTTTTTTTTAAGATTTTATTTATTGGACAGAAAGAGAGAGAGCCAGAAAGGGAACACAAGCAGGGGGAGTGGGAGAGGGAGAAGCAGGCTTCCCGCAGAGAAGGGAGTCCAACAGAGGGCCCGATCCCAGGACCCTGGGATCATGACCTGAGCTGAAGGCAGATGCTTAACGACTGAGCCACCCAGGCACCCCCTGAGATTAAGAATCTCTTATGGTTTGTCTCCCTCTCTGGTTTCATCTTGTTTCATTTTTTCCTCTCTTCCCCTATGATCCTCTGCTTTGTTTCTCAAATTCCACATATCAGTGAGATCATATGAAAATTGTCTTTCTCTGATTGACTTATTTTGCTTAGCATAATACCCTCTAGTTCCAACCATGTCATTGCAAATGGCAAGATTTCCTTTTTTGATGGCTGCAAAATATTCCATTATATATATGTATGTGTATACATACATATATATACACATATATATATCACATCTTCTTTATCCATTCATCTATTGATGGACATCTAGGCTCTTTCCATAGTTTGGTTATTGTGGACATTGCTGCTATAAACATTGGGGTGCACATGCCCCTTCAGATCACTACATTTGTATCTTTGGGGTAAATACCCAGTACTGCAATTGCTGGGTCATAGGGTAGCTCTGTTTTCAACTTTTTGAGGAACTTCCATACTGTTTTCCAGAGTGGCTGCACCAGCTTGCATTCCCACCAACAGTGTAGGGGGGTTCCCCTTTCTGTGCATTGTCACTAACATCTGTCGTTTCCTGACTTGTTAATTTTAGCCATTCTGACTGGTGTGAGTTGGTATCTCATTGTGGTTTTGATTTATATTTCCCTTATGCCGAGTGATGTTGAGCACTTCTTCATGTGTCTGTTGGCCATTTGGATGTCTTCTTTGCAGAAATGTCTGTTCATGTCTTCTGCCCATTTCTTGACTGGATTATTTGTTCCTTTGGTATTGAGTTTGATAAGTTCTTTATAGATTTTGGATACTAGTTCTTTATCTGATATGTCATTTGCAAATATCTTCTCCCATTCTGTCGGTTGTCTTTTGGTTGTGTTGATTGTTTCCTTTGCTTTGCAAAAGCTTTTTATCTTGATGAAGTCCCAATAGTTCATTTTTGCCCTTACTTCCCTTGCCTTTGGCGATGTTTCTAGGAAGAAGTTGCTGTGGCTGAGGTCGAAGAGGTTGCTGTCTGCATTCTTCTCAAGGATTTTGATGGATTCCTGTCTCACATTTACATCTTTCATCCATTTTCAATCTATTTTTGTGTGTGGTGTAAGGAAACGGTCCAGTTTCAGTCTTTTGCATGTGGCTATCCAATTTTCCCAACACCATTTGTTGGAGAGACTGTCTTTTTTCCATTGGACATTCTTCCCTGCTTTGTCGAAGATTAGTTGACCATAGAGTTGAGGGTCCATTTCTGGGCTCTCTATTCTGTTCCATTGATCGATGTGTCTGTTTTTGTGCCAGTACCATACTGTCTTGATGATGACTGCTTCATAATAGAGCTTGAAGTCCGGAATTGTGATGCCACCAGTTTTGCTTTTCTTTTTCAACATTCCTCTGGCTATGCGGGGTCTTTTCTGGTTCCATACAAATTTTAGGATTATTTGTTCCATTTCTTTGAAAAAAGTTGATGGTATTTTGATAGGGATTGCATTAAATGTGTAGATTGCTCTAAGTAGCATAGACATTTTCACAATATTTGTTCTTCCAATGCATGAACATGGAACACTTTTCCATTTCTTTACATATTCCTCAATTTCTTTCATGAGTATTCTATAGTTTTCTGAGTACAGATCCTTTGCCTCTTTGGTTAGATTTACTCCTAGGTATCTTATGGTTTTGGGTGCAATTGTAAATGGGATCGACTCCTTAATTTCTCTTTCTTCTGTCTTGTTTTTGGTGTATAGAAATGCAACTGATTTCTGTGCATTGATTTTATATCCTGCCACTTTACTGTATTCCTGTATGAGTTCTAGCAGTTTTGGGGTGGAGTCTTTTGGTTTTCCACCTAAAGTATCATATCATCTGCAAAGAGTGAGAGTTTGATTTCTTCTTTGCCAATTCGGAGGCCTTTTATTTCTTTTTGTTGTCTGATTGCTGAGGCTAGGACTTCTAGTACTATGTTGAATAGCAGTGGTGATAGTGGACATCCCTGCCGTGTTCCTGACCTTAGGGAGAAAGCTCTCAGTTTTTCCCCATTGAATATGATATTCGCTCTGGGTTTTTCATAGATGGCTTTTATGATATTGAGGTACGTACCCCCTATCCTTACACTGTGAAGAGTTTTAATCAAGAAAGGATGCTGTAATTTGTCAAATGCTTTTTCTGCATCTATTGAGAGGATCATATGGTTCTTGTTCTTCCTTTTATTAATGTATTGTATCACATTGATTGATTTGTGGATGTTGAACCAAACTTGCAGCCCAGGAATAAATCCCACTTGGTCATGGTGAATGATCCTTTTAATGTACTGTTGGATCCTACTGGCTAGTATTTTGGTGAGAATTTTTGCATCCATGTTCATCAGGGGTATTGGTCTGTGATTCTCTTTTTTGATGGGGTTTTTGTCTGGTTTTAGGATCAAGGTAATGCTGGCCTCATAAAATGAGTTTGGAAATTTTTCTTTCCATTTCTATTTTTTCAAACAGTTTCAGAAGAAAAGTTATTAATTCTTCTTTAAATGTTTGGTAGAATTCCCCTGGGAAGCCATCAGGCCCTGAGCTCTTGTTTGTTGGGAGTTTTGATGACTGCTTCAATTTCCTTGCTGGTTATGGGTCTGTTCATGTTTTCTATTTCTTCCTGGTTCAGTTTTGGTAGTTTATATGTCTCTAGGAATGCATCCATTTCTTCCAGATTGTCTAATTTGTTGGCATATAGTTGCTCATAATATGTTCTTATAATTGTTTGTATTTCTTTGGTGTTGGGTGTGATCTCTCCTCTTTCATTCATGATTTTTTTATTTGGGTCCTTTCTGTTTTCTTTTTGATAAGTCTGGCCAGGGGTTTATCAATCTTATTAATCCTTTCAAAGAACCAGCTCCTAATTTTATTGATCTGTTCTACTGGTTTTTGGCTTCTATTTTGTTGATTTCTGCTCTGATCTTTATTATTTCTCTTCTTCTGCTGGGTTTAGGCTTTATTTGCTGCTCTTTCTCCAGCTCCTTTAGGTGTAGAGTTAGGTTGTGTATTTGAGAACTTTCTTGTTTGAGAAAGGCTTGTATTGCTATATACTTCCCTCTTAGGACTGCCTTTGCTGCATCCCAAAGATTTTGAACAGTTGTGTTTTCATTTTCATTTGTTTCCATGAATTTTTTAATTCTTCTTTAATTTCCTGGTTGACCCATTTATTCTTTAGTAGGATGCTCGTTAGCCTCCATGTATTTGAGTTCTTTCCAACTTTCCTCTTGTGATTGAGTTCAAGTTTCAAAGCACTGTGGTCTGAAAATATGCAGGGAATGATCCCAATCTTTTGGTACCAGTTGAGACCTGATTTGTGACCTAGGATGTGATCTGTTCTGGAGAATGTTCCATGTGCACTAGAGAAGAATGTGTATTCTGTTGTTTTGGGATGGAATGTTCTGAATATATCTGTGAAGTCCATCTGGCCCAGTGTGTTATTTAAAGTGCTTATTTCCTTGTTGATCTTTTGCTTAGATGATCTGTCCATGTCAGTGAGGGGAGTGTTAAAGTCCCCTATTATTATTGTATTATTATCGATGTGTTTCTTTGATTTTGTTATTAATTGGCTTATATAATTGGCTGCTCCCATGTTGGGGGCATAAATATTTACAATTGTTAGATCTTCTTGTTGGATAGACTCTTTAATTATGATATAGTGTCCTTCCTCATCTCTTATTATAGTCTTTGTTTTAAAATCTAATTTGTCTGATATAAGGATTGCCACCCCAGCTTTCTTTTGATGTCCATTAGCATGCTAAATGGTTTTCCACCCCCTCACTTTCAATCTGGAGGTGTCTTTGGGTCTAAAATGAGTCTCCTGCAGACAGCAATCTGGAGGTGTCTTTGGGTCTAAAGTGAGTCTCTTGCAGACTAGCATAATGTTTTTGAAGTTTGCCCATGGAGCACGTACCTGTGGCTGAATGACATTCGCCTCTATGCACCTCATTTTGTTGCTCCATCCATCTGAGGATGGACATTTGAGTTGTTTCCGCTTTTTGGCTACTATGGGAGTGCTGCTATGAGCATTCTGTACAAGTTTTTGTGTGGACCGTATTTCTGTTCTCTTCGGCATATACCCGGGAATGGAACAGCTGAGTCACAAGGCGACTCTGTGTGGAACTTTTTGAGGAACTGCAGACTGTTTTGTAAAGTTTCACCTCTGTTACCATCCTCGTGTTGCTGAGGTGGGGAGGAAGTGAGGTGACTTGCTCATGTTCACCGGGTACTGAATGTCGGGGGGACAGGGGCGCTGCTTATACAAAGGAATCCTCTGCTTCTCCCCGATGCATTTCACCCATCCTTCAAAACTCTGAGTGCCTTCTGTGTGCCGGTCCCTAGTCTGGGTGCTGGAGATACTAGAGGTATCTGAGAACAGGAGAGACATGACTGCTGCCCTCTCCGAGATGCCGTCTAGTGAGGAAAACAGACAGTGAGCCAAGAATTACAGTTTCGACAGTGTAGTTTGGAAGTCCGAGAGAGGGTGTACCTCAGCTTATCCTGTCCTTTGTGCAGTAAGAGCCTGGGCTCTGAGCCAGCCATCCCAGGTTTAAATCCCCACACCCCACATGCTAGCTGGCAGACTCGGCAAATTCCCCAACCCCCCTGCCTCCATTTCTCATGTGGGAAATGGACCGAGTAATAGTATCTACTCTGAGGGTGTCAGGTGGATTCAGCGCATCAAAGAATATAAAGCACTTAAAGCTGGCCCTGGTAAGCCCCAGAGAAGTAGCAGCTGTCGATGTTGCTGCTAGGCGGTCTACCCCTTACCCATAATCCAGCAACATGAATCCCGGTCCCTCCAATTTGCACGGTTTCAACTGACCCCACTTGCCCCACCCCGTCCACACGCCCCGGCCGGAATCAAGGAGAATCCCCACAGTGCTCTGTTGCAGCGTCCTGCTGGGCGGCTCATCGGGTTTGATGCTCCACTTAGAACCCCCGCCTGCCAGGCTCCTTGCTGTACAGAGAAGGAAATGCTTTCGATCTGTCATCTTTTCTCCTTACCTAGATTATAAGCTCCTGGAAGCCAGTCTGTCTCACTCCTGCAATGCTAACACGTGTTGGCCAGAAAAACAAACGGAGCCAAGTCTCAGGGTGGGTGGTAGGGGCTTCGGAACACAGGCTCTGGAGCCAGACAGACCTGGGTCAGAAGCCCGGCTCTGCCACCTAGATCCACCTGACCTGCGGCCCATTGCCGAGACCCTCGGAGCCCCTTTTTGTCCTCCGTGAAATGCGGCCAGGGGCCGCTGCCTCTCAGGGCGGTGGTGGGGACCAGCAGTGAGCTGCAGGAGCGCCTCGACTGGGCACAGTAGATTCTCTGGAGCAGGTGGTCGCCGTGGGTCGCATCAGGGCAGCGCTGCCAGGAGCCCGAGCCCCGCGGGCCAGCACACCCTGCACACGCAGCCAAGTACAGGAAGTACCCAAGGTCAAAAGGCAAATGAGCTCTCAGAGATGCCTTCTGATCACTATCAGGTACACTGGGTGGAATGGAACAGAATTCGCTGTTTGGGCTTTTCTCTTCTTCTTGCCTCACAGATTCTATTTTTATGAAGTGCAGACGGCAACAGAAAGTACTCATGTAACCCTACCCGGTGAATTATTAAGAAAGGCACATGAGTGGGGATTGTGCAATCCCCAAACTGCCATGCCTCCTCGTCGGCCCACCGGCCAGAGAAATACTCTCCCGAACTCTACACTCTTCCTAAGGAGTTTCCTGGGTTGGGGCTTTAACACATTACTCAAGAATTATGACAGAGGGTAGTTAAAACTTCCTCCCATTAAAAAATAAGCATAAAAATAAATTCCTCCCACTCCGTGGTGCCCTGTAAAGGTTGACCTCACATCAGCAGTGTGTGTCCCGTAGTTAATCTTCAGAAATTTGTGAGGAATAGTAACATGTTGTCTTTGAAACATGTCTTTTCTTCCAGTGGGCTTCATTAAGGATGAGCTGTTTATTTGTATCAAAAGCAGTCACAGAATTTGTCTATTGCAATGAGCAAGGATTCAAAAATATAAGTTGTGTGTGTGTGTATGTGTGTGTGTATAAGTTTTGGATATATGTATACATACACACCAAAAAATACATATATTTTTTTAAGATTTTATTTATTCATTTATTATGAGAGAGAGGGTGTGCGGGTGCATGATTTGGGGGAGGGGACAGGGGAGGGGCAGAGGGAGAGAGAATCCCAAGCAGACTCCTCGCTGACCACAGAGCCCGACTGGGGCTGATCCCTCAACCCTGAGATCACCACCTGAGCCAAAACCAAGAGTTGGATGTTCAACCAACTGAGCCACCTAGGCACCCCTTTATATATATTATTTCAAAATTCCCATTTTTTCCCATGGCAATTCCAAGAGACAGCACAAATGTGGGGAGGGTTATTGTCCCTGCAAGTCTCATCCTGGTATCTGAGCTTCTTGGGGTGTCATAAAGAGGCCCCAGCTTCATGTCCATTTTATATTCAGAGGTACTTATAAACCAGGAGAATTTTGCCTGGAAGGAACTCCCAAATATAATTCTAGACTCAGAGAAATCTCTCATTTTGGTAGGGCTGGACCCGAAATTCATGTTTACTTAGCAAACCCCTGAGATCGAGTGAATGAATCGTGCAAACAAGGTCAAGTGTGTGTGCTAGGTGGGTGGTGGCAGGGGGAGGGGGTGTTAATGATTTAAGAAAACTTAAGAGAACAAACTCTTCTAAGACCCCAGTTTGGTCAAGGCACATGCTAGTTATAAACCATTCTTTCCTAGATTTCCCTTTTCAAATATTCTCTCAGACTCTTCACTAATCTGTATTTTGCCCCAAATTGGTCAAACTTGACCATGAAATAAAAAATTGCTTGGAGGCAGGAAAAGGGAATTGGCTTCCCTTTGGTGGTGGCTTGAATTGGGCAATACAGAAGAAAAGGAAAGAAGGAAGAGAGAAAACAGAGAAGAGGAATACTCTGGTCCACACTGAACTGGTATTAAAGGGAAACCAATCAGCCCCTGAGAGTGAAAGCTGGGGAAAGAACTCTGGAATCCATGCTCTACTGAGCCCTGCCTACACCAGACACCCAGGGTTTTGTCCCTAGACTTTCTGCATCAATAACCGAAGAGGAAGAGCATATCTGAAATGCACACTGACTCAGATAACAGAGGGCCTCTGAGCACAGCTCTCTCAAACCCCAACTCGGATGCTTGCAGCCTGAATGGCTCTTAATCCCTTTGGGGACTTGGGTCTGCCCTGACTCTCAGAGGGATTAGCTCACTAGAGACACACTCCCCTGCCTTTCCTCCCTATTTGTAGGTAGAGGCAATTTGGAGATTGTGGGTCATCCTGTACTTATTTCCAGTAGGTTCCTTTTGTCACCAGCAGCTTCTCCACTGGTGCCAAGAGGTATCTGGGGAGAGGGGTCTATCCTGGGCTGCTCAGCTCATGCCTGGAAGACACCTCTTCCAGGCAGCCTGGTTGCAAAAGCTTTTGGCCTACTTTCCTTTCAGATTTCAGCGAGGGCGAACACTCTGGGTTTCTGTGGTTTGGTTGTTTTTTTTGTCTTAAAGATTTTATTTATTTATTTGACAGAGAGAGAGAAAGAGCACAAGCAGCGGGGGAGCGGCAGGCAGAGGGAGAGGGAGAAGCAGACTCCCAGCTGAGCAAGGAGCCCAACATGGGGCTCAATCCCAGGACCCTGGGATCATGACCTGAGCTGAAGGCAGATGCTTAACCGACTGAGCCACCCAGGGGCCCCTCTGTGGTTTGGTTCTTGTTAAAATCCTGAACCTTCTCTCTGCTTGAGGAGGAAAGTCTTGAATACAGAAGAGGCTAGAAAATTCTGTAACTTCCCCCAGGTTATGCCTCAGGGACAAAACCTGTTCTTTTGCAGTAGAATCAAGAATTGAGAGGGAGGGTGAGAACTGGGGAGGATTCGAGACCTCTGCCGCCTTCGGTACCTGTGGTATCCTGTGTTTATTTCTACCAATTAGTGTCCCCGGTTGGTGTGGAACCGGAAGTGTGGCCTACCCTCTGTCCCACTTCCTCCTCTCCAAGATTGCTGCTGACAGGGAGGGGAGAGGTCATCAGACTAAGCCAGCAGGGACCTGGGGCCTGGCTCTGCCACCAGCTGTGTGATGGGTCGTGGGGGATTCATTGCACATTTCTAGCTTATTTTTTTCTCCCCTAAACACCGGGTTTCTACCCCTGGGGTGAGAACCTCTGAAATGGTGTGTAGAATTTAAAAGATACATATGCATTCTCCTGGGGAGAGGAGTCTGTGGCTTTTGCCAGTGGCTGAAAGAGTTCCCTGACCCTATGAGGATAAAAGGTCATGTCTGAGGACCCTGTTCTCTGACTCTGGGCATCATGGGGGCCATTTCCTGGGCTTGCCCTTTGTCAGAAGTTTTATGCAGGCTCTTATCTCAGTGACTTCTCTCCAGAGCCCTCTGATCCCCCTCCAGGACTCCTGCCACCCACAACTACTATTCCTTTTGTTTAACAAAGCCTTGTTTATGGCTGCCGAGCCAGGAGGTCAAGTTCCCCCTGAGTGACTCTGCCACCTCTCACCAGCTGGTCACCAGTGGGCATGTGCGCGGGGGTGGAGGGTGGGCCCCAAGGACACTATTGGGCGCTGGGCAGCTAACGCTCTGCCTTTGCTCCACCCAAGACTTTCCTCCTCAAGCAGGGAGAAGGATTTTAACAAGAACCAAACCACAACGATCCAGAGTGTTCGCCCTCGCTGAAATCTGAAGAGGAAAGTAGGCCAAAGGCTTTTGCATCCAAGCTGCCTGGAAGAGGTGTCTTCCCGGAATGAGCTGAGCTGCCGAGGTAGTGGGCCCAGACTCCTCTCCCCAGCCCTTCCCTGAGCTCCTACTTCCTGTTTCCTCTAAGCAGACTCAGCCCTCTGAGCAACCCACCAAGAGCCCAGGAGCCGGTGGGAGAAGGTGGATGCATCATTTAAAATGAACCTAGTTGTTTCTGATTTGCTCTACACACCGATACCAGCCCCAGCCCCAAACCTCCCTAAGGTTTCATTTACTCTTTTCCTTCTCTGAGTTCTTAGCTCTGCTTCCCTGCCACCAAACTCTGAGCTCCCCCAGGGCAGGGACCATGTCTGGGTCAGGCTCAGATGCCCCTGCACCTGCCGAATTGAAGAAAAGGTCTAAAGGAGCACCGACAGGAATCCACCGATCTCCTGTTTCTGCCTCTGATAGTGGGGGCAGGGCAGGGGAGAAGGGCCCGGAGGCAGCGGAGAGCCAACGGCAGCACCAGCCCCCCGCAGGGCTCGGGCACTCTCACCCCCCCAGTCCCAGTGACACAGGGGGCCTCCCCCAGGCTGCCAAGGAGCCGAAGGGGCACTTTTGCCAAGAGATGGGAATCAGAGTGAGTGAACCACGGGAGGCTCCCATCACAAAGAGAGGCCAGACAACCACAACCATCAATTGTGTGACCTTCATCTGCAGATCATATGGGACAAGAGAGGGAGTTACTGTTTCTACGAGATGCCACTTGTCTTCTCTTGGAGGTCAGCAGGGCAGCAAGGTACGCCGTCACCTCGGCTGGGGACCATTTTGGCCATCGGGGGAAGTCTACGGACCCCCTCCTCAGAATCCTATTTTATAATACATAAAAATCTGGGTGGCTCAGTTGGTTAAGCATCTGCCTTCGGCTCAGGTCATGATCCCAGGGTCCTGGGATCAAGCCCCCCATGTGGGGCTCCCAGCTCAGCAGGTTGCCTGCTTCTCCCTCTCCCTCTGCCCCTCCCCCCTGCTCATGCTCTCCCTCTCAAATAAATAAAAATTTCTTTTTGCTTTACTACATAATTTTATTTGACAAGAACACTTATAGCCAAATACTATTATTCTGTCCATGTGAACCGTGAGCAGACTGAGGTAAATAAAATCTTTTAAAAAAAATACATACTAGATACATAGAATTTCAATAAAAACACTCATGTTGAATACCAGTAATCAAAATATCTTTTTGATTGTGATATAGTGATATATGTGCTTCTTTATTAATGCATTAAATAACAAAATCTAGGACCAAGTCTAATACTTGCCTTAATTTTGATGTGGGGGTGAACTTAAATGATATTTCAAGATACCCACAACAACCATAAAGTAATACGAAAATGTCTGTGATTTCTATGGGTGACAAAGTCACTGTTCACATTAATGTGGTTTGACGCCCAAATCCATAATGGAAGAAAATGCTCAAGTTCAGTTAGAGGTTGGTGGAAATTAAGGGGTAATCTATTCCCAGGCCAAGTTCACACACTCCTTTACATTCAATTTCGCATCTTCAGGGTTAAGTGTCCTCAGCCCGGACTCTTCCACAGCACGGGTTCTCAACCACTGACAGCAGTTCTCAAATCAGCCTGCACACCAGACCCCCTGGTGAGGAGGATGCCCGGCCCATGCCTGATCACCTGGACTGCAATCCCTGGGGGTGGGGCCCTGGCATCTTGTTGGGGTTTTTTTTTACATTTAATTTTATTTTATCTAAATTCAACTAATTAACATATAGTGTATTATTAGTTTTAGAGGTAGAGTTCAGTGATTCATCGGTTGCATATAACAACCAGTGTTCATTCCATCATGTGCCCTCCTTCATGCCCATCACCCAGTTGCCCCACCCCTCCACCCAACTACCCTCCAGCAACCCTCAGTTTGTTTCCTATGATTAAGAGTCTCTTATGGTTTGTCTCCCTCTGATTTTGTCTTGTTTTATTTTTTCCTCTCTTCCCCTATGATCCTCTGTTTTGTTTCTTGAATTCCACATATGAGTGAGATCATATAATTGTCTTTCTCTGATCGACTTATTTCACTTAGCATAATACTCTCTAGTTCCATCCACATCGTTGCAAATGGCAAGATGTCTTTCTTTTTGATGGCTGATTAACATTCCATTGTATATATATATACCACATCTTCTTTATCAATTCATCTGTTGATGGACATCTGGGCTCTTTCCATAGTTTGACTATTGTGGACATTGCTGCTATAGACATTGGGGTGCAGGTGCCCGGCATCTTGTTTTCTTTGTTTTGTTAATTCCCCAGATTCTACCATGAAGCCAGGGTGAGGAGCCACCAGCTAGAAGAATAGAATCAGGGGAGTGAACCCCACTGGGTTAAAGAGCTGGCATGAGAACAAGCCTGAACTCTGCTCCCATGACTGGAGCATGGGCATGGCTGCCCACTCATCAAGTCTTTACCTCTGGGTGCTAGCCCAGGCCGGGTGTTGTGTGGGGCATAGAGAACACCATGGGAGCCATCCTAGACCTGCACGGTTGTGTCCAGTCTCTCTTTAAGCTCCATACCCTGGTCCATCCAGTCTCTCCCCACCTACCTTACCCCTAGGCAACTGCCTTGAACAATTCTAGGAGCACCACTTGCTTTGTGTTTTATGAAAATGGCACCCCCTGGAGTTGTGCAGAGAGGGGAACTGCCCGCCCAGCTCTGCACCCAACTCTATTCCCCACTGCCTCTCTGCTTCCGGCAACAAGCCTGGCATACTCTAGAGGTCCTCTCAAGAATTCCTTTCTCTGGCGCCTGGGTGGCTCAGATGGTTAAGCGTCTGCCTTCGGCTCAGGTCATGATCCTAGAGTCCTGGGATTGAGTCCCGCATCGGGCTCCCTGCTAGGCGGGGAGCCTGCTTCTCCCTCTGCCTCTGCCTCTCTCTCTCTCTCTCTCTCTCTCTCTGACTCTCATGAATAAATAAATAAAACATTAAAAAAAATAATAAAGAATTCCTTTCTGGGGGCGCCTGGGTGGCTCAGTTGGTTAAGCATCTGCCCTTGGCTCAGGTCATGATCCCAGGGTCCTGGGATCAAGGTCCTGAGATGGAGCCCCAAATTGGGCTTCCTGCTCAGTGAGGAGTCTGCTTCTCCAGCGGGCCGCCTCCTCATTCATGTGCTCTCTTTCTCACTCTCAAATAAATAAGTAAAATCTTAAAAAAAAAAAAAAAAAAAGAACGCCTTTCTGTTCTCTGCATCTCAGTTCCCACGTCCAGGAAGACACAGAGGAGTAACGAATCATTCTGGACTCTGCCAGTTCCACCATCTAAGATTCTTCTCCACAACCTAGTCACTTGTTTATTCATTTCAGTTTATAAATATCTGAGTACCTACCATGTGCCAGGCACTATTCCAGGGGCCTGGGCTATCTCAGTGAAGAAAAGGTACAAATCTTTGCCCTTACGGAGGTCAGAATTTAGTGGGCTGGGGTTGGGGGTCGGGAAGACACTAAGCAGTACCCGACGCTTCGGGGACTCACCGTGTGCTACTGGCAGAAGTGGACAAAAGTGAAGACGGTGGGCAATTGGAAGTGGGAGGCACTCCTCCTAAATAAGGGGGTCAAGGGAGCTCACCCGAGAAGGCGACATCTGAGTGAAGACTTGAAGGAGGGAAAGGAGTGAGCCGGTGGAGAGCCCACCCTTGCGGGAGCCTGGGGGCTGCTTGCCCCCTTTCAGAGAAAAGCCTTCGCCAGCCTCAAACTCTGGAGAGACAGAGTGAAAAGTCTCAGGCCTGTCGCTGTGGGAAACAAGGAAGAAATGGAAGAAGGGGTTTTAGGATCTTGAGCTTCAAGAGTAAGTAGCAAATGGGGCACCTGGGTGGCTCAGTCGTTAAGCGTCTGCCTTTGGTTCAGGTCATGATCCCAGGGTCCTGGGATCGAGCCAAGCATCGGGCTCCCTGCTCGGCGGGAAGCCTGCTTCTCCTTCTCCCACTCCCCCTGCTTGTGTTCCCTCTCTCACTGTGTCTCTCTCTGTCAGATAAATAAATAAAACCTTTAAAAAAAAAAAAAAAGAGTAAGTAGCAAAGAAAAAACCCAATTCCGTTCCTATTGTCCGGAAAAGAAAATACGACAACAGCGTTGCATCACTTTGGCAATAGCCAGGGATAACCAGCCTCCGCCCAGCCAAACAATGGGGGAAGTAGGGCTGGAGGAAGTGAAACCCTTGAACTAGAAGCCTTGGAAGGCCCCTCCCCACTGCCACCCGCACCCAAGGCCGGCAGCTCCGGATGGAGAGGCCGGATGCCCTGTCCCCAACCCAGGCCTCTCTGCTCAGCCTGAGTCCTGGCACCTTGGGCGGGTGACCCACATCACCTGTGCCCTCCCTGTGTTCCTTGAACTCATCAGCACTATCCTAATTCAGGGGCTTTGTGCCTGCTCTTGTCTCTGCCCTGAATCTCTGACCCCACATGCTTCTGTAACTCCCTGCTCTGTTCTCAAGTACTGCCCCAGAATGGTCTTCCCTGCCCATCCTATCCTATCAAAAATAGCCCACCACCTCTATCACCGGCTCCTCTTTGTCCCACCACACACACTGCTTACCACAACTCAACATTATATTATATACCCATGTATTGCTCATCTATTTCCATCACTAGAGAGTGAGTTCCATGGGGGCAAAGACTGTCATATTCATCATTGTGTCCCTAGAGTCTAGACCAGTGCCTGGCATACACTCAGCACTCTGTTCTGCCTTTCCTGGCGTTAGGAGATGCTGCCGAAACCACCCAAGAACTAACCAGATTATTTGGAAATATTTTCCTCACAAAAGATACCCACCAACTGCACTGGATTGAATAGTGTACCCCCAAAATTCATGTCCACTGAAATGTCAGAATGTGACCTTGCTTGAAAATAAGGTCTTTGCAGATGTAATCAAGTTCCAATAAGGTCATGCTGGGTTTGGATGAGGCCTACTTCAACTGTCCCTATAAGAAGAGGAAATTTTGGATACAGAAGAAAGAAGATGTGAGACAGAGGGAAAAGGCCATGTGTTCACGGTGGGGCAAAGATTGGAGTGATGCATCGAGAAGCCAAAGATCGCTGGCCACCACAGAAGCTAGGGAAGGGGAAAGAAGGATCCTCTCCTAGAGCCTTCAAAGGGAGCATGGCCCTGCTGACACCCGATTTCTGACTTCAGGTCTCCAGAACAGTGAAAAAATGCATTTGTTCTAGCCAGCCGCTTGTGGAGCTTTGTGAGGGCTGCCCTGGGAAACGAATACACCAGTGTTACCTGGAGCTCTGATCTCAAAAGTGGCACTTCATTAGCTGGGTGCCCAACCTGGGAGGGACCCAGAAGCATTAGCGGTGGCCCTGCCCTCAAGGAGCTTTCAGTCTAGTTTTGGGAAGACACGACTTAGAGCCTGTTTTGCCAAGATTTCCATGCCCGTTCTGGCAACTGCTTCCGGAGGAAAGAGGAAGGGCTGGGCTTGCAGTGAAGCATGCGGAGCTGTGAAGCGCTGGCGCTCACTCGCTGACCGAGGGGAGAGGGCGGTGAGTCCCCGCCAACAGCTCCTCCTCACAGAGCAGCGCTGTCCGGTAGATACATCGTGCCAGCCGCATATGTCCTTTCAAATGGCCCAGCCGCTTTTTAATTTTACTTATTAATTTTTTTTAAGTAGGCTCTACCCCCACCGTGGAGCCCAACCGGGCCTGAACTCACAACCCTGAGATCAAGCCCTGAGCTGAGATCAAGGGGCAGCCACTTAACCCACTGAGCCACCCAGGCGCCCCTCTAACCAGTTTTAAAAAACAGAAACAGGTAAAAGTAATTTTAATAAAATTTTCTATTTTGCCCCAAATATCCAACGTATCTTTTAATATATAATCAATATAAAAATTACTAATGAGATATTTTCATTCTCTCATAGTCTTCAGAATCCAGGGCGCATTCTGCACTTAGAACCCATGTGAATTTAGACCAGCCGCAGGTCAAGCGCTCAGCGACCACACGTGCCTAGAAGTCGCCACAGCGGCCCACACAGTCACAGAGGCTTCCAGACCGACCAGCGGTGTTTCACGTGGGGCCCACGGACCCCTAGGGCTTCGTGAATGCACTCTGGGAAGTCCATTCATTTCCCTGACACCGTTACCCAAAACTTGGGTGTATGTGCTTCTCTCCAACCCCCTCTCCGTGCCCCTTGCCAGCGCCCCTCAACAGCTTAGCATTCCAAAGCGCCCCCCCCCAGCAGGTTAGGAAGCCCCGTAGTAGGTGCAGACTTGAAGGCCCCAGCCGGGAGGGTGCGGACGGGGAGGGGGTGCCTCAGCCCAGGCAGCACCGCCGGCGGGGACTCGGCCGCCCCTCCCCACGCCCCTCGCGGCCCCGCCCCCGCGCCGGTGACGTCAGCAGCGGGGGCGGGGCGCGGCCCGGAGCTGAAGTCAGCAAGCGGCAGTTTCCCGGCCTCTTGCGACACTGTGACACACTCCTTTGCGCTCATCCTAGTTCTCACACAACTTTCAACGGAAAGAACGGCTTCCTCCTTCTTTGCTCTGGCCTCACCTTCCTCCTTACGAGCCTGTCCTCCGTTTCCGCCCGGCCTCTGGGAGGGAGGCTCCCTGTAGAAACCCCTCAGCCCCACCCCAGGCGGACCGACGAGGAAGGTGCTTTACAGTGAGGGTCGCCAGATCAGACTCGCCTGGGGTGGGGGTGTTGAAAATGTCGGTGCCTGGGCCGCGGTGTCTGGGGAAAGGGGCCCGGAAGGGGTCCTCTACTGATGCTCAGCTGTGCCGGGGCCGCTGTTCCTATGAGCCTTTGGCCTTGCTTCTTTCTCCGAAGGAAGGTGGCGTGGCCGAGTGAGAAGGGGCCTTTGCAGGCACCTGAGTTTTGAAGCTGGACTCCTGCCGCTGTCCAGCTCTGTGAATTTGGACGAGCGTTTTTTGACGTCTCTGCCTCTCCGTGTCCTTACATGCAGAGTGAAGGTACCATGACGTTAAATCATCCACAGCTGTAGGAGCCCTGCTCTCAGTCCTCCCGATGCCAGCTTCCAGGGCCCAGCCCCCCCCCCCCCCCCCCCACCCCTGTCTCACCCCACTGATTTCCCACTCTTCCCCATCTGACTGGGAGAACCAAATGTTTCAGACACCAGCACATTTATGGTCAAGATACTTCCTCGAGTTCCTTCCTCCAAAAATGCCAAAATAAAGATAACCATACTTATTTTCCCCCCAAAGGATGGAAAAGGAATATTCTTGCGACCCATGTCTTGACATGATCCCAAACAACACTACTGATTTCTCACAAAGCCAGGGTCTGGGATCCTACGATTTCCATCAACAGAAATGTTACCTTTGACCATCAGCCACACTGAGGGATGATTTCTTTTTAAAGGTCGATAAATTCCCAAGTTTCAGAAAGATACCCTGTTTCAGAAAGATCCCCTGAGGGGGTTGACATGAGGGATAAGCATGGATTCCGCTCTTGCTGGGTGGATGATGGGGGAGCAGGAAACAGCTGTAGCAGGCTTGGCCTCCTGGAACATCCTGACATCCCCACTCTCTTCCCCTTCCCCATTCATGGACCTCCACTCCAAGCAGGCGGGGCTCCTCTTGATGCCCAAGCACTGCTGGACTATCCTAGCCTGAGCCCTCATCACTACCCATCCCCCTTTTCCTCTTTGCCCTGTCTCAGCCTCCAAGTCCTTTCCTCCAGGAAGTTTCCAGACTTCTCCAGCTCCCAAGTTTGCAGGCTCCCTCCTCAGACTTCCCAAAGCCTGGAATACCTGCACCTCCTCCTTGGCCTCTGTGCTGGAAGCTAGAAGCCTGGGTTCCCAGGCAGGGCCGGGGGGTGGGGGGAGGCTTGCACAAAAGAAGTACTCAACACGGTTTTACTCATCACTGTTCAATATGCTGCTTCAAGGGGTAGAAGTGAAAATTCAAGTAACTTAGGGCCTAGACATAAATTATATCAGCCTAAGAACTGGGCCTGTATGACTCATGTTTACGTCCAATCCCACTGAACTTGAAGTTGCAAAAGAGGAAACAAGGGTTACTACAAAACAGCCTAACCACAGCGTGCACTCATCTTGTTTGTTATCTGCATGTGATGCTTTTGGTTTCAGAAACATAGACCTATTGCAAGAGTGGCTCTCTGGGCAGGAACTAGTTCTTCTCTATTGGATCAGCTGGGGGCAGTGAGGGGTGGGCCTCTACTAAGGGTTAGGAACTTTGTCACATTCAGAAACACTTTCCATAAAAGGGCTTCCCTTCAGTAAAATAAATCACAAAGTCAAGCAGGAAACATATTGAGAAGGGTGTGTTTTTCCTGAGTCATCAGTTTGTTTTACCTCATGGTGTTGAACAGGTGTTGAACTGTGTAATCAATCAATCTAGTTTCCCTTTTCTCATTGGCTCCTGGGAAGCTCAAAGACAATTGCGTGACCCGCCAAAGCGAGGATGTTCATTTCTGTATTAGTCTCTTGGCTGGCTCCATTTCATGTTCCCATATTCATTTTTTCCTCCATTTTTATCATCAACCTGCTGAAATTTGCCTTAAGTCCTATTTAGAATAAGGAGGAGGGTAAGAGAAAGGGAAAAAATGGTCCTTACCCTTGAGGAATCAAGAATAGATAAAGAGATAAGTAACAATAATGAAAATATTATGGAAGTTAGTATTTATGTAGCATGTATGCAAGGCATTATGGTATATGTCATCTCGCTAAATTCCCAAACAGGCCCAGCAGGTAAGTATAGAACTATTATTTTCCCCAAATTAGTATCACGGATGAGGAAAGAGCAACTGAGAGAGGTCAGGATCAGACCACTGGTGAAGGGTGTGGCTGGGACCCAAGCCCAGGTCTGAGTGACGCCAAAGCTTGGGTTCATAGGCACCACATCTAAGAAATCACATGTAAGTGAAGGAGCCATTTGGGGTTCACAGAGAGTCTGGGGAATTAAGGGTTAGAGAGATCACTTTCGGCCAGCCCGCTCTAAAAACTGCCAACATCTTTGACTCTCACAGAGAATATCGCTAGGTTCTCGGTACCTGGGTTGTGATGACAGCTAAGATCTAAAGAGCCTGTGGGTCCCAACTCTAATGCCATGCATTGCTCCCAAACCTAGACCTTGGGGGTGACTGGGACTGCACAGCCCCTGAGGGCAAGGCCTGCATCTTATTCCTCTGGGTCCCCAGAACCCAGCATGGTGCCTGGCCCAAAGTAGACCCTCATAATAGGTGTTACACTAAGAAGTGAATAAACAAGTTTGCGGATGCTTCACAATCATTTTTGGCACTGTGCACATGAAGAAAGCTATACCCGAACCCACACAAATGTACTCTGATCACATACGTGACACAGACACACACATGTTCAGAACCTGCAGGTTCCTACAGAGGCCCTGCCTTTTCCATTATAGCCATCCTTACATATGCGCTACAAGTTTTTCAAATTTTGGTGAAAAGGGAAAAAATAGTAAGCTGACCACTTTAGATCCAGGGTAAAGGAGAAGATTCCAGGGCCCTAAGTAGGCCATTCACACTTAGATGGCTGGGACATTGGATTCTGTCAGCAGGGAAAGCCGGAGCCGACATGGAATTAGTAAGACATGGGGGTCAGTCCCTGGGGTGCCCCTCACCAGGCTAGGCCATGGGAGTCTCTGGACTTTTCAACGCCCCGCAGTTTTATTCAGTTGAGGCCCGGATTACTCTTTTAGTCAATAAGCACTATCAGCAATTGGAAGGCAGAATGGGATAGTGAGTAAACTCCAGGGCACTGGACTCCAAACTGGGCTCAGTTCCCTTCTCAGGCACTGTACTAGTCAAGGTTCTCCAGAGAAACAAATTCCTTTCTCCTGGTGGACCTCAGTCTTTTCTCTTAAGACCTCAACTGATTGGTTGAGGCCCATGCACATTATGGAAGGTAATCTGCTTCCCTCAAAGTCTACTGATTTTTTAAGTATTAATCTCATCTGCCGTCAATCGATTGTGTACCCCCCCAAAATTCAGATGTTGAAACCCTAATCCCAGTGTGATGGTACAGGAGTATTAGGAGGTGGGGACTTTGGGAGGTAAGTGAATCATGACGGCGGAGCCCTCAGGAATGGGGGCCAGAGAGCGGCTCACTCTGAGGATGCAGCCAGAAAATGGCTGCCTGCAACCCGGAAGAGGGTTCTCACCAGAACCCAAACGTGCTGACACCCTAATCTCAGACTTCCAGCCTCCAGAGCTTTGAGAAATCAATTTCTATTGCTTCGAAGCCACCCAGTCTGGCTTTGTTACAGCTGCCCCAGTTGACTAAGGGATCAACTAAAAAACACCGTCCCAACGATGTCTACACTGATGTTTGGCCAAAGAACTGGATGCCAGAGTCTAGCCAAGCTGACGCATAAAGTCAACCATCTCGGGCACTTAACTAGCTTTGTGACTCGGGCCTCAGTGACAGTCGTAAAGTTGTTGGCAGGTCCGGCAGGGGCACATACATGAGTGCTTTGCACAGTGCCCGGCACGTGGTGGTGGGGTCGGGTCCCAGCGGCGTTAGGAAGGGAATCCAGGCCTCTGGACTCTTGTACAGGTGTCTGGCAGCTGAGCCACCTTCCCAACCTGGCACATGCCTCCCGCCAGCCTCAGGAGAAGGAGAGCAGCGTGGGGGCAGGGACCCGCCCTCATGACTCACTCCTGGCAACGCAGAAGCCACAGGTTTGAGTTGCCGCTCTCCACATGGCCGGACCGGCGGGGGGGGGGGGGGGGGGCATTTTTTTTTTTTTTAAGATTTTATTTATTCATTTGAGAGAGAGAGAGAGAGCATGAGTGGGGTGGGGAGAGGCAGATGGAGAGGGAGAAGCAGTCTCCCCGCCGAGCAGGGAGCCCGATGTGGGGCTCGATCCCAGGACACTGGGATCATGACCAGAGCCAAAGGCAGATGCTTAACTGACTGAGCCACCCAGGCTCCCCTAGAGTTTCTGACTGAGCAGACCTGGGTGAGACTTAGGAGTCTGCATTTCCAACAAGTTTCCCGGCGCTGCTGCTGCTGATCCAGGGAACACACTTTGAGAACCACCGCTTTTAGGAAATAACACTGAATTTTTTTCAAAATATTTTATTTATTTATTTGAGAGAGAGAGAGAGTGCGAGTGCACAAGTGGGCAGAGGGGCAGAGGGAGAGGGAGAAGCAAACTCCCCGCTGATCAGAGATCCCGATGTGGGGCTCGATATCAGGAACTTGGGATCATGACCAGAGCTGAAAGCAGATGCTTAACTGACTGAGCCACCCAGGTGCCCCAACACCCAATTTATGTTTTCTATTAAACTGAATCTCCATACACAGAGTTTGCTTCACATGGGCTTCATGTGCACAGCGATTCACATCTTTTCATTCAAGGCAGGCACGGGGACCTGGGAAGCTTAGTGAGAACACACGATAGCTCATACAGGTTGGTGACTGAGAGTTGATGTCCTCCTCCTCCGTGGGCGTGGTGTAAGAGTCCTTTTTTGGGGGGGAAAGGGGCAAAGGCAGAGGGAGAGAGAGTCTCAAGCAGCTCCAATGTGGGGCTCAATCTCACGACCCTGAGATCATGACTTGAGCCAAAACCAAGAGTTGGATGCCTAACTGACGGAGCCACCCAGACGCAGCCTTAATTGCCAATGATGGATACCCGAATCGATCAAAGCAGAAGAGGTAATTTGTTGGGCGAGTTGGGGCTTCAGGCACAGCTGGGTCCAGGTGTCACCATCAGCATCAAGAATCTGACTGCATCTTTGGGCTCTGCTTTCCTCCTGTCGCCTCTACTCTCAGAAAGGTTCTCTCCCCACATGGTGACACAGTGGCCCCAGCAGCTCCACGTGAGGCTCAGGCCAACCCAGCAATCTCTGTGGCGACCAAGCTCCTTTGTGCCCCCAAACCAGCCAAGTCCACAAAACCACAGGTTTGCCCAGAACAGGGTGTGTCTTCCAGACCCAAGAGTAAAATGAGGTGTGCGCATGTCCTCTTGCCCCTGCACCCTTTAGAGCTTGAATGACAGATGCTCAAGGAACTCTGCAAGCTAGGGAGTGATGTGTGCTTCCTCCTGAGTCCCACAACACCACTAACCACAGAAATGAAGCCGAAGTGAGTGACTTGGGAGGACCGAGCTCTTCCCTGGGCCTCAGTTTTTCCATCTGTAGAGTAAGGAGCTTGTGCTGTTGTATATCGACCTCACAGCTCAGTCAGAAAAATGCAAATTAAAATAACAATGAGATCCCCTTTTCATCCATCAGGTAAGCAAAAAGTTGCAACAAGTGACCTCTAAAGTTAGAGAGGATGTGGGGAAACTGATATATTTGTGCATTACCTGTGGGAATGTGAATTGCTACAACTCTTGGGGAGAATAATGTGGCAATATCTTAAAATGAAAATATGTGCCCTGTGGGGCGCCTGGGTGGCTCAGTCGTTAGGCGTCTGCCTTCGGCTCAGGTCATGATCCCAGGGTCCTGGGATCGAGCCCCACATCGGGCTCCCTGCTCGGCGGGAAGCCTGCTTCTCCCTCTCCCACTCCCCCTGCTTGTGTTCCCTCTCTCGCTGTGTCTCTCTCTGTCAAATAAATAAATAAAATTAAAAAAAAAAAAAGAAAGAAAATATGTGCCCTGTTAGAGGTCAGGATAGAAGTACCCTTGGGAGGGTGGCCCAGGGGCACGAGGCAGGCTCCTCCAGTGCTGGCAATGTTCTGGGGGTTTGTTTTCTTTTATTTTTGAAGTACAGTTGACACAATGTCACATCAGCTTCAGGTGTACAACATAGTGATTCCACACATTTATACCTTCTGCTGCGCTCACCACAAGCGTAGCTCCCATCTGTCACCATACAACATTGTTATAATGCCATTGACCACATTCCCTGTGCTGCACCTTTCATTCCTGTGACTTATTCACTGCATAACTGGAAGCCCATCTCCCACACCCCTTCACCCATTTTGCCCATCCCCCCACCCCACCCTCCCCTCTAACAACCATCAGTTTGTTCTCTGTATTTATAGGTCTGATTCCACTTTTTGTTGTTGTTGTTGTTCATTGTTGTTTTTTTTTTTTTTTAGACCCCACATATAAGTGAAATCATGTGGTATTTGTCTTTCTCTATCTGACTTATTTCACTTAGCATAATACCCTCTAGATTCATCCATGTTACAAATGGTAAATCTCATTCTTTTTATGGCATATATATATAAAGAATTTGTGAGATATAGATAGAGATTTATATGTGAGATAGATACATGTTCTATATATCTCACATATTCTTTATCCATTCTTCTACCCATGGACACTTAGGTTGCTTCCATATCCTGGCTACTGTAAATAATGCCACAATGAACATAGGGGTGCATTTATACTGTTTTTGTTTTCTTCAGGTAAATAGTAGTGGAGTTACTGGATCGTATGTTATTTCTACTCTTAATTTCTTGAGGGATCTCCATACTGTTTTCTAGCAGCTGCACCAATTTACATTCCCACCCACAGTGCACGAGGGCTCCTTTTTCTCCAACACTTGTTATTTCTTGTCTTTCTGATACTAGCCATTCTGACAGGTGTGAGGTGGTATCTCATTGTGGTTTTGATTTGCATTTCCCTGATGGTTAGTGATGTTGAACATTTTTTCATGTCTATTGCCCATCTGTACATCTTTTTTGGAAAATGTCTGTTCAGGTCCTCTGCCTGTTTTTAATTGGATTATTTGCTTTTTTGGTGTTTGCTTATGTAAGTTCTTTATGTATTTTGGATATTAACCCCTGATTGGATATATCACTTGCAAATACCTTCTCCCATTCAGTAGGTTGCCTTTTCATTTTGGTGATGGTTTCTTTCACTATGTAAAAGCTTTTTATTTTGGTAGAGTCCCAGTAGTTTGTTTTTGCTTCCCCCCCCTTGCCTGAGGAGACCTTTCTAGAAAAATGTTGCTGATGTCAAAGAGATTACTATCTATGTTTTCTTCCAGGAGTTTTATGGTTTCAGGTCTCACATATAGGTCTTTAATCCACTTTGAGTTTATTTTTGTGTATGGTGTAAGAAAATGTTCCACTTACATCCTTTTGCATGTAACTGTCCAGTTTTCCCAACTCCATTTGTTGAAGAGACTCTCTTTGCCTCATTGTATGTTCTTGCCTCCTTTGTCATAGATTTGTTGACCACATAAGCATGGGTTTATTTCTGGGCCCTATTCCATTACATTAATCTATGTGTCCATTTTTGTGCCAGTACCATACTGTTTTGATTATTATAGCTTTGTAGTATATCTTGAAATCTGGGGTTGTGATACATCCAGTTTTATTCTTTCTCAAGATTGCTTTGGCTAATTGGGGTCTTTTGTGGTTCCATACAAATTTTAAGATTATTTGTTTTAGTTCTGTAAAAAATACTACTGCTATTTTGATAGGGATTGCATTGAATGGATGTTCTGCTTCTTGATCTGAGTTCTGATCGCACTTTTGTGTTCTGTTTGTGAGAATTCATTAAACCGTACATTTTTTATGATGCACTTTTTGATACATATGTTGTACTTCAATAGAAAGTTAAAATTATATATGCAATTCCTTTGATCCAGTTATTCTAGTTTTAGAACTCTATCCTATAAGAGTAAAAGCAACATTATGTATCGATATGTAAGGATTTATTCACAAGCATGTTTATGGGTTTACAGTTACATAAAAACTGAAATAACATGACTGCTCATCAGTGGAGATAAGTGAATGGGCAAGGTCTATGCATGCTATGGAAGCAGAAGCTGCTTATAAAAAAAAGTTGTATCGGGGCGCCTGGGTGGCTCAGTTGGTTAAGTGTCCGACTCTCGATTTCAGCTTGAGTCATGATCCCAGGGTTGTGGAATCGAGCCCCGCTCCCTGCTTCTCCCTGTCCCTCTGCCCTACTTGTGCTCTCTCTCACTCCATCTCAAATAAATAAAATCTTTTTTAAAAATGTGTACATATCAGGCGCCTGGGTGGCTCAGATGGTTAAGCATCTGCCTTCGGCTCAGGTCATGATCCTAGGGCCCCGGGATCGAGTCCCACATCGGGCTCTCTGCTCAGCAGGGAGTCTGTTTCTCCCTCTGACCCTACCCTCTCTCATGTTCTCTCTCTCATTCTCTCTCTCACTTGCTCTCAAATAAGTAAATAAAATCTTAAAAAAAAAAATGTGTACATATCACTGCTGCCAATGTATAAGTGAATGGATAGATGATTTGTGAGGTCGATGGAAGTTAAAAGGGAAGGATAGGGACACTAATATCCTTATCTTAGTGGATGGTCTTGACATGGAACAATACACATGTGTATATACATAGATATTTACATTGAAATAGTTAATATATATTAAGTACATTTTTGTATATACATATTCATTACATATTATTATATTTATAGGCATACCTCATATAACTATGCTTTGCTTTATTGCACTTCACAGATAATTTCATTTTTCACAAATTGAAGGTCTGTGGCAACCCTCCCCAAGCAGGTCGATTGGAGCCATCTTTCCAACATTTGCTCACTTTTTGTCTCTATGTCACATTTGGTCATTTCCATGAGATTTCTAACTTTTTCATTTATATTTGTTAAGGTGATCTGTGATCAGGGATCTTTGATGTTACTGTTGTAATTGTTTTGGGTGCCACAGACTGTGCCCATAACAACACAGTGAACTTAATCAATAAATGTCATGTGTGTTCTGGCCGCTCCACTTTCCCCCATCTCTCTCCCTCTCTTCAGGCCTCCCTGTTCCCTGAGACACAACACTATTTTTAAAAATATTTTATTTATTTGTCAGAGAGAGAGCACGCACAGGCAGGGGGAGGGGCAGCAGAGGGCGAGGGAGGAGCAGGCTCCCCGCTGAGAGGCGCTTAACCAACTGAGCCACCCAGGTGCCCCGAGATACAACACTATTGAAATTAGGCCAATTAATAACCCTACAAATGGCCTCTAAATGTTCAAGTGAAAGGAAGAGGTGCATGTCTCTCACTTTAGATCAAGAGCTAGAAAGGATTATTAAGCTTAGAGCAGAAAGCATGTCAAAAGCCAAGATGGGCTAAAAGCTACACCTCTTGTGTCAAACAGTTAGCAAGTTGTGAATGTAAAAAGAAAATTCTTGAAGGAAAATGAAAGTGCTTCTCCAGTGAACACATGAATGATAAGAAAGCAAAATAGCCTTATTGCCGTTATGGGGAAAGGTTAGTGGTCTGGATGGAAGGTCAAACCAGCCACATTTCCTTAAGCCAAAGCCTAATTCCGAGCTCTCTTCAGTTCAATGAAGGCCGAGAGAGGTGAGGAAGTGCACTAAAAGTTTGAAGCTAACAGAGGTTGGTACATGAGGTTTATGGAAAGAAACCATCTGCCTCACATAGAAGTAAAAGATGAAGCAGCAAATGCTGGTGTAGAAGCTGCAGCAAGTTCTCCAGAAGATCCAGCTGAGATCATTCATGAAAGTGGCTGAGTTACACAACAGATTTTCAGTGTAGATGAGACAGCCTTCTATTGGAAGTAAATGCCATCTAGGACTTGCCTAGCCAGAGAGAAGTCAATGCCTGGCTTCAAAGCTTCAAAAGCCAGGCTGACTCTCTGGTTAGGGGCTAATGTAGCCGGTGACTAAGTTGAAGTCAGTCTTCCTTTATTGTTCTGAAAATCCTAGGGCGCTGGGGTGCCTGGGTGGCTCAGTCGTGAAGCATCTGCCTTCAGCTCAGGTCATGGTCCCAGGGCCTGGGATCGAGCCCCGCATCGGGCTCCCTGCTCCGCCGGAAGCCTGCTTCTCCCTCTCCCACTCCCCCTGCTTGTGTTCCCGCTCTCGCTGTCACTCTGTCAAATAAATAAATAAAATCTTAAAAAAAAAAAAGAAAGAAAATCCTAGGGCCCTTAGGCACCTGGTCCCCGAAGAGCTCTAATGGAGATATAGAAGGAGATTCATGTTATTACACTACAGACAGAACGGTTGGCAGCCCTGGATCAAGGAGTCATTTCAACTTTCAGGTCTTATTATTTAAGAAACACATTTCTTAGGTACCTGGGTGGCTCAGTCGGTTAAGCATCTGCCTTTGGCTCAAGTCATGATCCCAGGGTCCTGCGATAGAGTCCCACATTGGGCTCTCTGCTCAGCAGGGAATCTGCTTCTCCCTCTCCCCCTCCTCCCACTTGTTCTGTCAATCTCTCTCTCCCTCTCTCTCTCAAATAAATGAAATCTTAAAAAAAAAAAAGAAATACATTTCTTAAGGCTATAGCTGCCATAGATGGTGATTCCTCTGATGGATCTGGGCAAAGTAAATTGAAAACTACTGGAAAGGATTCGCCATTCTAGATGTTATTAAGAACATTCGTGATTGGGGCGCCTGGGTGGCTCAGTCGGTTAAGCGGCTGCCTTCGGCTCAGGTTATGAACCTGGAGTCCTGGGATCGAGTCCCGCATCGGGCTCCCTGCTCAGCAGAGTCTGCTTCTCCCTCTGACCCTCCCCCATCTTGTGCTCTCTCTCACTTTCTCTCTCTCAAATAAATGAATAAAATCTTTAAAAAAAAAAAAAAAGAACATTCGTGATTAAGAACTGGCTGGGCTCAGTCGGTAGAGCATGTGACTTTTGACCTCAGGGTTGTAAGTTTGAGCCCCATGTTGGGTGTAGAGATTCCTTAAAAATAAAAAAATCTTAAAAATAAGAAAGAACACTCATGATTCATGGGAAACGGTCAAAATATCAACATGAACAGGTGTGTGGAGTAAGTTGATTCCAGCCCTCATGGATGACTTCGTGGGGTTGGAGACTTCCGTGGAGGAAGTAACAGCAGATGTGCTGGAAACAGCAAGAGAACCAGTAGTAGAGCCTGGAGCTGGGGCTGCATGGCTGCAATCTCATCATCAAACTTGAACAGCTGAGGAGTTGTTTCTTATAGGTCAGCAAAGAAAGTGGTTTCTGGAGTTGAAGTTTACTCCTGGTGGAGATGGCTGAAATGACAACAAAGGATTTAGAATATTACATCCACTCAGTTGATAAAGCAGGGGCAGGGTTGGAGAGGATGGACTCCAGTTTTGAAAGAAGTTCTACTGTGGGTAAAATGCTATCAAACAGCATCACATGCTACAGAGACATCATCCATGAAAGGAAGAGTCAATCAGTGAGGCAAAATTTATTGTTGTCTTCAGAAATCACTGCAGCCGCCCCAACTTCAGCAACCACCACCCTGCTCAGTCAGCAGCCACTGACATTGAAGCAAGACCCTCCACCAGCAAAAAGATGAGGACTTGATGAAAGCTCAGATGATGGTTAGATTTTTTTTTTTAGCAATGAAGTATTTTTTAATTAAGGTGTGGACATCGCTTTTTTTTTAAACCTGAGGCTACTGCACACTTAGTAGACTTATAGGACAAAATAAACATTATTTTTATATGCACTGGGAAACCAAAAAATTCATTTGACTCACCTTATCGCAACATTCACTCTATTGTGGGGGTCTGGAACTGAACGCATGAAATGTTTGAGGTATATCTGTACTACATATATAGTTTAACCAAAAACAGTGTCAATAGTGAGTGATATTAAAGAGGCAAGGAGGGGAAGTAGGGGGCTGTAAGTGGAAGAAGCCAGAAGATGATGCTGTAAATTGATAAATCAAGAAATAGTGATAGGAAGGTATTATTATCACATACCTGAGTAGCCACCAAAAGACAGTTACACAGGTTCCTTCTTGGGAGTGGTTGAGGGGGGTGTGTGGGGAAGGACAGTACCAGGGACTGCTACTTTCTGTTTTAAACTCCTTGAAACTATTTTTATTTTTTATTTTTTTAATTTTTGTTAAAGATTTTACTTATTTATTTGAGAGAGAGAGAGCACAAGTAGGGGGAGCAGCAGAGGGAGAGGGAGAAGCAGACTCCCCGCTGAGCAGGGAGCCCGACGTGGGGCTCAATCCCAGGACCCCGAGAACCTGACTGAGCTACCCAGGCGCCCCCTCTTGAAACTATTTTTAAATTAGGCATATTTCTTAAATTGATTTTGTAAAATAGTATTTAAAGTAGCTTTTATAATACTAATTCAAAGGGATTCATGCACCCGATGTTTACAGGAGCATTATCTACAATAGCCAAATTATGGAAACAGCCCAAGTGTCCATCGACTGACAAATGGATAAATGGTATATATACACAATGGAATATTAGCCATAAAAAGAATGAAATCTTGCCATTTGCAACAACATGGATGGAGCTAGAGAGTATTATGCCAAGCGAAGTAAGTCAGAGAAAGACAAATACCACATGATTTCACTCATCTGTGGAATTTAAGAAACATAACAAATAAGCAAAGGAAAAAGAGAAAGAGGAAAGAGAAGCAAACCAAGAAACAGACTCTTAACTATAGAGAACAAACCAGTGGTTACCACAGGGGAGGTGGGCAGGGGGATGGGTGACATAGGGGATGGGGATTAAGGAGCACACTTGTGATGAGCACCGGGTGTTGTACGGAAGTGATGAGTCACTAAATTCTACACCTGAAACTAATATTGCACTGTATGTTAACTAGCTGGAATTTAAATAAAAACTTGGAAAAGAACAATAAATTAACTTAAAAAAAAGGAAATGAATGTAACCATGTGCGTGTCTGAGTAACATTCGGCAATTAGTGAACTAAAAAGACTAAGAACTACACACTGATGATAACCAGTACCCTAGGCATGGATGACATTGCCTGGAGAGACCGAGGACCTAGGTCAAATCCTAAGTATCGTCATATGTATTTATTTATTTTTTTTTATTTTTTTAAAGATTTATTTATTTGAGAGAGCGAGAACGAGAGAGAGCACATGAGAGGGGGGAGGGTCAGAGGGAGAAGCAGACCCCCCGCGGAGCAGGGAGCCCGATGCGGGACTCGATCCCGGGACTCCAGGATCATGACCCGAGCCGAAGGCAGTCGCTCAACCGACTGAGCCACCCAGGCGCCCAGTATCGTCATATTTAATAGTGATAGATGGAAAAGGCTGTTAAAGAAAACACAAGAAGCAGCGGACAAGGCAGAAGTAGTGCAGTGGTGGAAGGATGGGCAGGAGGTGAGGAGCGAGGAGGGCTGGAAAGCTTCCATTGGGCTTAGCCGCAGGGCGGTCCCGGGACTCCCGGCCAGGGGCTAAGTCGGCGTGCACGTATACTGGTATATTAGATTACACGCCCTGTATGTGCATATGCGGACGTCTTGGAGCGCCAGGCTACAGACGTAGGAGGGGATGGTTGTATTTCTCTCATCCACAGAGTTCTAAGTTCTCATCCACCCGGCATGTGACTCTCCTCCCCTCCAAATAAGGCCGTATTAATGGCAGGTCCAAGTTACACACCTGTCTCCATTCTGCAAGTTGTGGGTTTCCTGAGGGAAGGGCCTCACTGTCTACTATTGGAGAAAGGATTCCATCTTCATAAGCAGGCACTCCATTTTTCTTTTACCCAGTAGTCGCCAGTCTTTCTTAGGGTGTGAGAGCGAAGAAACCCTTGTATTTGTTTCACCCTAAACTTGCCCGTTTCCTGAGAGACAGTCCTGGCTCTATATTCAGAGTAGCTATTACCACGCCACAGGGAAAACGATTTGGGTATTTCCATCCAAATCTTCCAAGAACTGCTGCTTGGCAAACCACCCTTCCTTTTTCTCGCCTCCCTTGAGGCATTCTAGAATATTCCTGAGGGGTCATTAGAAAGTCCCTCTCAACCAGGAGGCTTCCCCTTGGGCCCTGAGAGACCTCCAGCTGTGGTTACCAGTCTCAGCGCCTCACTGGTATGCACCCAACAGAATTCTGCCAGTGCAGGGAGATGCTTAGGGAAGTTGGAGAGACAGTTGCAGCTTCTTGGCCACCTAAAACTGCCGGGAATGCTCATTTTGTCCCTCTGTCCCCAGGCCAGGTTCTCCTTGGGAACCAAAGGCACAGAGTAATTTTCTGGTTCTGGATGCTTCTCTCTGAAAAGCTGCTCCAGTACACTCTAGCTCTACCCTCCCTCTCTTAAGTCTAAGAGCAGGGGTTCTTGTATTTACTGCACATAAGAATCACCTGGGGTTCTACTAAAATGTAGATTCCTGGATCCCACCCCCAGAGTTTCTGATTAGTTCTGGGCCAGGGCCTGGGAATCTGCATTTTAACTAAGTACCTATAAATGATTCTGAGGCAGGTGGTCCTGGGACTTTAGGAAACACTGCCCTATAGCTTGTGCTAATACAACCTATGATCTTAAGTATAATTATCCCAGTTATTCAACAGTCATTAACTACTATTAAGTAATAAATTCCTGCTGCTGACCCTGGAACAACACAGCAGCCCATGTGAGAAGCAGGTTAATTAGCAATATTTGGAGCTCGTATTTGAAACCTAGTGATTTGGTCTCCGGCACCTTAGTCCCATCTCTGCTGAACAGTGTCACCCAAGCCTCTCCTACCTTATCAGCTGCCCTGGTGGGCGTCTGCCTAGCTCTTGAAGCACCCCAAGGACTCGCAAAGTGACATTTATAATGCACAATCATATATCGGGTCAGATCATTCCAAACATGCCTTCCTTGTTTGGCATACAGGCTCTATTGACTTGACGTGGTAAGATATGCACATTATGTTCAAATTAAGGAGGTAAAAGCAGGCCCATTAATTACAAGTTAGAACACTCTGGCACCTCCTCGACGAGTGAAACCTAAGCTATTCTTCCAGAGGAGCCTGAGAATCATCTCTCCATGAAATGTAAGGAGATTTTATGGTCTCCGTGCACAGAAAAACATAAATGAAGGATTAAATACTCAGAAGCAGAGTTCAAAACTCTTGAGTCTAAAAGGACAATAAGTTCCTAACAGAAAGCCATCTCATAGTTGTACACAATCAGTAGAGCAGATTGAGATTATCCTGTTCTCTTTACAATTTCTTACACGATCATACCATTTTCTCAGGGTCCAAGCAATAGGTTTTGGCTGAAAATTAAAAGCATAAAAATCATCCAAATGAGGTAATAGATGACTTTCAAGAGTGATGAGTCTCTTGATAACCAAACCTGACTGAGGGTGCTAACAGGAAAGGCAAAGTGATTAAGATAACCAGTGGAGAAAGAGTGAGTGAGATAATTCAGAAGGAAGCGGGTGGGGGGGCGGGGGGGGGGGGAGGGGGGGGGGGGGGGGGAGCTCCCTGCCGATAGCTGGTATGCGGCTGCGTGGGTCATGTCAGACTCAGAAACTCATTATCATCCAGCAGGTTCTTTGGGGTTTTTTTTTCTTTTTTTAAAGATTTTTTTTTTTTAAGATTTTATTTATTTATTTACTTATTTATTTGGTGGGGGGCAAGCATGCACACACAAGTGGGGGGAGGGGCTGTGGGGGAAGGAGAGGGAGAGAAAGAATCCCAAGCAGGCTCCACGCCCAGTGCAGAACCCAACGTGGGGCTCGATCTTACGACCCTGAGATCATGACCTGAGCCGAAAACCAACAGTCAGATGCTCAACCGATTGAGCCACCCAGGCGCCCATTAAAGATTTTATTTATTTATTTTTTTAAAAAATTTTTTTTAAGATTTTGTTTATTTTTATTTATTTGACAGAGAGAGAGAAACAGCATGAGAGGGGATAGGGTCAGAGGGAGAAGCAGGCTCCCCGCTGAGCCGGGAGCCCGACGTGGGACTCGATCCCAGGACTCCGGGATCATGACCTGAGCCGAAGGCAGTCGCTTAACAAACTGAGCCACCCAGGCGCCCTAAAGATTTTATTTTTAAGTAATCTCCACACCCAACGTGGAGCTTGAACCTACAACCCCGAGATCAAGAGTCACATGCTCCACCAGCTGAGTCAGCCAGGCACCCTCTTTTTTTGGTTTTCTTAACGATAATTTTGAACCCTGTTTTCATACAGGGCATGTTCAAGGCCTTCCTGTCACTTCCTGTGGATGAAAAATTAGTATTAGGTCATGGTCTTTCTGAGAAAGAAGTTACTGGCTTAGAGTCTGGTTGGATTACATGGGTTGTATGGGTTATCTGGGTGAGAGTTTATGAGAACTGTACTTTTTCCGGGATTCCTCCTTGACACATAGTTCCTGGCTGCCTTCTTGAATTTTTTCCCATTCTAGATTTTCTCAAGGTCTAATAATAATAAAAAGTCATGATAAAAACAATTTGAATGGATATTATGGCCTCCAATTGTTTTTTTTTTTCCTCCCTAAGAAGATTACATGGCTCTAGAGTACAAAATGACTAAAGGCCCATTTACGTATGGTCTCTTATACATGAGTACATCTATACCTACTGGGCCATTTAGAAAATATGGTTGCCCGGACATATTTGAGTTTTCTCTCTTCATATCTCCTAACTAGTAACTGATTGTGATAATTGAAAGCAGACATGCAATGCGGGTAGCTATGAAAAGTTTGGAAATACTGCAACAGCTACTTTGCTACAAAATAATCTTAAAAATCTATATAGATATAACTATGGTTTGGACAATATGTGATTTTCGGTTAATCTGGCTAACTTAATGGCTTGTCAGCAATTTTACTTGAAGTGTAGTTGTCCATTGAAACTAAAACTGATAGGGGTGCCTGGGTGGATCAGTCATTAAGCATCTGCCTTCGGCTCAGGTCATGATCCCGGGGTCCTGGGATTGAGCCCCGCATCGGGCTCCCTGCTCCACGGGAAGCCTGCTGCTCCCTCTCCCACTCCCCCTGCTTGTGTTCCCTCTCTCGCTGTGTCTGTCAAATAAATAATCTAAAAAAAAAAAAAAAAGAAACTAAAACTCATAGAACTAGCCACTTGTGAACTTTGTAGATGTGAATATTGACCTTAGTTCAAATAATAGCTCTGCCCCTTACAAGCCGTGTGACCTTGGGTAAGTCACCGAAGCTCTAAGCCTGTTTCACATTCTGTAAAAGGGGGGTAATTGTATACATGTCATTAAATTTTTGAGGCAATTATGTATGTATGTACATATTGTACATGTATGTAAAGTACTTAGTAGAGTGCCTGGAATTGATCAGATAGTGCTCAGTAACACTAGCTTTTATAGGTATGTTATATATAAGGTACGAAGAAACTCCAAAAGTAAACCAGTAAAAGCAAGAGTTAGCAAACTATGCCCATCCGGCTGCCACCTGTTTTCCTGCCTAAGGTTTTACTCGACCACAGCTATATTTATTCATTTATGTACTGTCTACAGCAGGATTGAGTAGTTGCAATAGACCCTATGGCCCAAAAAGTCTAAAATATTTACCGTCTGGCCCTTTACAGAAAGTTTGCCAACCCCTCAGTATAAGAAGAAATTTAATTGTCCAAAACAAACGCCATGTGGAGTGTGGACAGGTTGGGGTGCCCGGCTGGCTCCGTTGGTAGGCCATGCGACTCGATCTCGGGGTTGTGGAGTTCAAGCCCCACGCTAGGTGTAGAGCTTACTTAAATAATTAAATAAATCTCTGAAATGTGGGCAGGTCTATTTTCTAATCAAAAACAGAAAAGAAGGGGCGCCTAGGTGGCTCAGTTGGTTAAGCGACTGCCTTCGGCTCAGGTCATGATCTCAGGGTCCTGGGATCGAGCCCCGCATCGGGCTCCCTGCTCGGCAGGAAGCCTGCTTCTCCCTCTCCCACTCCCCCTGCTTGTGTTCCTGCTCTCGCTGTGTCTGTCTGTCAAATAAATAAATAAAAATCTAAAAAAAAAAAAAAATACTGGATTAAAAAAAACACCTGTGCTTAATAAGTAGGATTTCCCTAAAACATAACCTACACTGTTAGGAAAACCCTAAAATTCATATATAAATTTCAGTGTTCTTCTCAGATGACTGTTCAGGATTAACAGGTAATGCGCAGGCTTCTGATAGCAGGCATTCAGTACACACTTACTGAACAAGCGAATGAATAAACGATGCCTTTATCTTATTAGTTGTCTAAAGCTAGCAAGACTGAAAAGACAATTGCAAAGGACTTCTTTATCAAAAAACCCCACAGGGCACCTGGGTGGCTCAGTCGAGTAAGCGTCTGCCTTTGGCTCAGGTCATGATCTCAGAGTCCTGGGATGGAGCCCCGCATCGGGCTCCTTCCTCAGTGGGGAGCCTGCTTCTCCCTCTCCCTCTGCCACTCCCCCTGCTTGTGCTCACTCACTCTCTCTCTCAACTAAATAAATAAAATCTTTAAAAAAAATAAAAAATGAATAGCGAATGACTAGATAAATGAAGTTATGAAATTGAATCGGTTGGTAGCAAAATGGCTATATCAAGAAAGGCTTGTAACAAGGGGATTTGTTCTAGAATCAGTTTTTGAAAGTTGAAGAAATAAGAGTAGCCAAGACACAGAGTCGTTATCACTATCCCCATGAACCTTCCCTCCCACCTTGATCCTCTTCACTTTCCTTTTAGAGCCAGATTAGGGGACTTATTAGCAATCATTTCATCTCAAGTATCTTAACATCCTAAACACAGTATAACCTAAACAGAACTCTTAATTCTAACCCTTTATTCCCTCACAACCACACGTTTCTCCTGCACACTCCAACTTAATATGGTTCCTGATTTTTCTTTTCCTTTCATGTCTTCCATTTAATCCTTTAGCATGTCCTGTCATTCTATTTGCAAATTGCATACTGAATTTGTCCACTCCTCTCCATCCCTACTCTATCACTCTAGTCCAAACCACTCGGATTAATCTTAATGGAACCCTGCTTGTGTCCCTGTTCCTACCCATCTGGTGCCTGCCCCTCCCCCTCCAATTTATTCTTCCTCTAGAAGCCAGAGTGATTTCTTAGAAATGCCATCAGATCATGCCACTCTCCTTTTAAAATTCTACAAAGGTTTCCCACTGTACCTAGAGTAAAATTCAAAATCCTCCTCCTCCTCTACAAAACCTTCTCCATCTGGACTCTCCATCCCTGCCTTACTCCATCCCATTCCACAACCCTCACCTGCTGCAGCCACACTGGCCTTTTCGATCTCTTAAATGCCAAATTCCTTCCTCAACTTGTTCCAGCCTGAGTGCCTAGCACACTCTGGAATACTCTACCACAGAATCTTTACTGCCTTTCTCCCCCCATTTAGTTCTCAATGTCACCTTCTACATTTTCAGAGACCTCTCCAGATCACTATAGCTAAATTAGGCACCCCTTCCTATTAAATGTTTACCGTATCACTCTGGTTCCTTCCTTAATAGCACTCATGACCTGAAATCACTTTGCTCATTTGTTCACTTGCTCCATGAGGGCAGGACCTTGTTGATCTTGCTCATCACAGTATCCTTTATACTTAGAAAAGTGAGAACACAGTACCTGACCCACAGTCGACATTTAATAATATTAAATACTGAGTGAGTTATACATGGCTGTTATGCTCAGATTTTTTTTCCTGAAAAATTGATCTCAGAGGAAAAGCAAGGTGTTTATCATACCTATATGTTTCAGAATCTTAGAGTTGACTGAGTCCTAGGCTTTGTGAAGCAAATTAATAGGCAAGCCAACATACAGAGCTATTCTCTGTATCAAATCTCACAAATGATCTTGATTTTGTGCTTCATAGGGACTCCATTTCAATTCTTCATTTCTTGAAATGACTAACATATATCAACAATGTTATTTTGAAGTACATGTCCTTTTTCAACAGTGCTTGAAGGTTTATAGATATACCAAAATGCTCTTATAAGAAACTCAGCCAATAAGATTTTTCTGGCACAGAAACTATCTCAAATACTTCTTCAGTGAATGAGGTTTTAATGTTTTCTAACTGCGCGATGGTGCCAAAGAAAAATTCTCCTCTGGCTTCAAGTAGAGCAATACCTTCAAAGTGTCAAAAATAAAACTGATTCTTACAAGAAACAAAAGAGTAAATGGAACCTTTTATTAGTGAAACAAGTCAATTTATTTCCAACAAGGCCTTTTCCTCTATAAATGAGACAAACTACTTTACAGTACTTTACAACAACATAGCTTAGTTTTTTGATGTTTTCAGAAAAGGAGCCATTTCTCTGGGAAATAGGAAAGTAAATATTTTGGGAAGAATAACTACAGGAAGTTACTTTTCAATTAACAGGCTTGACTACCAGGTATGTAACTCCAGAATCGTTCCTCTTAACAAATCTATCAAGTACTAGCCAACAAAGAACCTACCTTTAGAAACTGAGGCAGGAAAGGTTTCTACTTAAATAGGAAACAAGCAATCTAACATACCAATCACATGGCACCTTAACAAGGCAATTTACATAATTAGGTATAAATTATCTTTATGTTGATTAAGGTCCTAGCAAAGACAATTGGTCTGTTATGTCAAGTTCAAACTGCACTCATCTGGCTAGAAAGGTAATCATCACAATGGAATGGGGCTTGTTTGACTAAGGGGAAAAACTCTCTTCGATATTGCACATTTTCTTTCATTAAAAACAAGGATTATTAAGTCAAGGCCATCTTGGTTCTGAATCTCTCCATTTTTGTTGGAAGAAGACTCACCATCTCTTTACTAAGTTCTAACTCAACTTCTATTTCCTGGGCAGCCTCAGGGTGCTTTTCACAGTAATCAACAATAAATTTGTAATGTTCCAATGATGTTGCCAAATTTTCTAGCTCTTTCTTGGGATCTGCAGTGATGATTTTGCCATAGAGACGGGCAACTCGAAATTTAGCTAACATGGCAGGGCGAAGAACATCTTCCCCTATATGCTCAGGAAAGACTTTATTTGGGTCTCTCAGGGAGTCTAAGAAGAGCTGGTAGTATTTCAGTGCTGACTTATTGAGATTATTTATTTTTTTTACAATGTGTGAATCGGGGTCCCTCAGCTTGTCAGCAATGGCAACCTTCAAATCCATCATATCATAGTACGCATGTGCAATCTCAAACTGAATCTGCCTGTTGACCAACAGGTAATACTGTGGATTCAGGTCCACAATGAGGGGCTCTAGCATGGCTATTCTCCGTTTATGCATCTTGCACCGTCTCTCCATATCGGTTTCAAAGAAGGCAAGTACCTTAAACAGAGCACTGTGGTCTTGGACCACTTCGATATGGTCAGTGACATAACCATCAATCTGAAAGAACTCTTTTGCCTCAAAGACATAGTGTTGACCCAGTAAGAATAGTTCTCTGGCTTCTTCAAAATCTAAAGGTCTCAGATAGCTCACTTTCTCTTCCACCGCAGAGATGACGTCACACAGCTCACCAGCTCCAAACTGTACAGCTTTCTTCCTCATCCTTTCTTCCTCATCTAATTCTTTTCTCCTTAAAGCTCTAAGTTCAGATTGTTTATCAAGATCAAGCTCTCCTATGTTGTCCTGAAAGAAAAAATACATTATGGTGAGACAGGACACTGATCTGCTGTTGAATAATATTATGGCAAACTTAAGAGGAAAGAAAAGAATGCCCTCTTTCTCAGCTGGGTTTATGGAGGTGCTATAATCTTACACATCTTTTAAGACTTCTTTCTTCTAAAATTGTATTTCAATTGTATTAAAAATGTAAGAAATAGGGGCACCTGGGTGGCTCAGATGGTCAAGTGTCTGCCTTCAGCTTGGGTCATGATCTCAGGGTCCTGGGATCGAGCCCCACATCGGGCTCCCTGCTCAGTGGGAAGCCTGCTTCTCCCTCTCCCTCTACTGCTCCCCCTGTTTACTCTCTCACTCTCTGTCAAATAAATAAATAAAATCTTTAAAAAAAATGTAAAAAATAGGAAAAGGTATAAATCAAATAAGCTGCTTACATATGACTTTCCTCTCTGGGGAACTAAAACTCATTTATAGTTTCTCCTTCAGGTAAGATAAATGCATATGAAAGAACTTTAGAGACTGTGAAACATTATATACGTGTAATAAATTATTAGTATTTTAATATTAGAGTAAGACTGTAATCTACATCCTAAAAATATTGCACTGAGATGCCATTAAGATTAATGATACGATGTTTATGCTAGAAGTTATTTAGTGAAATACAGAGAAATGTCCAGGTCTCAAAGACACTAAAGTGAAGACACAGTTAAATCTACCATCAAAGTTATCTCCTACCCCTCAGGTCAAAAAAAAAAAAGGTAAAATTGTTTAAAAAATAGACTGAGCGGGGCGCCTGTGTGGCTCAGTCGGTTAAGCGTCTGCCTTCAGCTCAGGTCATGATCCCAGGGTCCTGGGATTGAGCCCCGAATCAGGCTCCTTGCTCAGCGCGGAGCCTGCTTCTCCCTCTCCCTCTGCCTGCCATTCTTCCTGCTTGTGCACGCACTCTCTCTCTCTCATTCTCTGACAAATAAATAAATAAAATCTTAAAAAAAAAAAAAAAGACTAAGCTGAGGGGGCACTGGTGGTTCAGTCAGTTAAGCGTCCTACTCTTGGTTTCAGCTGAGGTCATGATCTCATAGGTCCTGGGATCAAGCCCCATGGCAGGCTCCCCGATCAGCACAGAGTCTGCTTGAGATTCTCTCTCTCCGTCTCATTCTGCCCCTCCTCCCACTCATACCCCTACTCTCTCTCTAAAATAATCTTAAAAAACAAAAAACAAAAAAACTAAGCTCATCTTTCTCTTCCTGGCCAATAAAACTGAACATCAGATCCCTCTATGCTCCACCCCTAAGCCTTTTCTTCCTGTCACTCAACATGGTCTCTTGATCTGCACTGTTCAGAACAGTAGCCATGGGCCACATGTGGATGACTCCTGGGTACTGGAAATGCAGCAAGTTCAAACTGAGACGTGGGCTGTATTTACAACATATATATCCAATTTTTAAGACTTAATTCAAAAATAATTTTAAATCTCTTTAATATTGATGACCTACAGAAATGACAATTTTTTAAATATAATCTGGGTTTAAAAAGTATAAAGTTAATTCACCCTTTTTCCTTTTCTAATGTGGCCATTAGAAAATTGAAAATTACAGGGGCGCCTGGGTGGCTCAGTCAGTTAAGCGTCCGCCTTCGGCTCAGGTTGTGATCCCACGGTCCTGGGACCGAGTTCCCCATTGGGCTCTCTGCTCAGAAGGGTCCTGCTTCTCCCTCTGCCTGCCATTCCCCCGCTTGTACTCTCTCTCTCTCCCTGTCAAATAAATAAATAAAATCTTAAAAAAAAAAAAAAGAAAGAAAACTGAAAATTACATACATGGTTGGTGTTCTATTTCTCTTGGACAGCACTGCCCTACGGATGACTCTGTTACCCACATCTGCCACTGTCATCCATGGGAGGGTGACTCACAGAGCTACAGCCCATACCTCTTCTCAAGCTCCAGACCCACAGCTACAGCTCCCTGTATGACCTCTCCTCTAAGAACACTCAAAGGCTCCTCATCTGCAGGACGTCCACAATGGAACTCCTATTCTTCTTCAGCTGTTTCCTATTCTAGTGCTGTTTGAGTGAAGAAGCCTCCATCAGTCTGGATAGCCAACAACCTAGGAAGGAATCATCCTTGAGATGTCCCTCTCCTCTCCCCTTTACTCTGCACTTTCAATCTATCACCAAGTCCTTTACATTTTGTTTGCCAAATACCTCTGGAATCCATTCTTTCCTCTTTATCTCTTCTGCCACCATCCTAGACCAAGCTCCCTTCATATTCCACCTGGACGGCTCCAGTGGTCTTCTAACTAATCTCCCTCCTCTACTGTTGCTTCCCCTCAATTCATTCTCCACTCTGCCACCTAAGCGATTGTTCCAAAACCCTTCAAGCCTTCCACTCCTCGAAGGCCCTGCTGGTTCCAGCCCCTTTCGAACTCTATCTTACATCACGTGCTCTCCTACTCTGCTCCAGCCTCACAGGCCTTTGTCCCATCCCACCTAAGACACCATGCTCCCTGTGCCCCAAAACATGCTGCCTCAGCTTGCTGGAATGCTGAGCCTTCTTTTCTCCGGTCCAGCTAATTCCTACTCATTCCCAGAGCATCCTTCACATGTTACTTCCTCCTATATGTCCTCCAGCATGTGTCTCTCCTTTGTGGAACAAAGTTGCACTTTTTTTTTTAAAGATTTTATTTTTTTATTTGACAGAGAGAGAGAGACAGTGAGAGAGGGAACACAAGCAGGGGGAGTGGGAGAGGGAGAAGCAGGCTTCCCGCGGAGCAGGAAGCCTGATGCGGGGCTCGATCCCAGGACCCTGGGATCACGACCTGAGCTGAAGGCAGTCGCTTAACAACTGAGCCACCCAGGTGCCCCCAAAGTTGCACTTTTAGGACAACGACTAGCATAGAGGTGGCATAAATTGTGTAGGTCTTAAGCTTGAATTGAAGAAGGCTTTTCAGGTAAACAGATAATCAAAGGATGAAGTTAAAATAACAAAGTCAGATTAAGGAAAATCTGAGTAATTTAAGAGCAGGCAACTATTTTAATTAGTTTCAAGTAATCAGGTGATATGTTCTGGTGCCCAGTCTGGAAAACATCAACTAAGTGAAGGGTATGAGTTAAATGATGGTGTATTTTGCTTGGCACAATTACTTCAAATGCAAGCCCTAAGTCTCCAAAATCTTATTTACTTACTTGCTTCCTGGCTGCTTGCTTATTTAGATGCTTTCCTGGCTGCTTTCTGAGCAGAAGAAAGCTGACAGCTTTTCCTGGATCCAGCTTCTCTAGACATAAAACTTCCTAGTTCTCCCTACTTCCTTTCTTTCCCAAATACGCCTCACCTTTACCCTCTACCTCTAAAATGCTCTCATCCTTGCACGATGTATGCTTCTGGGGTTTTGTGGTTTGTTTTCTTTCGTTTCGTAGTTTCATGGGTTCTATATTATCACTAGCAAAAATTATTGTATTTTAATGCATGTATGCAAAAAAAAAAAAAAGAAGCATAACTCCTCCAGGAAAGTTTTCTACGTATCTATGTTTAGTATACTGCATCCAAAGGATTTACTTTCCTCCTTAGTGGTTAGAAACTAGGATTCAGTATGAATTAGTAATGATGATGATGACCATGAACATTTACTGAGGACTTAGTATGTCTAGGGTACTTTTCTGAGCCCTTTGCATATATATTAATTTAACTCTGATAACAACATTATTAGGTAAGTACTGTTATCATCTCCATCTCCTTTGTGAGAAAATTGAGACAAAGAGAGACTAAGTAAATTGCCACAAACATACCACTATAAACTGGCAGGGCTATTTCCAGATATATATTTTTATAAAATAAATATAAATATATATACCGTATAAAGTATATAAAGGTTAGGGGCGCCTGGGTGGCTCAGTTGTTAAGCGTCTGCCTTCAGCTCAGGTCATGATCCCAGGGTCCTGGGATCGAGCCCCTCATCAGGCTCCCTGCTCCGCGGGAAGCCTGCTTCTCCCTCTCCCACTCCCCCTGCTTGTGTTCCCTCTCTCGCTGTGTCTCTCTCTGTCAAATAATAAATAAAATCTTAAAAAAAAAAAAGTATATAAAGGTTAGATTGCTTATAGTCTAAGAAGAGGTGAAGGAAAAAAGATGAGAATATGAATAGAGATAATACAAAGCAAAATCTAAGTGATTTAGGGCAGGCAAGGAATGTTTTATGGAGTTTAAAGAAGGGAAATGATACCTGTAGGCTATGAAAAATTACACACTGAACAATTAATACACTGAGAACCTACCATATCAGAGATAATGATATACCGTGAATATGACACAGCCCCCACCTCTCAAGGAATTTATATTCTACCCAAAGGAAAGTCTTTAAGGAAGAAGTGGTATTTGAGATAGACCTTAAATAGATAAGACTCTAAAAGGTAGAGATGGGAGAGCAAGGAACTATTTGACAGCATTCTGCATGCTTTGCATAATAAACATGCAGTGAGCCCAATGAGCATAATTCCCATTTTAAGCTTTCACTTCCATCCTGCTTATTTAAGAAAGAAAAGGTACCTTTTGACTACATTACCTGCATGGAAAGCTGGGCGTTCTGCAGGAGAGTCAAACAATACTTGATCCAGCATCTTGCTATTTCTCCTTTTCTTTGATGATAAAGCTCTGGCACATCTCCCTCAGCTTCAGTAGCTAAAATCACACAACGTTATTTGCCTAAGTTAATGGTCACAATCGCAATTTTCATTGTGTATTACATTCTTTTTATAGCACTTTCCCCTGAATTTAAGAGTAACAGATTCTCACTGAAGCAGTGGGGAGAAAACCGACCCAAAATTCCTACCACCCAGAGGCACTCACTGCTATTATTTTTGTAGATTTCTTTCTAGTTTTTTCTTCTGTGTTATCTGTTGGTAAAAACTAAGGTCACAATGTATATTCAATTTTGAATATAGGTTTTTCTTTATATATCATACCACTAACATGTCACTCATATCATTATCAACTCCAACATTTTTAAGTACAGCATTGTATACAATTAAATAGATGTTCCCTACTTTATATAACTATTCTTCTAATATAACCATTCTTCTAATTCTGTTGTTTTTACTTCTTCTATAAGAAACAAATCTAAACTAAGGTCATGATCTCGAGGTTGTGGGATCGAGCCTGACATCAGGCTCTGTGCTCAGTGCGGAGTCTGCTTCAGATTCTCTCTACCTGTCCCTCTCATTCTCTCTCTATTCTCTCTCTCTCAAATAAATAAATAAAATCTAAAAAAAAAAGATTCTCTCCCTCCCGCTGCCCCTCCCCTAAGTTTGTGCACGCACACATGGTCTCTCAAAAAAAGAAGAGAAATAGTGTCAAACAAGGTGAAAGTTAGCATAATTATTAATCAATTTGTCAAAAATTCCAATTTAGTGAAATTCAAATTGAAATAGAGTTCTCATGAATTAAAAGGTTGTCCTGAGTGCAAAGCTTCCCCCAAATTAATATTCAGAATGATGAATATGGTTTAATGAACGGCCAATCATTTCATTTTGTAATGCAAGTCCCATGTCCAGTTTTACCAAAATATTTAAGTTACATCTGTGGAGGGCATTCCTCTTTTTTTTTTTTTTAATTTTATTTATTTATTTGACAGAGAGACACAGTGAGAAAGGGAACACAAGCAGGGCGAGTGGGAGAGGGAGAAACAGGCTCCCCGCTGAGCAGGTATCCCGATGCGGGACTCGATCCCAGGACCCTGGGATCATGACCTGAGTCGAAGGCAGACGCTTAACCGACTGAGCCACCCAGGCGTCCCGAGGGCATTCCTTTTTAAAAGAAAAAATTTATTTTAAGATTTTTCATGTTTTGGGGCGCCTGGGTGGCTCAGTCTGTTAAGCATCCAATTCTTGATCTCAGCTCAGGTCTTGATCTCCGGGTCGTGAGTTCAAGCCCCACACTGGTCTCCACACTGGGCATGGAGAGTACTTAAAAAATAAATAAAATGACAATGTAAATAAATAAATAAATTTCACCATTTAAATTATTTTGGTTTTCACTATTTAAAAAAAATCCTGGGGTGCCTGGGTGGCTCAGTCGTTAAGCGTCTGTCTTCAGCTCAGGTCATGATCCCAGAGTCCTGGGATTGAGCCCCGCATCGGGATCCCTGCTCAGCAAGGAGCCTGTTTCTCCCTCTCCCACTCCCCCTGCTTGTGTTCCCTCTCTTGCTGTGTCTCTCTCTGTCAAATAAATAAATAAAATCTTTAAAAAAAAATCCTTTGTAACATGAAATAACATTTTCCATCACCATATTAGATTTAATGCAGTACCGCATTAAACTTTCCTCTGTAGTCTACCTTTTTCCATCAACATGGGTGTGCCACCAACACCAAGTACAACAGTCACAGTGCCCAGCTCTACAGGGAGAGAGTCAAGTCGCTAGCCTCCCAAGCAACATGGAAGCATGGCACTGGTGGGTTGGACTGTCTCCTTTAGATGAATATTTGTTTCAGCAGAAAAAGTGGGTTTGTTATTTAAGATTTATTTATTTATTTGAGAGAGACAGAGAGCAGAGGGAGGGAAAGAGAGGAGAGAGGGGGAGAATCTCAAGCAAACTCCCTGCTGAGCGGGGGGCCCAACATGGGGCTCGATGCCACGACCCTGAGATCATGACATCAGGCAAAATCAAGAGGCAGACGTTTAACCAACTAAGCCACCGAGGCGCCCCAAAAAAGTGGTTTTTATCTCTAACAGTAAAACTAAGGAACAACATACAGTCGATTCTCATTATCCGTGGTAGTTATGGTCTATAAAGTCACTGTGAACACAGAATTATTAGCAAATGCTGAAACACCGCTCCTCGGGAAAATACAGGGTTAGATTCCCATGGGCTTCTGGTCATATTTTCACCAACTGATCAGTATATGTAACTTTATTTCATGTGTATTTCTGTTTAGCGACCCCTTATTTAGTATATATTGTTGGCTTATTAACACTGAGCTCAGGACCAACAGCACTCTAACTTGTGCCTGAATGGGGCTTATCTAACACTGCAGTTTCTCCATAAGGCAGTCACAGCCTTCATGTGTTTACAAACACCGGACAGCACCTCGGCACTACGTGGGGGCCATTTTAACGACTGAACCACCCAGGCGCCCCTACATGGGGGCCATTTTAAACAATGAAATTACAAAAAACCCCACAACAATATGAAGAATGGGTACTGAATAAACCACAGAAAGGACACTTATTTACTATATGAGACTGAAACAAGAAGGTGAGCGTTGCCTTGTTCAACATCAGCTGGGAACGTGCAACCTCAGATGACTCAACTTCTTTGTTGTTCTGCACAAATGACCACAGAAGTACCTCGAGTACTGAGTTTGGGGTTACAAGTAAATTGTAGCAAGAGGTGAATCCGCAAATACGTAATCCACAAATAATGAGGACTGACTGTACTCTGGAACTTGTACTTAGATACGAAGTCCTTTTTCTTTCTCTTTCAGAAATAGCTTGTGGATCTGGGTACTTGACTTCCTTAAGGTTTGGAAGCAAAAGTTATTGGGTTGATAACTTAGTAAAATGTGCTCAGGGGCCCTATGTAGATATGTTACTTATTTTATAATAGTAAAAAGTACGAATCTTTTTTTAAAATTGAGATACAACCGATATATGACATTATAGTTGACCTGAACTACACAGGTTTGAATAGCACAGGTCCACTTATACATGAATTTTTTTACAGTATAGCACTGTAAATGTACTTTCTCTTCCTTATGATTTTCCCATTTTCTTCTATCTGGCTTATTTCACTGTAAGAATAGAGTATTAATACATATAACATACAAAATACGTGTTGTTTATTATGGTAAGGCATCTGGTCCACAGTAAGCTCTTAGTAATTAAGTTTTGGGGAGTCAAAATTTATACATGGATTTTTTTTGACAGAGAGAGAGAGAGACAGTGAGAGAGGGAACACAAACAGGGGGAGTGGGAGAGGGAGAAGCAGGCTTCCTGCAGAGCAAGGAGCCAGATGCGGGGCTCCATCCCAGGACCCTGGGATCATGACCTGAGCTGAAGGCAGACGTTTAACTGAGCCACCCAGGCGCCCCTACACATGGATTTTTAACTACACAGGGGATAGGCACCCCTAACCCCCCCAATTATTCAAGGATCAACTATATATTAGTTTCATACACACAACATAATGATTCGATGTTTGTATATATTACAAAATGATCATCACAGTAAGTCTAGTTAATATTTATGACCATACACAGTTCAATTTTTCTTGCATTGAGACTTTTTTTTTTTTTTAAAGATTTTTTATTTATTTGACAGAGAGAGAAACAGCGAGAGAGGGAACACAAGCAGGGGGAGTGGGAGAGGGAGAAGCAGGCTACCCGCGGAGCAGGGAGCCCAATGCGGGGCTCGATCCCAGGACCCTGGGACCATGACCTGAGCCGAAGGCAGACGCTTAACGACTGAGCCACCCCAGGCGCCCCTGCATTGAGACTTTAAAGATATACATTCTTAGCAAATTTCAATATGCAATACAGTATTAACTATAATCACCACGCTGTACATTACATTCCCAACTTAATTATAACTGGAAGCTTATATCTTCTGCTAAAAAAGATTTTTCTTTTTCTTTTTTTTCTGAATAATAATCCACTGTACATATACACCGTATTTTCTTTATCCACTCATCCATCAACGGACATTTAAGTTGTTTTCATATCTTGGTGACTGTGTAAATAATACTGCAGTAAACATGGGGGTACATATATTTTTTCAAATTAGTGTTTTCTTTTTCTCTGGGTAAATACCCAGAAGTGGAATTATGGAACTGTATGTTATTTCTATTTTTAATTTTTGAGGAACCTCCATACTGTTTTCCACAGTGGCTACACCAATTTACATTCTCACTAACAGTGCACAAGGGTTCCCTTTTCTTCACATCCTCACCAACACCTGTTATTTCTTGTCTTTTTCATAAAAGCCATTCTTACAAGTATGAGATGATATCTCACTGTGGTTTTGATTTTCTCAAATATACGTGTTAACTGTGATTTTTAAAACTAAATAAAATACTATAATTAAAAACTAGACATTTGGACACATCACTTACGCAGGATGCCAACCAAAAATGTGTCATCTGATTCTTAGCTTAAGGAAACATCAAACACCAACTTATGGAAATCTAATGTAATAACTGGCTTATATTTTTCAAAAATGTCTGTGAATGAAAGAGAAAGAATGGCTGGGAAACTGTTCCAGAGCAAAGGACAGTAAAGAGATGTGACAATTAAATGCAGTACGAAGGGCACCTGGGTGGCTCAGCCGTTAAGCGTCTGCCTTTGGCTCAGGTCATGATCCCACGGTCCTAGGGTTAAGCCCCACATCGGGCTCCCTGCTCAGAGGAAAGCCTGCTTCTCCCTCTCCCACTCCCCCTGCTTGTGTTCCCTCTCTCGCTGTCTCTCTATCAAATAAATTAAAAAAAATCTTTAAAAAAAAATAAATAAATGCAGTACAAAATCATGAATTGGATACTCTAGTACTAGAAAGGACATTACGGGGATAATTAATGAAAAGGAAATATGCATTATAGATAAGAGATTTGTATCCATGTTATATTTCCTGTTTTATGATTATGTAAGAAAATATTCTTAGGAAATACACACTAAAGTATCAAAGGGGTAAAGGAGGCTAATGAATGCAATCTTCTCTCAAATGCTTCTGAAGAACAATAAAATGTGATTGCAAATGAGGCAATTATTAAAAATTGGTGACTTGAGAAAGGCTACGGTAGTTCTTTGTTCTGTTCTTGAATTTTCTAAAATTTAAAATGATTTCAAAATGTTTTTTAAAAGCTGTGTAATAAAACATGCATATATGAACTTACTACTGTCTTCTGTTGTTGAGATCTTTCCAGTTTGACCAAAAATGACATTAGCAGCAGATAAACAGTGCCTGGCCTCCATAAAACATAGCTGTTGAGGAAATAAACAAGAGTAAGTACAATTATCACCCAGCCTTATTTGCAATTAACACTTACATAAAGTCTTCTAATATGAGAAAAGCTTTATAGCTTTAGGTATATAGTATTAGGTAAGGAGACCTAAGGAGACCCTGTGTGGTTGCTGAACATTAAGAAGGTATATGACATGTATTCTCTGGTTAAAAAGCCACCTCAAATATTAAAATAACAATGCCCGCAAACTCCTAATAATAATCCAAACTGGCTGAGAGACAACTGCTGACTGAACTCAAAGTTAGCTCTCTTCCAGTTATCAATAAGTATAATTCAAGAATGCCTATCATCCTAGACTGAGAGTGCTTCAGACAGTCCTTTAGGTTCAATCCACATAGCCAAAATGCCATGCGTGATAAATGTGTCCCTTGTCAGAGGACTTGGGAGATTTAATTTTCTGAGGTTTAGAGATCTCTCTATATATCCTACTTCAAAGGCAAAAAAGGGTAAATATGGATAGGAAGAGATTCCTGTCTCCTAGAATTTGGGGAATTTACATATAATGAATGTGGATCCCCACCAAGTTTTGAAGTTAACAGATCTCCACAGATGAACTTTCTGCAATTGCTTTACCAACACACTCGAAGACTTCCTAATTCAAATTTGGGCATGGTAAAGTTCTCACCCACTTGGAGAAGATCTCTTTGTTAATATAAACATTTTGCATTTATCATGTAAGTCACAGGACCAACCCAGCAGAAATACAAAGTTAAAGTCCAACTTTTAGTTGGAAGCCACCCTCATCAATTAAATGTTTAGTTCGTATTAATACTACCTCATTTTGTTGAGAAGATTTTTCATGGTTGGCTATGACTTTAAAATCTCGGCATTAAACGTACCTCTCCATGATAGCAAATTCAGAAGCCACCTTGAGAATAGCTGGGTACTGTGTACAGTATTAGCCCAGCAACATAATCTATAGATCAGAATGTTGGTATACACCTCCGAAGCCCAAAGAAAGTTACAGTTTACACGAAGAAGCTTTAACTGTCCCTCTACTATCCCTTACCCATCTTTATCACTTCAGCTTTGGTCAGACTGGTTCCCTGCAAGCAGTCACTGCTACGACAGCGAGTGCCTTGTGCCCTCTAGGTGGCTGGTAAATGTGGGACTTTAGCACCTGCCAGGTGGGGACACATCAAGTAGCAAAACCTCATCACTGGAACCGGATGAAGATGAGAATGATATAAATGACAACTGCATTGTTTTAAAGAAAATGGTTCAAATCTCTATTTACAATATAACTCAGCTAGCTGTAACAAAAACTTATAAAACATTTTGGTTAAAAAAAAAAAAAAGCACAGGGTGGGGGAGGTATTCGTGAAAATTACTGCATGCTCCACATAAGCAATGCTTAACAACTTTAAATTTTTTCTTACACTTCGAATTAATATCTAGATATCTTAGTACTATTAATATTGGTGGAGTTTAAGGTGTTAATTAAAATCACAGTGAATACGTGGCTTTAAAGTTGCTAAACAAAACAAGTAAGGGGCCTCTGGAAGCTATAAAAGAAGGCGCCACAAGCAGAGGCACCGATAACACTTCTGATGATGAGCACGATGAAATGGATTCATGACAGTTAGGTTTAACTGAATGCTCCAACAGACGCGACAGCGTTACTTACACGCTTGATCTTAGACCAAAGTCCTAGAAGCGATGCTGCAGTCACCACAGCCCTTTCTCGCCTGCTAATAGCTTTTCTGAATGAAATTCGGTGGGACAATACTTTAAACATAGGGCGCATTTACAGAACCAGCACTAACAAAAAGCTTAGAAAGGACAAAGGCCCAGTAAGGATATGGCAGCAGGTAACCAGAGAGATTTAAAGAAGGAACTCTGATAAGCAAAGAATTACCGATATTTCAGAGTGAATCAGGAATACAAGTAAAAGTAATTTCTATTGTTGAATATCTTACTGAGGATTAATCGAAAATCTGGCTGGGAAAGGTGGCTGAAAAGCGTTTCAGCATTAAAACTCTTAGGGAAGAAAGGAATAAATAGTCCAATTGAAAATATACCAACATGATTCTGAATAATTGTGATAAACAACTGAGAAGCTCAAGTTTGTTCTGTGTAATCCTCCAGAAGAAGTGTATCATAAAGAGCGACAACTCTGGAACTGAGCAGAGACATTTCCAACAGAGAAAAATTACTATGGAGGAGTTAATTCTAAAGAATAACTGAAATGGATCACATGCTTTTATCAAAGCCCACATTTAACAGTCAACTTCCTCGGACAAATCCTCATAGTTACCAGATTACCACGGTATAAAGATAAAGCTGTATCTATAAGATAAACTCTGCAATTTAAGGTAACATCTCACTAGAATGAATTGATACTGTTCTGTATCAAAAAAGATGGTCTTAGGTAACTAACATGTAATTTTAGGGCTAGCAGCATGTAAGACAAAGACAAAATTCAGCATCTTACGATTCAAAAGGATTAATGCAACAAAAAGCTACAAAAGTCTAATATACTGGCAAACTGGGCTGCATTTTTCTGTCCAGTTTACAGCGTAAAATACAAGCTACCTGTTTTTAAAAGATGACATTTTCAAGGTACTCCTGGTTCTATTTTTACACACACTAGCAGTAACTTTGTTAGACAACTATTTGAGAAGCTTACCTTATTGATGTAAAATTGCGACAAGGTAGCAGCATTAATAGCCCACTCTATAGGATGGTAGGCATTGTGTTCAAGCTGCCGTTTTAGGGTACTGTGACAATAATGAGCAGCCTTCTCAAACATTTCCATATGCTGGTAGACTTGAGCCAGGTAATAGAGGTTATGAGTATAAACCTTCTCAAATCTATGAAGAAAAAGCAAATATTTGTATAATGGTTTACAATTTATAAGGAACTTTCCTATAGCTTGGTCGTCTCACCAACCCTTTGATTTGGGTATGGCTATTGCATCTATCCGACAGATAAGGAAAACGGAGCCTCAGAGTTGAACAGGGTCACATATCTAGTAAGTGGCAAATGGACGTTTTAAAATCCATGTCAGAATCCACATTCTGTAACTTTAGGAGTGTCTCAAAAGAGAAAATACTGTGCTTTTTGGAACAATCATCTTATCTATACTATGTGGAATTACCTGTGAGAGCAGATTTCTGTACCTACTCACCTTTTTGATCTCTCTTGTTCAGTAAGTTTCTCTTCTTCAGGAAGAAAATGCTCAGTAGGATCAAGAGGAGGACTCCCAATCTACAATTAAAGAAAAACAAAACTCTAAAATTTTAAACTGTAAACACCAAGCGCCCTCCTCTGGAGAAATCAAATTTTTAAAGCCCAGTATATTTCATTTTTTACCAGTTCCTTTTCATGTTACCCAAGAAGTAATTTTCTTAACCATAAAATTTTAAAGAGTCAAACAAATAAAAGATGATTGCCTAGAAGCTCACAGTTGATAAAATTTTAACTGCTGTGGGAGGTGAACCTCAAATATACTAAAAAAAGATCTACCAATTTGCCTTTTTTCTCAAGGGAATGAGAAAAGTATATAGATTGCCCCCTTTTAATACAGAGGCAATAAAATCAGTGATTCTGTTGTGTGTTACCTTGGCCAAGTCACCCAATCTCTTGTGCTTCTGTTTTCTCATTGATAAAATTCCCTCATAAGATTGCTATGAGGATTCAATGAGTTAATACATGTAAGTCACTTATAATACCATCTTAAGCCCTCTGAAAGAGCACCACTACTGCCTCATCTACTTCTGTGAGGACAGACCTATCCACAAGACCAGCCTTGCTTTGAAGTGAATTCGTTAAACTTCAAATAGCAAAAATGCCTTCCATTTTTAAAAATGTGATCTTACATTCTGGATGTAAATGCTAAAAGTATCACAACTTGGGTTCCTAGAATTTACAGAAAGTAAAAATGACTAAGACAGGAAGCAAGGCCGAAAGCAAACACAATAGATAAGTAATTCTCCCAAGATCTCAATAATTTTGAGGGCTGTTTATATGCTTACTCTTAAAAAAAATATATATGCTTACTCTTTTTTTGATGAAGGGAATTAATCTATGCATTATTTTCTATACATATTTCATTGTTAGGGCTACCACATGTCATATATAACCCTAAATCAAACCACTCTCTTCTCTGAACTAAAACACAGGTATAACTCAGTACAAAAAGTTTGATATGTTTTATGTTTCTATATTAATGATAATGAAATATCATAAGTGTTTGGTATCTACACACTTTTTGAGGGCAGGGGAAGGACAGAGGGAGAGAAAGAATGAGAATTTTAAGCAGACTTCATGTCAAGCACAGAGCCCAACGTGGGCTCAATCTCACAACCCTGAGATCATGATCTGAGCCGAAATCAAGAGTCAGATGCTAAACCGACTGAGGCACCCAGCTGGCCTGGATCTTCACCTTTTTTTTTTTTTTTTTTTAAATTTTTTTTGTTTGTCAGAGAGCAAGAGAGAGAGCGCAAGGTGAGAGGCAGGCAGGGGAGAAGCAGGCTCTTCGCTGAGCAAGGAGTCTGATGTGGGACTCGATCCCAGGACCCCAAGATCATGACCCAAGCCAAAGGTAGACGCTTAACCGACTGAGACACCCAGGCATCCCGGATCTTCACATTTTAAATGAACAATTTCATGTATAAGAGTGTGAGCCTAAAATCATGAAAGGAGGGTGTTCTATACAGATAGATGTTTCTGTGATCTGTCGCACATACACAGGCAGGCTAATGTTTTTGAGATTCATGCTATGTGAATAACCTTGGGAGCTTGGTTGTTTGAAATATATTATCTGGCCTCCAGCCCAGAACTGGCCCTTCTGTTCTGGATGCCAAGAGCTACAAATCTTGTCTCACATCCCCTCCTGCTCCAGGCTGGGCTGGACCCCTGGAATGGGATCCGAGAGAAGAGGCAGACAAACATACCCTAGGCTCCTTGAAAATATAAAAACATGATAACAGAAATGCAGCTCGCTCCACACGGCATGTAAGGAAACCATGTTTAACTCAAGCCCCATCATTTGCCCTATAAATATGGCGCTTATGGGGTCTCACCTAGGGGGAGGATGCTCCACCCAGGCCTCTCCATTGGGACTCCAACCTGGCTGTTTCCACGGGGCTTCCCCAGCTAATGAGACTGGATGTTGTAAGTACTCAATGTGATGTAATTTTGCCTTATTCTCATTTATTGCCTACTATTACCTTCATCTATGTATAGATTCCTTTCCTCTTCTGTTTCTATTAGGTTTCTACAGTAATAATAAAGCTTTCTTTCCTTTTCAAAACCTAACACGGCTGTTGTGAATCTTTTGTTCAGAACAGAAAGTAACATCTCCATTTGGCTTTGTGGTGCTCTGCTCCTCTTCTTAGTACGTTAGGAGGAAAGTTAAAACACCAAGGTAGAAGCACCATGACTTTTAAAATGTACATTCTAAAATTTCTTGGTTGTGGGGGTGGGCAGGAGGGTGCCTGGGTGGCTCAGTAAGTTAAGCATCTGCCATCTGCCTTTGGCTCAGGTCATGATCTCAGGGTCCTGGGATCGAGCCCTGTGTTGGGCTCCCTGCTCAGAAGGAAGTGTGCTTCTCCCTCTCCCTCTGCCCCACCCCACCCCCTGCTTGTGTTTTCTTTTCCTCTCTAACTCAAATAAATAAATAAAATCTTAAAAAGAAAATCCTTGGGGATATAATTAACATGCTGATTTGCTCCAATCTTTATCCTCCAGGGGTAGCTTGTTATGGGTAGGGACATTTTATTCCTATTTGATTCCCTAGCATTTTGCACAGTATCTGGCACATAGTAAAAACAATACATGTCTAGTGAATTAAACTGACAAAGCAAATAGGAATGTTCCGTCTATGCCTTCTGCTCACAGCACATTCCTTTTACTTGTTATCCTTTTGGTATAGATATGGAAGTCCTCTACATACTACACAGTTCTTTTTTTAAATTTTTTTTATTTTACTTATTTATTTGTCAGAGAGAGAGAGAGCACAAGCAGGGGGAGTGGCAGGCAGAGGGAGAAGCAGACTCCTGCTGAGCAAGGAGCCTGCTGCGGGATCTGATCCCAGGACTCTGGGTTCATGACCTGAGCCTAAGGCAGATGGTTAACCGACTGAGCCACCCAGGCATTTCATTCTTTTTTTTTTCCTATATTTTTTTATTTATTCATTTGAGACAGAGGGCACAAGCAAGGGGAGAGGCAGAGAGGCAGAGGGAGAGGGAGAAGCAGACTCCCCACTGAGCCGGGAGCCCGATGTGGGGCTCAAGCCTAGGACCCAGAGATCATGACCTGAGCCAAAGGCAGACGCTTAACCATCTGAGCCACCCAGGTGCCCCTACACTACACAGTTCTTAAAGAAGCAGCTCAAACTTGTATTTTAGACTAAGTCCAATTACTGAGACAATACAATGTAGTGGTTAAACGTATGGGTTCTGGAATCAGGCTATGTGGGTCAGAATCCCAGCTTCACCACTTCTTAGTGTGTGGCCTTGGGCAAGTCACAATCTAGTGTGCTGCTTTTTCCTCATCTATATAATAGGAATAATAAAAGTATCTACCTTATAAGTTGTCATGAGGATTAAATGAGTTAAAACTGGTAAATCATCTATAATAGTGCCTGCAGGTACTATAAATAAGTGCTTAAATGTTTGTTAAATAAGTAAAATATCAACAGTGGGAATATAACAAACTAAAAAGCTTCTACAGAGTGAAGGAACCCAAAAACAAAATGAAAAGGCAACCTACCAAATAGAAAATTTCTGCAATCACGTATTTGAGAAGGGGTTAATATTCAAAATATATAAAAAACTCATGCGACTCAATAGCAAAAAGACCTAACCAATCTGATTTAAAAACAGGCAGAGGATCTAAATAGACGTTATTCAAAAAAAGACATACAGATGGCTAACAAATACATGAAAAGATGTTCAACATCACTAATCATCAGGGAAATGCAAATCAAAACTACAATGAGGTATTACTTCACACCTGTCAGAATGGCTATTATCAAAAAAGACAAGAAATAACAAGTGTTGGCAAAGTTAGAGAAAAGGGAACCCCTGTGCACTGTTGGTAGAGATGTAAATTAGGCAGCCTCTCTGGAAAACAGTATGGAGGTTTCTCAAAAAATTAAAAATAGAACTACCAGCAGAGTAGCGCAGCGGAAGCGTGCTGGGCCCATAAAAATAGAACTACCATACAATCCAGCAATTCCACTTCTGGGTATTTATCCAAAGGAAATGAAAACACGAAAAGATAAAAGCACCCCCATGTTCACTGTAGCATTATTTACAACAGCCAAGACCTGGAAACAACCTAAGTGTCCATCAGTGAATAAATGGAGAAAAAAGTGTGGTGTGTATACACACACACACACACACACACACACAGGAAATTATTTAGTCATAAAAAAAAGAAGGAAATCCTGCCATTTGTAATATGGATGGACTTTAAGGACATCATGGTAAATGAAATAAGTCAGAGAAAGACAAATACCATACGATCTCACTTATATATGGAATCTTAAAAAGAAAAAAAAGAAAAGCAAAAACACACAAGAAAAAAGAATGCCTAGATGCAGAGAGCAGACTGGTTGTTTCCAGAGGTGGAGGTAGTAAAGAAAAGGGTGAAGGTGGTCAAGAGACAAAAACTTCCAGTTATAAAACAAATAAATCTTGGGGATGCACTGTACAGCATGATGCCTACAGTTAGTAATACTGTATTGTATATTTGAATTTTGCTAAAAGAACAGATCTTAAAAGTTCTCATCACAAGAAAAAGAACTGTAAATGTATGTGGTAACAGACGTTAACTAGACTTGTGATCATTTCACAATATATACAGATATTGAATCATTGTGTGGTACATCCTATACCAATATAATGTTATATGTCAACTATATCTCAGTTTAAAATAAAGATTTAACATAAATGAGCAAACAAATCAGCCAGAAAACACAAACTCGAGTAAATACATGTAAAAAGGCATGAAGTAAACACTTTCAAAAGAAAAAATAAAAATGGAATATAAACACTTAAAAATCTTCGAAGAAATTCAAGTTAAGATTATTTTGCCTACAATAACGGCACAGATTTTTTTTTTAAAGCTACATAAGGAAAAGTTCCGAAGGAGATGAGAACTTTCATATACTACTGAAATAAGAGTACATTGCTAGTGTTTTGTGAAATGCTTTTAAATGGCCATTCTCCAAATACTGAACGGTACAACTTATATGTGGCATCTAAAAAAAAAAAAAAAAGGTTAACTCCTAGAAATAGAATAGAATGCTGGGTGCCAGGGGCTGGGAGAGGGGGAAATGGGGAGAAGCTGGGCAAAGGGCACAAACTTCCAGTTATAAGATGAGTAAGTTCTAAAGATCTAATAAACAACATAGTGACTATAGTTAACAATACTGTATTATATACTTGAAAGTTGCTAAGAAAGTAAATCTTAAATGTTCTCATCACCCCCCACTCGCCCCCAAAAAAGGTAATTATGTAAGGTGATGGAGATTGTTTTTTAAGATTTTATTTATTTATTTGAGAGAGAGAATGGGACAGAGAGAGCATGAGAGGGGGGAGGGTCAGAGGGAGAAGCAGACTCCCTGCTGAGCAGGGAGCCCAATGCGGGACTCGATCCCAGGACTCCAGGATTATGACCTGAACCAAAGGCAGTCGCTTAACCAATTGAGCCACCCAGGTGCCCAGGTGATGGAGATATTAACTAATCCTAGTGTGGTAATCATTTGCAGTATATTCATATATCAGATTATCACACTGTACACCCTAAATTTATACAATGTTATATGTCAATTATATCAATAAAGGTAGGGGGCACCTGGCTGGCTCAGTAGGTAGAGCATGTGACTCTTGATTTTGGAGTTGTGAGTTCGAGCCCCACACTAGGTGTATAGATTACTTAAAAAATAAAATGCTGGGAAAAATTCAAATAAATAAGTTAAATATCCCTCTGTCTCTTTTTTTTTTTAACTTTTTAAGTAATCTCTACACCCACAGTGGGGCTCAAACTCATGACCCCAAGATCAAGAGTCACATGCTCCAGCAACTGAGTTAGCCAGGTGCCCCAATATTTGGTCTCTTAACCTCACACAAAACCTACGAATGAATAACTCTTCATAACAATAAAATATATTTTCCTGGGCGCCTGGGTGGCTCAGTCGGTTAAGCGTCTGCCTTCGGCTCAGGTCATGATCCCAGGGTCCTGGGATCGAGTCCTGCATCGGGCTCCCTGCTCAGCGGGGAGTCTGCTTCTCCCTCTGCCTGCCGCTCCCCCTGCTTGTGCTCTCTCTCTGTGTCAAATAAATAAAATCTTTAAAAAATAAATAAATAAAATATATTTTCTTTATTACTTATTCTATATCTGAACAATTTTATGGAGAAAAAGAATCCCTTTATCTTAATACAATAATTATTCAACAATATTACCTTGAAAGGCAGCATGGTACAGTAGAAAGAACAAGAGTTTGGGGTCTGACAAACCAAATTTAAATCCTGACTCTGTCACACAGTGTATGTTAACCTCACTGAATGACAAGCTCCCTACCTATAAAAGGGAGTAACAGTACTTCCTTCATAAAACAACAAGAACAACAACAAAACAGTACCTCCTTCATAGAGTTGTGAGAATAAAATACAGCCTGCTTAAGCACTCAATAAACATTAGTGTTTATTAGTTATAACTTTTATTTTTTTAAGATTTTATTTATTTGTCAGAGAGAGAGAGAAAGAGAGCACAAGCAGGGGGAGCAGCAGGCAAAGTAGGCAGAGGGAGAAGGAGACTCCCCGCTGAGCAAGGAGCCCGAGGGGGGATCAATCCCAGGACCCGGAGATCATGACTTGAGCTGAAGGCAGCCGCCCAACTGACTGAGCCACCCAGGCGCACGTACAACTTCTAAAACTAAAATGTTCATTTTTATCACTTATAACATCTAGTCCATCTTTACAGAGAAGATGAAAAAACGTGAGTAGAGTATAATCAAGGTGTATGCACATATTGTATACATTTTCCATGTATTCATGATCCAGATGTTTATCATTTCAATGGTTATATCATATCCCCTTTTATTAGTGTACCATAGTTTACTTAACCATTCTGCAACTATTTGATACGTAGAGCATGTTTCTGGTGACTTTGCATTAACTACTCTATTATCTGATCCCCACAACATTTCTGTATTGTTGATAGGAAGGTTATCCCCATCTTACAGATGAGGAACCGGTGGCACAAAAATCGGAATTCCCCCAGGTCAGTCAGTTATAACCACAAACCAAACTAGAATCCCCGGTCTCCTATCTTCAAATCCAGTGATTTCCCCTGCTGTGTTTAGATCTCTCCTTTACCTAGAACTCTATTTCCTAAATCTAATGTCAGATTTTTTTTAAATGACATTCTAACACCTGCCACTATTAGGGCAATAATTTATGAAATACTAAAAATATTTTTATTCAGAATAACTATTGATACTAGGCAAGTACCAAATCATATAAGCAATTAAATTCTCCAGCTACTGTAGATATATATTTAAACTGAAACGCTCTATTAAAATTCACTCAAGCATTCACACAGTAGTAACATTCTTTTTTTTTTTTGATTGATCTGGATGGACAAAGTGGAATATCACTCATTATTTCAAGAAACAGGTACTGTTCTAGATGCTGTGGAAACAGCAGTGAATACAGTTAAAAAAATATCCTTGTCATCAGGGAGCTTACATTTTAGTACTGAAGATGGGTGATAAATAAGATAAATCACTAAAATGAACATCGTGTTAGATAATGGTAAGTGTGAAGCAGAAAATAAAGCAGGAAAGGAGGACAGGAAGTGTCAGAGGGGTGGTTTGTAGTATCAGGCAGAGTGGCCAGTGAGTGCTCACTGGATGGGAGACATCGGAGTCACAAGCTGAAGGGAATGAAGGAGTGAGCCAGGTCAATAGCTAGTGGAAGAGCAGTCTCAGCAGAGGAACAGTTAAGGGCAAAGACCCTGAGTCAGGAGCTTGTCTGGTGTGTTTCAGGAATAGCAAGAAGGCCAATGTAGCTACATCACAGTGAGACAGGAGAAAATAGTAGAAGATAAAATTAGAGAAGGGGCGCCTGGGTGGTGCAGTCGGTTGAGCAACTGACTCCTGGTTTCGGCTCAGGTTGAGATCTCAGGGTCAGGAGATCGAGCCCCGGGTCGGGCTCTGCACTCAGCACTGAGTCTGCTTAAAGATTCTCACTGCCTCTCCCTCTGCCCCTCCCCACCTCAAATAAATAAATCTTTTTTAAAAATTACAGAAATAATGGCAGCCAAACAGATAATGAACTTGTAGTCTTTATAAGGTCTTTGGGGTCTACACTAAGCAAGATGGGAAAGCCATTAGCAGAGCTTGAGGGAAGCAGTGATGTGATGGGAGCTGCGAACAGACTGAATGGGGCATGAGAGCATAAAGACCAGTTAGGAGACTACAGCAATAATCTCAGCAAGAGAGGGTGGTGGCTTTCACCAGGGGATAGCCGTGATCTATCTATGGTTTAGATATAATTTAAAGGTGAAGCTAACTGTAGGTTAGATACAGTGTGAGGAGAAGAGGAGTGTCCAAGGTTTTAGGCCTCAGCAACTGGAAGAAAAAAGTTGGTGTTTACAGCAAGGGAGGTGGAGAGGGGAAGGTTACCAGTGTTAAGATGGTAGCTTTAGAGACACCTACTCCTTAAAAAGTGCAAATGTCACATCAGCAGTGGGACAGACAAGTCTGGAATTGGAGAGGTACAGACTGGAGATATAATTGGGAGCCATCAGCAGAGAGATGGTATTTAGAACAAGGGAATGAAGGCAGATGGAAAGAGGAGATGTCCAAAGACTCCACTCTGGGTACTCCAGCGTTCAGAGGCTGGGAAATACGGAGGAAGCATCACAGAGAAGAAAGAAAAAGAGATGGAAGCTAAGTAAAAAAAGTGTTTCAAGGAAGAGAGACTAACAACTGTGCCAAATGCTAGATTGATCAACTATGTCAAATGCTACTGAGAAGTCAAATAAGATGAGGACTAAAAATTTACAGTGATTTTAGCAACATATAAAACACTGGTGAACTTGGTAAGACACTGATTTTCTTTTTCTTTTCTTTTGTTTTTTTTTTTTTAAAGATTTTATTTATTTATTTGAGACAGAGAGAATGAGATAGAGAGAGCATGAGAGGGAGGAGGGTCAGAGGGAGAAGCAGACTCCCTGCCGAGCAGGGAGCCCGATGCGGGACTCGATCCCGGGACTCCAGGATCATGACCTGAGCCGAAGGCAGTCGCTTAACCAACTGAGCCACCCAGGCGCCCTTCTTTTTCTTTTTTAAGACTTTTTTTTCCAGGCAACATACATTTATTTCACATTTCTAGGAGGTAAAAAAAAATATCAGATACCAATGCTTTATGCATGCTCAGGGCCAGCTTATAAATACTCCATTCCGGGGCCCCTGGGTGGCTCAGTCGTTGGGCGTCTGCCTTCCGCTCAGGTCATGATCCCGAGGTCCTGGGATTGAGCTCCGCACTGGGCTCCTCGCTCTGCGGGAGGCCTGCTTCTCCCTCTCCCACTCCCCCTGCTTGTGTTCCCTCTCTCGTTGTGTCTATCTCTGTCAAAGGAATAAATTTTAAAAAAAAAATCTAAAAATAAATAAATAAATAAATAAAATAAAATAAAATAAATATTCCATTCAGTGAAGTCTTAACACAAACTTGCATCAGTGAAAAGAAACTGGCAAAATCCATTTCCTGCCAATCAACTTGTCAGATGGTGAAGACCAAAACAGAATGTTTCATCAGTTTTAATTTTTTTCAAAGATTTTAATTATTTATTTGAGAGAGAGAGAGAGCGCATGCGCGCGAGCCTGCACACATGAGGTGGGGGGAGGGGCAGAGGGAGAGGCAGACTCCCCACTGAGCAAGGAGCCCAACGCCACTCGATCCTAGGACCCTGGGATCATGACCTGAGCCAAAGGCAGATGCTTAACCAACTGAGCTACCCAGGCACCCCCAGTTTTAATTTTTAAATACGACTGTCACATTGGAAAAATGAAATAAATTCATTAAAATAAACTGTACAAAGGCAAAGTAGAATAACAAAAAATATTTTACTAAAACGAAAGATTACAGAAATTTCCAGACAAGCCATATAAAATGGTCATAAGCTTTTTTTTAAAGGAAGGATTCTACACTTGAATCATAATGTTTATTAGTGAGGGCTGTGATGTTTGTTTAATGTTCCCATTTTGGTTCAATCAAGCTTGTCCATCTACAGCATCTAAATAAAGTTAGACTTGGCTAGAGAGCATATTCTAAAGAACTGGTTAGCTGCTTTTAACCAAGGCAATTAGATCACCAAAGAAGTGGGAAAGGAACCCATAAAATTAAAACTACTTCTCTCCCTCAAAAAAAATAATAAAAACACCCATACCCCTATAGCTAATCCTGACAATTACCTTCATTCACAGTGCTTCATACTTAAACCATGATGGGGGAAATGAATAAAAGCAGAGAGGGGCCACTCCTTTTAAACGTTTCACAACAATCCAGATGGTACTTCTAGCCTCTGCTCATGCTTTACAACACTGAATCAGGACAAGACATAGATCTGCTAATGTGCATTTAATCACCAAAGGACTGAAGATGTCCAGGCTTTTATTCTATAATGTCTCTAAGACTGTGCAAACAAAAAAGGAAGAAGTCTCGGCAGAACAGAAGTGATGCACGCTTAATGATCAGATCGATTTTAAATATTATTCATGGCATATAGCCTAGTGCATGCTCTAGCTGTTTCTATGGTTTGGGCTTCATCGGTCTTCCACCGCTCCGCTACATCATCATGGATCATCTGTATTGGGAGCACTTAACAAAGCCTGGATCGATAGCAGAACTTACGGATCTGCAGTGCTGAGGACCACTTATCTTTCAAAATATCTAAACATATTCTTCCCAACGTGTCTACATTAGGATGATAAATTTTGGTCATGAAACATAGTTTAAGGGCTACCATCAAGTATTCTTCTGGAAGGAATAATTCAAGTTTAAAAGTCCCTCCCTCAAAAATGAAACAAGACGAAATCAGAGAGGGAGACAAACCATAAGAGACTCTTAATCTCAGGAAACAAACTGAGGGTTGCTGGAGGGGAGAGGGGTGGGGGGGGATGTTTTGGCTTTGTGATGGACACTGGGGAGGGTATGTACTATGGTGAGTGCTGTGAATTGTGTAAGACTGATGAATCACAGACCTGTGCCCCTGAAACAAATAATACATTATATGTTAATTTAAAAAAATTTTTTTAAAGTCCCTCCCTCAAGAAAAATAAAATTAAATTAAAATTAAATCAAAAAATAAAAGTCCCTCCCTCAAATGGAAATCCTGGGGGCCAGCAATGACCACATGAAAATAACGGGCATTGTTTTCATCTGGTTCTGCTTTAATGCCAGGAACTGCTTCTGCCAACAAACGCTGGGTTTCCTTCATAATCCTGTGGGGCAGCCCGGCCATCTTGTCAACTCCCAAGTTTGGCCTCTGGTCTTGACTCTGGCTCTGCTTACTTCACACACGAGTGCTAAGATTTTATTTTTAAGTAATCTCTACACCCAACATGGGGCTCAAATGCACAACCCCGAGATCAAGAGTCACATAGTCTACTTGCTGAGCCAGCCAGGTGCCCCAATAAGGCATTGCTTCTTAACTCTGAATGTAAGAAACATCAAAATATCTGGTTATTTAAAGGAGTGCTACACATAGCCTCAAAATAAAATTAACTAAAATCCATTGTAATTTTAGAAGACTGCCGACATTTAAAAAAAACTGGGCTTTATTTTTTAGAGCAGTTTTAGGTTCACAGAAAAATTAAGCTGATGTGGACACCTGGGCAGCTCAGTGGGTTAAGTGTCTGCCTTTGGCTAAGGTCTTGATCTCAGGGTCCTGGGATCAAGCCCCCCACGTTGGGCTCCCTGCTCAGCGGGGAGACTTTACCCTCTCTGCCATTACCCCTGCTTGTGCTTGCTCTCTCCCACTGTGTGTGTGTCAAATAAATAAAATCTTAAAAAGAAAAATTAAGCTGATGATATAGAAATACCTCCTATACCCCCTTGCCTGCACACATGGGTAATCTACAAACTGCCAACTTTTAGCAGGCAAAATTTATTAAGGAATGGATCGTAACATAGTGATTTGCTGCTTTTACAGGGCTGTGACCCTCTAAAGTAGAAATTTTCGATCTAGGCTCCCTAGAGCCCTAGAAAGTTCTATGGTACCTCTTTTGTACCACCACAGTGGGGTGGGAAGAAGGCACCTAGTGGATTGGGCTGAGAGTTCTTCTGACCTGCTTAACCACAGTGGCTCAGTTTTTACAAATTACATTTCAAAGGGATTTCACAAGTGGAAAAAAAAAAAATCACGAAAACCTTTTCTCTGAGGCAGTGGTTCTCAAAGTATAGTACCTGGACCAGCAGCATCAACATCACCTGGCACCTTGTTAAAAAGGCAAATTCTCAGGCCTCAACCAAGACCTACTGAAGAGTCTGGGAGTGAACATTCTGTTTTAACAAGCCCTTCAGAGCCCTCCACAGACAGATGCATGCTGAAATTTGAGAACCATGCCCTCAAAGATTTCAGATATTTTGCTTAAGTAGCTGTTTGCTTTCCTGCAAGCACTGCTATTCTCAGTGGAAATCAAAATAAAATTTTTATTTTTACTTATATTTCAAAATAGAATTTTTATTTTGCTATTCTTTTTTAAAGATTTTATTTATGAGAGAAAGAGCACACATGCACTAGTAGGGGGGAGGGCAGAGGGAGAGGGAGAAGCAGACTCCCTGGGGAGCAGGGAGCCCGATGCAGGACTCAATCCCAGCACCCTGGAATCATGACCTGAGCCAAAGGCAGATGTGTAACCAACTAAGCCACCCAGGCGCCCTCAAAATAGAATTTTTAGATTATAAATGAAAATATGCCAATATCAGTATTTTAGGTTAATATCAGAATATTTCCTATATAATTATATTTGGACTAAGATTGCACTTAGACCCCATCTGAGGATTATTTTTAAGAACCCTATTTGGGGGGCGCCCAGGTGGCTCAGTCGTTAGGCATCTGCCTTCGGCTTGGGTCATGATCCCGGGGTCCTGGGATTGAGCCCCATATCGGGCTCCCTGGTCCACCAGAAGCCTGCTTCTCCCTCTCCCACTCCCCCTGCTTGTGTTCCCTCTCTCACTGTGTCTCTCTCTGTCAAATAAATTAATAAAATCTTAAAAAAAAAAAAAAAAGAACCCTATTAGGTAGCAGACCTATCCACAGAGACCTGACAGGCCAGAAAGGACTGGCATGATATATTCAGGGTACTAAACGAGAAAAATATGCAGCCAAGAATACTTTATCCAGCTAGGCTGTTACTGAAAATAGGAGAGATAAAAAGCTTCCAGGACAAACAGAAACTAAAAGAATTTGCAATCACCAAACCAGCCCTACAAGAAATATTGAAAGGGGTCCTCGAAGCAAGGAGAGAGCCCAAAAGTAACATAGACCAGAAAGGAACAGAGACAATATACAGTAACAGCCACCTTATAGGCAATATAATGGCACTAAATTCATATCTAAATTCATTATCGAGAAAAGGAAACCTGAGATCTGGCTGCTGACTGAGAAATGCAACACGGTCAAAATGTGGGTACAGCTCCTGATTCCCAGGATAGAAGATGGGAACAACTTCAGGGTCTCCATTCAGAGGAGACAGTTGCAGAACTAAGAACCGTTGTGAGTGAAGCTGCATCTTATCTGGACCAGATTATATTACAAGAGCCAAACTGGTTTCTAAAATAACTAAATATCCACACGTGGATGACTATCGCTGCACTGTGACAGAGATTGATGAGAAAGAATATATCAACCTTCGGCTCATCATATCAGAGCTAAGGAATCAATATGTCACTCTACATGACATAATCCGAAAAAATATCAAGAAGATCAAACGGCCCCAGAGCAGGAATGCAGAGACACTGTACTGAGGCCATGGCCAGGGCCAGGGGACTCTGTGAGTCTGGCTCAAGACCGACATTGCCTTGGTTTGTTATATGACTATCGTGATGGGGAAACTGGCTGGAAATAGTAATCACACCTCTCTCTGTTTTTAATTAGAGTCTTTTTTTTTTTTTTAAGATTTTATTTATTTATTTGACAGAGAGAGACACAGTGAGAGAGGGAACACAAGCAGGGGGAGTGGGAGAGGGAGAAGCAGGGCCCCACCGAGCAGGGAGCCCGATGAGGGGCTCGATCCCAGGACCCTGGGATCACGACCCGAGCTAAAGGCAGACGCCCCTTTAGTTAGAGTCTAATGAAACTCTCATGTAGTTCTGTGGGGGGGGGGGGG
>NC_058408.1:97876214-98034600 GCF_002201575.2 Neomonachus schauinslandi | reverse complement strand
TAAAGAGCATCCTACTAAAGAATGAATGGGTCAACCAGGAAATTAAAGAAGAATTAAAAAAATTCATGGAAACAAATGAAAATGAAAACACAACTGTTCAAAATCTTTGGGATGCAACAAAGGCAGTTCTAAGAGGTAAGTATATAGCAATACAAGCCTATCTCAAGAAACAAGAAAGATCTCAAATACACAACCTAATCCTACACCTAAAAGAGCTGGAGAAAGAACAGCAAATAAAATAAAGCCTGAATTAATAAGATTGATAAACCCCTGGCCAGACTTATCAAAAAGAAAACAGAAAGGACCCAAATTAAAAAAATCATGAATGAAAGAGGAGAGATCACAACCAACACCAAAGAAATACAAACAATTGTAAGAACATAATATGAGCAACTATATATGCCAACAAATTAGACAATCTGGAAGAAATGGATGCATTCCTAGAGACGTATAAACTACCAAAACTGAGCCAGAAAGAAAACCTGACCAGACCTATAACCACGAAGGAAATTGAAGCAGTCATCAAAACTCTCCCAACAAACAAGAGCCCAGGGCCAGATGGCTTCCCAGGGGAATTCTACCAAACATTTAAAGAAGAATTAATACCTATTCTTCTGAAACTGTTCCAAAAAATAGAAATGGAAGGAAAACTTCCAAACTCATTTTATGAGGCCAGCATTACCTTGATTCCAAAACCAGACAAAGACCCCATCAAAAAGGAGAATTACAGACCAATATCCCTGATGAACATGGATGCAAAAATTCTCACCAAAATACTAGCCAATAGGATCCAACAGTACATTAAAGGATTATTCACCACAACCAAGTGCAATTTATTCCTGGGCTGCAAGGTTGGTTCAACGTCCGAAAAATTATTGTGATACAATACATTAATAAAAGGAAGAACAAGAACCATATGATCCTCTCAATAGATGCAGAAAAAGCATTTGACAAAGTACAGCATCCTTTCTTGATCAGAACTCTTCAGAGTATAGGGATAGAGGGTACATACCTCAAGATCATAAAAGCCATCTATGAAAAACCCACAGCGAATATCATCCTCAATGGGGAAAAACTGAGAGCTTTCCCCCTAAGGTCAGGAATGCGGCAGGGATTTCCACTATCACCACTGCTATTCAACATAGTACTAGAAGTCCTAGCCACAGCAATCAGACAACAAAAAGAAATAAAAGGCCTCCGAATCGGCAAAGAAGAAATCAAACTCTCACTCTTTGCAGATATGATACTTTATGTGGAAAACCCAAAAGACTCCACCCCAAAACTGCTAGAACTCATACAGGAATACAGTAAAGTGGCAGGATATAAAATCAATGCACAGAAATCAGTTGCATTTCTATACACCAACAACAAAACAGAAGAAAGAGAAATTAAGGAGTCAATCCCATTTACAACGGCACCCAAAACCATAAGATACCTAGGAATAAATCTAACCAAAGAGACAAAGAACCTGTGCTCAGAATACTACAGAATACTCATGAAAGAAATTGAGGAAGACACAAAGAAATGGAGAAACATTCCATGCTCATGGATTGGAAGAACAAATATTGTGAAAATGTCAATGCTACCTAGAGCAATCTACACATTTAATGCAATCCCTATCAAAACACCATCAACTTTTTTCACAGAAATGGAAAAAATAATCCTAAAATTTGTATGGAACCAAAAAAGACTCCAAATAGACAGAGGAATGCTGAAAAAGGAAAGCAAAGCTGGTGGCATCACAATTCCAGACTTCAAGCTCTATTACAAAGCTGTAATCATCTAAACAGTATGGTACTGGCACAAAAACAGACACATAGATCAATGGAACAGAATAGAGAGCCCAGAAATGGACTCTCAACTCTATGGTCAACTAATAATCCACAAAGCAGGAAAGAATGTCCAATGGAAAAAAGACAATCTCTTCAACAAATGGTGTTGGGAAAATTGGACAGCCACATGCAGAAGAATGAAACTGGACCATTTCCTTACACCACATACAAAAATAGACTCCAAATGGTTGAAAGACCTAAATGTGAGAGAGGAATCCATCAAAATCCTTGAGGAGAAAACAGTCAGCAACCTCTTCAACCTCAGCCACAGCCACTTCCTCCTAGACACATCGCCAAAGGCAAGGGAAGCAAGGGCAAAAATGAACTATTGGGACTTCATCAAGATAAAAAGCTTTTGCACAGCAAAGGAAACAGTCAACAAAACCAAAAGACAACCGACAGAATGGGAGAAGATATTTGCAAATAACTTAGCAGATACAGGGCTAGTATCCAAAATCTATAAAGAACTTATCAAACTCAACACCCAAAGAACAAAGAAGCCAATCAAGAAATGGGCAGAAGACATGAACAGACATTTTTCCAAAGAAGACATCCAAATGGCCAACAGACACATGAAAAAGTGCTCAACATCACTCGGCATCAGGGAAATCCAAATCAAAACCTCAATGAGATACCACCTCACACCAGTCAGAATGGCTAAAATTAACAAGTCAGGAAACGACAAATGTTGGTGAGGATGCGGAGATAGGGGATCCTTCCTACACTGTTGGTGGGAATGCAAGCTGGTGCAGCCACTCTGGAAAACAGTATGGAGGTTCCTCAAAAAGTTGAAAACAGAGCTACCCTATGACCCAGCAATTGCAATACTGGGTGTTTACCCCAAAGATACAAATGTAGTGATCCAAAGAGGCACATGCACCCCAATGTTTATAGCAGCAATGTCTACAAAAGCCAAACTATGGAAAGAGCCCAGATGTCCATCGACAGATGAATGGATAAAGAAGATGTGATATATATATAGATACACACAACGGATTATTATGCAGCCATCAAAAAAAATGAAATCTTGCCATTTGCAAAGACATGGATCGAACTAGAGGGTATTATGCTAAGCGAAATAAGTCAATCAGAGAAAGACAATTATCATATGATCTCACTGATATGTGGAATTTGAGAAACAAGGCAGAGGATCACAGGGGAAGAGAGGAAAAAATGAAACAAGACGAAACCAGAGAGGGAGACAAACCATAAGAGTAAACTTTTAATCTCAGGAAACAAACTGAGGGCTGCTTGAGTGGAGGGGGATGGGAGGGATTGGGTGGCTGGATGATGGACATTGGGGAGGGTTTGTGTTGTAGTCAGCACTGTGTATTGTGTAAGACTGTACTGTGTAATCACAGACCTGTACCCCTGAAACAAATAATACATTATATATATATAAACCCTATTAGGTGATCACCTAGATAGCTCTATAGAGAGATCCCTGGGTATACTGAAGAGTCATGTACTAATAATGTAAATGAGGAATAAGAGCCTTCAAATCTTGACTAGTTTTTCTTTTTAACATTTTATTTATTTATTTTAGAGAGAGAGAGAGCATGGCAGAGGGAGAGGGAAAAGCAGACTCCCCACTGAGCGGGGAGCCTGATGTAGGGCTCGATCCCAGGACCCTAGGATTATGACCTGAGCCCAAGGCAGACGTTTAACCAACTGAGCCACCCAGGGCCCCCACATCTTGACTCGTTTCAATAAAAATTTAAAATTTATCTGACATCCAACATACCTCTTTCATATACTGGTTATACAGTGCTTCTGATGATTCTAGGTAAGCCTGTGCAGTTTCAATTTCTTCTCTTTCAGACCACAGGATACCCAGGTTATTCTGGAAAATAAAGAAAAGAGAAATAAATAATGACAATATAAATCTTCCAATTAAAGTAACTTTCAGGGGCGCCTGGCTGGCTCAGTTGGTTGAGCATGTCTCTTGATTTCAGCTGAGGTCATGATCTCAGGGTCCAGGCCCAGCAGGGAGTCTGCTTGAGATTCCCTCTCCCTGTGCACCCCCTTAAATAAATAAATAAATCTCTTAAGAAAACATTTCAATAAACTTCTATGTTATTGATTTCTTTTGTAACCCTTTACATTTTATGTTATACATTTAAAATAATTATTCTGTTTATGAAATACAGGCTTTACTAGACTGCAAAAGGGGCTCATGGCACAAAAAAAGGGGGGGGGCACACGTAGAAACCCTACAGTTTACAGGTGACTTGATCATTCCTCTGGAACACAGACCTCTGGTCTTTTGGCTTCACATAATGTTTCTATTCTATCATTTTTTTAAGTTAAGTGATCAGTCCTCAGTAGGGACTGTAGGTCACAGGGATAATGTATTGAGATGGGACAGTTGTTTTCTTTTTATCTAGGAGGGTCCTTTGCAGGACCCTGGGGAAACCCAAAGGGGCTCTTGCCCACCACTAACTTACTGATTACTCTGCCCACCCAGACTCAAAGAATATAATCTCCCTTAATATTCATTTCCTGATCATAGAAATGGATGCACAAATCACCTTGTCCCACTCTCTAGTTCAACTTATTTTTCCTGACAAGAGTCCCTGAGAAACTCCATTCAGCCAGGACACCAATAAGCCCAACCCAGTACATCGTATCTAGCCTACAGAGTCTAGAGATTTCCCTAGTACCAGGAACTGATTGGCCACATGTGCTCTGTTTTGATGGGATGGTGATATATTTAACCTGCTAGCTCCAGGGTAGGCTGTGCCACAGAAAGCAATGGTTCCCGTGTGCGATAAATCTTAAACCAAGTAGAGAACCCCAGAGTGTATCTAAGAAAAACTAAGGTTTTTCTTTTGAGCCATAACCTATTGCGATCTTGAAGGTAGAGACCATGCAAAAGATCTAGAACTGATTTGATTTTTAAAAATTAATAGTGTAGGGCGCCTGGGTGGCTCAGTCGGTTAAGTGACTGCCTTCGGCTCAGGTCATGATCCTGGAGTCCCGGGATCGAGTCCCGCATCGGGCTCCCTGCTCGGCGGGAAGCCTGCTTCTCCCTCTGACCCTCCCCCCTCTCATGTGCTCTCTCTCTCTCATTCTCTCTGTCTCAAATAAATAAATAAATAAAAATCTTAAAAAAAAAAAAGAAAAAAAAAAATTAATAGTGTAATGTTTTGTTTTTTAGTTTTGCAATTCTTTTTATTGAGATATAATTGACACATAATGTTAGTGGTTTTTTTAAATGTTCACTCCACAAAAATAACTACTATTGACATTCTACATAAATTATGTTTAAATATAATATAAATCCTAAAATACACCAGAAACTACTATATCATTCACAGAGCATCATCATGTTCTTGACCTCAGGATACCAAACTAGGTAGGAAAAAAATTAAATATAAAATAAAAACAGCTAGGAGCACCTGGGTGGCTCAGACAGTTAAGCATCTGACTCTTGGTTTCAGCTCAGGTCATGATCTCAGGGTCATGAGATCGAGCTCCGCATCAGGCTCCGCACGCAGCACAGAGTCTGCTTGAGATTCTCTCTCTATAATAAATAAATCTTTTTTTTTTTTTTAGGTTTTTAAAATTTATTTGAGAGAGAGCACAAGTGGAGGGGAAAGGCAGAGGGAGAGGGAGAAGCAGGCTCCCCATTGAGCAGGGCGCCCAACGTGGAGCTTGATCCCAGGACCCTGGGATCATGAACTGAGCCGAAGGCAGACGTTTAACCAACTGAGCCACCCAGGTGCCCCAATAAATAAATTTTTAAAAAATTAAAAAATAGGGGCACCTGGGTGGCTCAGTCGTTAAGCATCTGCCTTTAGAATACCCCGATCGGGCTCCCAGCTCCGTGGGAGGCCTGCTTCTCCCTCGCCCACTCCCCCTGCTTGTGTTCCCTCTCTCGCTGTCTCTCTCTCTCTGTCAAAAAATAAATAAAAATAAAAACAGCTAAAAAGGTACTACTGGTGAATTCTACCAAACACGTAAGAAATAATACCAACTCTGCACAACTCTGCCCAGTAGAGGAAAGAACGCTTTCCATCTCATACTAAACCAAAGACATAACAAGAAAACTACAGCCTGATATCCTTCATGAACACAGATATGAAAAAATATTAAAATTTTAGCAAATGGAGTTCAAAAATATATAGAAAGGGTAGTATTTCACCGAAGTTTTACTCGGTAAAAACTTCAAGTGTATTTTTACCACAGGAAGGAAAGTTTGGTTTGACACTGGAAAATCAATCCAGGTCATTCACCATATTAACAGACTAAAAAAGAAAAAAAACATGAATATCTCAGATGCAGCAATGAAATGACGATGCTGAAAGAAGTCAGACCAAAATAAGAGAAACACTGCATGATTCCATTATGAAATTCTAGAAAATGCGGAGGAGGAGCCAAGGTGAAGGGAGAGAGAGAATAAAGGAGGGAGAGAGGGATTACAGAGCACAGGAAGCCTGTAGAAGGATATGGTCAATGGATACAGTCAATACCTTGATTGCAGAGATTGTTTCATGGGTATATACATCAAATTATGTACTTTATGTACTGTACAAAATTCATCAAATTATGTACTTTATTTTTTTCTACTTTAGAATTTTTATTTCTGTGTAAAAGAAAGACAGAACTCCTGGAGGTCAAACAAAGAAAACAGACACCAAATTCAAAGCACTATTAAGTCAGGAAACAAAGAAGAATCTGAGGTAGAAGTCAGGCAACATAATCCACAACCTTTTTAGGGGCATACTGAACAATCACATCTCTAGTAAGATCTCATTTTTTTTTAAAGTCATAAGTTCCAAAAAGTTAATAATCCACTCTCTGAAATCAGATGTAAAACTATGACCAACAGAAGATACACACAAACTTTTGTCATGGTAACAAACGGTTTTACTAAAAGCTGCTGATGTTTCCATCAGTAGTAACCATAGGGAGGCCGTTGGTTGTAACCATACTTCCATTTTGGTGGGGGTAGTAAGGTTCTTGTCTGTGCTGCGGGTAACTGTTACCCCAGGATCATCCATGCCACTGATTGGATCGACTGTCCCTTGGCCACCCCCGTCTACTATTCCTACCTCTAAACTGTCTGTTATCTTGCAACTGATTGCCTCTATTTCTCTGGTTCCCACCAGCTCTGCTATTCCATTCTTCAACGATTGGAGGGAACTCAGGAGGGCATTTCAGGTACTCCTGGTACTCTTTGTCATCTTCTGTGAATCTACTGGCAAACATCTCTTCAAATTTGGGAACAGCTTCAGAAGTTTCTGTCATCCTGAAATTCCCAGCAGTCTCAGGCAGCTGCAATGTTTAATGTTTATGTTGTTTCGATCTCCGGCCCACACCGTGGGCAAAGGACCTCCCACTACTTCAGCTCTCCAAGGTAAGGGACTTACGTACTTTAGATATACTGTTTATCGTATGCCAGTTATACCTCAGTAAAGCTATAAACACACACAAAAGCTACTCTTTATACATTTATATCCTGGGAGTGGAGAGAATAATCTACTAATTTGTTAGGAAATTTTACTTAGGTGAAGTAGTTAAATTTCACTCAAGATGAGAGGCACCTGGCTGGCTCAGTGAGTAGAGCATGCAACTCTTGATCTCAAGATCAGGAGTGCAAGCCGCACACTGGCTGTGAGCCTACTTAAAAAATATACTTTTTAATTTAAAAAAAAGATGATAATGCAAGTGTATATTGCTGATAGCAAAAACTGGAAGGAAAACTGGAGAAAAATTATTCTTTTTTTTGTTTTGTTTTTAGAGAGAGATCATGCCCGAGGTGTGGGGGGTGAATAGGGGGCAGTGGGAGAGAGAGAATCTTAAGCAGGCTCCCACACCCAGCACAGAGCCCAATCTCATGACCCTGAGATCATGACCTGAGCTGAAATCAAGAGTCGGATGCTTAACTGACTGAGTCACCCAGGTGCCCCAAGGAGAAAAATCATTCTTAAGGCCTCCAGAACCCAGTGAAGATAGAAGGGGATAGTCTCTTTTGATAATCTAATGTGGATCCAGGTTTTCTATTTCTATAGTTTCCCAGGAAGGAAACACCAGGTTGAGACAAAGCAGTCAGAGTATCATAAATTCCCATGAGCTGTTACTTTCAAGCTTTTTCCTACACACACACACACACATACACACACACACACACAGTCTTTTACAAAATAGAATCATTCTACCTAATTCCCAACATGCCTTATAGTCTTCCCCCTCCCTCTTAATATTGATATTTTTAAATTTTTTTTTTAAAGATTTATTTATTTGACAAAGAGAGAGAGAGGGAGAGCACAAGTAGGCAGAGAGGCAAGCAGACGGTGAGGGAGAAGCAGGCTCCCGGCAGAGTAGGGAGCCCGATGCGGGGCTTGATCCCAGGACTCTGGGATCATGACCTGAGCCGAAGGCAGACGCTTAACAACTGAGCCACCCAGGCGCCCCAATATTGATATTTTTTTTAAAAGATTTTATTTATTTATTTGAGACAGAGAGAATGAGATACAGAGAGCATGAGAGGGAGGAGGGTCAGAGGGAGAAGCAGACTCCCCGCCGAGCAGGGAGCCCGATGCGGGACTCGATCCCGGGACTCCAGGATCACAACCTGAGCCGAAGGCAGTCGCCCAACCAACTGAGCCACCCAGGCACCCCCAATATTGATATTTTTGATTAACAAATATGTACCATTATTTTTTAGTGGCTGCACACTGTTCTTCTGTATGGATGTATCCATATTTATTTAACCATATAGCTACTGACTGATATTTGTTTTTTTTAAATTGACAATGCTGTGATGAACATCCATGCTGACATACCTCTGCATACCTGTCCCAATATTATTTTAGGATATTGATAGGAATTTTATTTTTTTTTAAGATTTTATTTATTTATTTGACAGAGAGAGACACAGCGAGAGAGGGAACACAAGCAGGGGGAGTGGGAGAGGGAGAAGCAGGCTTCCTGCTGAGCAGGGAGCCCGATGCGGGGCTTGATCCCAGGTCCCTGGGACCATGACCTGAGCCAAAGGCAGATGCTTAACGGACTGAGCCACCCAGGCACCCCTGATGTGGAATTCTAAAGTCAAAATCTTGACTCCAGAATTCTGATACCTACTGATCTTCAGGAAAGTTCTATGAATTTGTATTTCCACTAACAATAATGCTAATAGATATTACCTGTTTCCTCATAGTCTCTCCAGTAACAAGTATAAGCAATCTTTAATAATCTCTGCCAATTTGATCCAATTTTTCTATTTTTTTTAGTTTGCTTTATTATTAGTGAGATCAACTCTCTCATCACTAGGACACCTGGGTGGCTCAGTTGATTAACCTTCAGACTCTTCGTTTCGGCTGCAGTCATGATCTCAGGGTTGTGAGATGGAGCCCGGTGTCCTCTACACTTGGCGCTGAGTCTGCTTGAGATTCTTTCTCCCTTTCTCTCCCTCCCACTCTGCTCCTCCCCTGCTTGCGTGCTCTCTCTCTAAAATAAACAAATCAATAAAATCTTTAAAACAAAATCTCCCATCCTATATAGCAAATATTAAATGTAATAAAATTCTAGTGTGGTAATGCCACTGGAAAAAAAGATCAACCAAACAGTAGAGTTAGAAACACACTAGCACAAACAGACAAATGACTATTGCCGTATAGTTTTGGTATCTGGTAAACTAGGTACTAGCTAATTAAATTAAATTACCATTTAATCTAATCTAATTAAATTATTATTTCTGTATAGTTTTAGTACCTGGTAAGCTAGTTTTAGTGCATTTTTCTTTTTCTTATGTTCACTTTTCTTTATTCTTTCATATACACATACTCATTTTGTCAAGCTCTAAGAAAAACTATTATGATTTCAGCAGAAACTGCATTAAACCTACAAATGAGTATCAGAATATGACTGTTATGTGGGTGCCTGGGTGGCTCAGTCGGTTAAGCGTCTGCTTTCCGCTCAGATCATGATCCCAGGGTCCTAGGATCCAGACCCAGATCTGGGGAGCCTGCGTCTCCCTCTCCCTCAGCTACTCCCTCTGCTTGTTCTCTCTCTCTGTCAAATAAATAAATAAAATCTTAAAAAAAATATATATATGACTGTTATGTTTAATTCTTGCCACCCAGGAAACTGTTATATTTTTCCATTTAGGATTATCAGTTCTATTACCTCTAATATTGCTGTTGTGAATGCAATTTCTAAAAATAGTATTTTTAACCAGTATTGCTTATGTACAGGAATACTATTAATATTATATATTTATTTATATCCTCCCACTTTATTGAATTGATCACAGTTCTAATAGTTTTTCAGCTGATGACTTTAGTTTTTAGGTATACAAGGATCACATATGCAAATAGTTACTTTTAGAAATTATTTTATTTTTTTCCCAAATTAGTATCTCTTATTTGCTTTCTATATTACTGCAATGGCCAGAACTTTTTTTTTAAGATTTATCTATTCATTTTATTTTTTTTTAATATTTTATTTATTTATTTAAGAGACAGAATGAGCAGTGGGGAGGGGCAGAGGGAGAGAGAGAGAGAGAGAGAGAGAAGCAGACTCCCTGCTGAGCAAGGAGCCAGATGCGGGGCTTGATCCCAGGACCTGGAGATCATGACCTGAGCTGAAGGCAGACGCTTAATGGACTGAGCCACCCAGGCACCCCTTTTCCATTCATTTGAGAGATAGAGAGTGGGGGGAGGGGGAGAGGAAGAGAGAGAATCTCAAGCAGACTCCACCTGGAGTGTGAAGCCCTATGCAGGGCTCAATCCCACAACCCTGAAATCATGGCCTGAGCCAAAATCAAGTCAAATGCGTAACTGACTGAGCCACGCAGGTGCCCCTGCAATGGCCAGAACTTCTAATCAAGGTTTTCTTCCTGATTTTAGTACGAATACCTAAAATAATTCACCCTTCAGAAAAGGTTGGCTATTTGAAATACTGTATTTCACTGAATGTAAGATGTCCCATCTGTAAGACACAATTATTTTATCAACAAGAAAACACTGCCAAGTAAATTATGACACAGCTATAAGATGCATCCTGATTTTAGACATATTAAGATATGAAACAATGTGCATATTAAAATCAAAATATAGTAAATACTGGACATTCCATATTACATTTAGGGTGGTTTCTAATTCTATTCTTGAGATGTTGAAATTGTTCAATGCTTATTAAGGTTTTAGGCAACCATATGATTAAAGAGAATTTCGAGGTTTTGTCTGAGTTCAACATCTTATGAATTTCATTAGATCATTCATCCACTGGACATATATTTAGAATGGCCTACTATGGAGGAGGCACTCAGGTTATAAATAGTGTGCAAAAAGAGACATAGTTCCTGTTATTGTGTAGCTTTTAATTTTATTGGGTCATGTTAAAAGAAAATGACCTGTACAATTTCCTTTTTAATTTTGAGGTTTTTCTTTGAGGCCATATGATCAATTTTGGTAAATGTTCCCTGGATCACATATATTAAGAACTGGAACTACTGGATGTAAGGGTTTGTGAGCTTACTCCAAGTTCCTGGCACATAAAAGGAGTTCATACAAATTTGTATTTTGAAGTGTTATGTTCCTGAAGAGAATGTCAGATTTATTTCTTAATAAACCAAGGACCATGGGGCGTCTGGGTGGCTCAGTCGTTGGGCGTCTGCCTTTGGCTCAGGTCATGATCCCAGGGTCCAGGGATCGAGCCCCGCATCGGGCTCCCTGCTCAGCGGGAAGCCTGCTTCTCCCACTCCCCCTGCTTGTGTTCCCCCTCTCGCTGTGTCTCTCTCTGTCAAATAAATAAATAAAATCTAAAAAAAATAAAAATAAAAAAAATAAACCAAGGACCACATAAATGGGAAACGATAAGTATTACAAGAATTCAAAGATACAAGTTCGGAACAAAATGATCCAAAGAAAGTCACTAGAAGTATGAAGTCTGTTTTGAGATGGGTTTTGAAGAATAGGCAAGAATTCCCTGGGGAGGGGCGGCTGGGTGGCTCAGTCATTAAGCGTCTGCCTTTGGCTCAGGTCATGATCCCAGGGTCCTGGGATCGAGCCCCGCATCGGGCTCCCTGCTCAGCGGGAAGCCTGCTTCTCCCTCTTCTACTCCCCCTGCTTGTGTTCCCTCTCTCGCTGTGTCTCTCTCTGCCAGATAAATAAATAAAATCTAAAAAAAAAAAAAAATCTAAAGAATTCCCTGGGGAGCAAACGAATACATTTATATATATACACACATATGGCAAAAACAGAAACTGATGATTTTTGAACAATTTGTTTTAAATTAAGCATGCACTCGGGACATCCTCTGTAATTTCCTCGAGACCTTAAGATTTAAATTACTATGGATTTCTTCTGAATAGAATGAACAGGATTTGGACTGGTGGAAAAGAGCTGGAAAAGGCATTTATGAGGTAGTAGGGTCTCAGGAAAACAATGCGTTGACCACGACTAAGCGAAGCAGCAAGTGATGTCGGTGGAATCTGCAAGCTGTTCATTCCAAAGCTTCAAAAACACGGGGTCAAATTGTGCCTGATAACATCTGCCTTTAGCCTTGGCGAGAGTGGGGACCCTCTCCACCCCTCGCCTCTGGCCGACGACAGTGGGCCGTGCTCGCTCTCACCTGCGCCTGGATGTAGAGGGAAACGCAGTCCTGCGACAGCCGGTACTTGCGCAGCAGCCTCAGGCATTTCACCAGATGCTCCTCCCCCGCCGACAGCTCCTCGGTGTCGATGTGGTTCACACCGAGGTGGAACTCGATCACCGCCAGCCTCACTGCTCCCTGGGCGATGGGCCCCTCGGCTTCCACCACTTCGGCCGGCGGCCCCAGGGCGTGGTCCCCCGCGCCCAAGCCCTCCTCCGCCTGAGGCCGCTCATCCTCGTCCTCAGGCGCGGGGCCCAACAGCGCCTTGACCTCTTCCAGCAGTGCTCGGGCGCCGTACTTGGACTTATAGGGTTCTTTCTCGGGGTTTTTATGCAATTCCACCCGCGACAGAGCCAGCGCGGCCTGGAATTTCTCACGAATCTCGGCCCACGGAGGATTCGCCATAGCGGCCTCTACCGCCTGGGCGTCCTCAATGTTTGCAATCGGGACTCCCGCCTTCTTTCTGCTTTGCGACACTTCACTTACGGCCCCGGACAGATCCCAACACTGCGGAACCGTAACCAATGAGGTCCGCCAGAGGACCCGCAATGTGCTCGGCTGTAACCAATGGAAAGGCGTAGTGGGCACCACAGCAACCGTTGTCATGGAAACGAAGCTCTCAATGAGGGTGGTCCCACCTCCAGCCCCACCCTCTGCGGTGATGAATTCTATCGCGTGACCCGTAGAAGTTCTACCTTTAACAGAACACATTAGAAACATACGTAACTACTCTCGTTAGTTGGTATAACCTGAATGACAGAAAACTTTTGGTATTAGAACACATTAGAAACATACCTAACTACTCTCGTTAGTTGGTATAAACTGAATGACAGAAAATTTTTGATATTAATATATAACCTAGCCCATGACTGGATGAAGATGTAACAAGGATTCATTTATTATTAATATATAGCTTCTGGAGTGAAAGTTAGCTTTCACTACGTAAAAAGCACTCAGTGATCGACAAATGTTTTCACTTCAACACTGAAGTAGGTTGTAGGTATGTGTACAACTTCCCAAAGTAACACAGAAGTCCCAGACCTGTGATAAGCCACTTCAGGCGTGGCTTTTTCCATTCCATACCTTCCTAAGTTATGAAGTCAAATGCAAGTCAAATGTGGGGGGGAAGGGGCCGGGCGGAGGTGTTAACTATTAGGCGCTAGCTAGCTCTGTGCGCTTGGGGATACACAAAGGAGCACTGATTTTAGAAGCTCATAGACATAGTTTGATTCTCAGCTCTGCTTCTAATTGATAAGTTAACTTCTCTAAGCTTCAGGTTTTTCATGGTAAAACATAAGTGATACTATTACTTATCTCTACAGAATTATCCTAAGGAAGAAGTGAAATTAAATATCTATCCTTTAAATGTTAGTGTTCCTCAGGACTCCTTCCTAAACTTTGTCCTAGGGAGATCTTACGCATTTCCATGGCTTCTATTACAAAACTTGGGTCTCCAGGCCCGATGATTCTCTGGAGTTCCAGACTGTAATATCCATCTCCTAACTGGAACCACCACACCTGAATGTTCCACTGTATATCAGTATGTTGAAACTGGAACTCATTCTCTTCCTCTGAGAGAGTGAGCCATGAAGACATCAGGGGAAGTATATCCCAGACAGAGGAAGAGCAAATACAAAGGCTTTGACACAGGAGCGTGCCTGGTGTGTTCAAGGAACAGGGAGACCTCTTAAGAGCCTGGGGTAGAGAGAACGGAAAGGGCAGTAGGTGATGAAGTCAGAGAAGCAATGTGGGCCCAATCATGTAGGGTTCCTAAGGCCACCATAGGGACTTTGGCTATTCTGAGTGAGATGGGAGCCATTGGATGGTTTTGAAGGAGTGACAAAATCTGACTTACAGGATTATTCTGAAAACAACTGAAGGAGGGGGACAGAGAAGAAGTGGGGAGACTGAAAAGAAGCAGGGAGACTGGTGAGGAAACTACCGTAATAATCATAGTAGGTGCTCAGTACCTGGCTGATCACGAATAGGAAAGCAAGTGGCACTGTTAATAGTGGTAGCTAATTACTTACTATGAGCCAAATAACATTCTATATATTAAAATCATCTAATCCTCGAAACTAATATTGCACTGTATGTTGACTAGCTGGAATTAAAAAAAATCATCTAATCCTCAGAACTCTGTGAGCAACTATTATTATTCCCGTTCTGCACGTTAAGAATTGAGGTCCATAGAGATTAATAATTTACCAAAGGTCATACATAGAAGTAGGCAGTTTTGCTCTAGGACCCACACTTTCAATCAATATGTTATGCTGTCGTAGTAGGAGCTCAAAAAATAAACCTCCATGACACATGGTGCTGACCTCTACATATCTAACTAGAACACTTAGATGAAAACTAAAATGAGGATTTTTGGAAAATCCTTACACAGACGTACTAAAAAACACAAAGACATGAGACTAGGAAATTTGCGATAGAACTCTGGCTGCTATATGGGGAGTATATTCCTTTCTTGGCCTTCTTTGTATATCGGTATTTTGAGGGCTGAGCATTCTTAGAGCCCTGTGAAATGTTATAAAGCAGTCCCTGTGAAAGGTGTGCAGTGGGTGGTAGAGCACAGATCACCATGGGGCAGTGAGCTGAGCTCTGTCTCATGGAAGGTGACAACGGAGAGACAGAAAAGTGGAAGGCATCTGCAGTGAAAGGGAGTTAACTTGCCTGGCCCAACCACTGCTAATGTCTACCAGTTACCTTCATTGCAGTAAAAGCTCTACACTAAAAGCACTAATTCTGGGGCGCCTGGGTGGCTCAGTCAGTTAAGCGTCCAACTCTTGATTTTGGCTCAGGTCATGATCTCAGGGTCTTGAGACAGAGGCCTGTCTAGGGCTCTGTGCTGGGCGTGGAGTCTGCTTGAGAGTCTCCCTCCCTCTCCCTCTCCCTCTGCCCCTCCCCACCTCAGAAAACACAAAAACAAAGAAAGAAAACAACAAAAAAAAGCACGAATTCCTTTGTCTTTTACGTCAGAAAGCCCACTTAATGGTAAACTCCTTAATGAGACCAGTGTGACTGTATCATCTTCAGTATATAACATTGATCTGAAATCGTCAGAAAATGCAACTGGACAAAAGAACAAAATAAGAGGTATAATGGTTGGGAAGAAGATGGGGAAATTATTATATTGTCTTCCTGAAAAAGCAAAGTAAAACAAGTGAACACAGAAAGTAAAAAAGTTCAGTTAAGTAGGCCACTCACAAATAAAAATCAACAACTTTTCATTGGGGAAAAGATACAGTGAAGGAAAAGATCACTTTTAAAGATTTATTTTATTTGAGAGACAGAGAGAGAGTGCACACACACACACACACACGTGCACAGTGGGGAGGGGCAGAGGGAGAGGGAGATAGATATCTCAAGCCGACTGGCGCTGAGCTTCGAGCCTGAAGACTGACCCAGGGCTGGATCTTATGACCCCAAGATCACGACCTGAGCCGAAACCAAGAGTCAGACGCTCAACCGACTGCAACACCCAGGAGCCCCAAGATCACTTGTATAATAGCAACAGTGACAACAATTGAGAACAAACTTAAGCTATTTAATGAGTCAGAAAAAAAAATAATAAGATACAACGTAAGTCTTGGTTTCCCGATTTAGGGCCCGTTTAGGCATTTCCTTTTTTTTTTTTTTTTTAAGATTATGTATGTATGTATGTATTTAAGAGAGAGAGAGCACGGTGGGGAGGAGCAGAGGGAGAGGGACAAGTGACTTCACTGAGCTCGGAGCTGGAGGCGGGGCTTGGTCTCAAGACCCTGAGATCCTGACCTGAGCTAAAATCAAGAGTCCAAAGCTTAACTGAGTCACCCAGCTGCCCCAGCATTTCCCATTATAAGGAAACATGATTACTTGGAGAAAATAGTCATTCTGGTTCTGGGGCAGGATGCGCCCAGGTATCTTGTCCCACCAGAAATCAAGGAAACTACCAAAGACTAGGAGGGTAAGGTCAAAAGGACTGAGAAGGTACCAAGCTAGAAAGAGGCTCTTGCTGGCCAAAAATTGGATAATTTGAACATCAATAAAATAACTACCATCGATTAAATCATATCAAATATGTAAAAATCCAGCATATTATCATGAATCAACACTAACAATGAAATACTCACTGGCCACCTTTGGAGGGAGCTAGGGAACCAATTGTAATTTTGAAAATTTGTACATAAATAAAGGGAAAGAGGGGAGCCTGGATGGCTCAGTCGGTTAAGCATCCGACTCTTGATTTCAGCTCAGGTCATGATCTCAGGGTCATTAGATCAAGCCACGAGTCCAGCTCCTCACTCAGCAGGGAGTCTGCTTGAGGATTCTCTCTCTGCCCCTCACCCTGCTATCTCTAAAATAAATAAATAGGGGCACCTGGGTGGCTCAGTCGGTTAAGCGGCTGCGTTCGGCTTGGGTCATGATCCCAGGGTTCTGGGATCAAGTCCCGCATCTGGCTCTTTGCTCAGCAGGGAGTCTGTTTCTCCCCTGCCTGCTGTTCCCCCTGCTTGTGCTTGCTCTCTGTCTCTCTCTCACTCTCGCTCTTTCTGAGCGAGAATGAAATTACAATGAAATTACATGTCTGGGGCGCCTGGGTGGCTCAGATGGTGAAGCGTCTGCCTTCGGCTCAGGTCATGATCCCAGGGTTCTGGGATCGAGTCCCGCATCGGGCTCTCTGCTCCTTGGGAGCCTGCTTCTCCCTCTGCCTCTCTCTCTCTGTCTCTCATGAATAAATAAATAAAATCTTTAAAAAAAAAAAAAAAAAGAAATTACATGTCTGTCTTTTAAGTGTTAAAGTGTCTTTCTCGCTCTTTCTGTGTCAAATAAATAAAATCTTAAAAAAAAAAAGAAATGGAAAGAATCAGCACTTATCTGCCCTTTCTGTAGGAATAGTATTCAGGGTACCAAGTGTTAAGACAAGTTTCCTTCTTGGGGCGCCTGGGTGGCTCAGTCGTTGTCTGCCTTCGGCTCAGGTCATGATCCCAGGTCCTGGGATCGAGTCCCATATCGGGCTCCCCACTCGGCGGGAGGCCTGCTTCTCCCTCTCCCACTCCTCCTGCTTGTGTTCCCTCTCTCGCTGTGTCTCTGTCAAATAAATAAATAAAATCTTAAAAAAAAAAAAAAAGACAGGTTTCCTTCTTTAGAGGTATTCCAGCTAATGAATGAAAAAGAAATGATAGAGTATCACCATTTTGCAAGAACCCTAATGCAATTATACATGTAGACAGTAATGATCTTTTTCTGCTAACATGAAAAGACAGAGAGAGAAATGGACATTGTGTACCTTTCTAGATCTGATTATCAATTTACATTAAATACAGGGGGAAGGGGCGCCTGGGTGGCTCAGTTGGTTGAGCGTCTGCCTTTGGCTCAGGTCATGATCCCAGGGTTCTGGGATCGAGCCCCGCATTGGGCTCCCTGCTTGGCGGGGAGTCTGCTTCTCCCTCTCCCTGCCGCTCTGCCTACTTGTGCTATCAAATAAATAAACAAAATCTTTAAAAAAAAAAAAATACAGGAGGTAAAAGAGCTCGTTAAATGACAGATGGAGATGCATCAGCAAAATTCAGAATGCGGCAGAATCTACAAAACAAATGGCCTGGCTTCTTCACAAAATAAGTTGCAAGGCAGGAATTCCTCTTCTAGAGGGAAATTTGCCAACATATAATAAAACTACATATAAAGTCAAATTTTAAAACTACATATGCTCTTACCTTTTGGCTCAGCTATCCCATTTCCAGGAATATACCATGAAGATACACCTCCAACAGTACAAAAATACATATACAAAAGGTTCCCCACTGTAGCATTGTGTAACTGCAAAATACTGGCAACAATCTACATGCCCACAGTTAAGAGTAAGAAAATGGTTGAATAAACTACAGTGCTCCACACAATGGAGTACGATGCAGTTATGAAACAAAAAGAGTTAAGATTTCTAAGACCTTAGAAATCTTAAATGAATATGATAGAAATGTTGATTTCCAGGATATGCCATTAAAGGAAAAAAAAGCAGTGTAAAGAAGTATCCACGGGATAACGTCTTTCATGCTGATACCCTGGTTTTGATCCTTGTTCTATGGTTATGTAAAATGTTACCATTGGGGGAAACAGAATTATTCTAAGGAATCAATGAAATTACATGTCTGTCTTTTAAGTGTTAATGTTCCTCAGGATTGCTTCCTCAGCTTTGTCCCAGGGAGATCTTACACATTTCCAGGTGACAGACAAGTAGGCAAAGATTTATACAAGGACATTCATTTTAGAGTTATTTATACATAATAGTGAAAAATTGAAAATAACTAACATGGCCATCTAGAGTCCTGGTTAAGTAGATAGTGGCATACTATACTATGAGATCCGATGTAGTGACCAGAAATGTAAGATCTGTACTTACCGAAAAGCGTGCACATGTGGAGAAGGAAAAAGCAATTCACAAAATTGAATGATTACAATTTTGTAAATGAATTTTTGGAAGAGATGCTCACAAAAAAGGTTAGATAGGTAGTGACTGTTAACTTACCTTTTCTCCTGTTTGGATTTTTACACTCATAATTTAATTACTCTTAAAATAAAAATTTCAAGCTAATCTCAATTTTAGGAAAAAAGCCACCAAAAATATAAATAGGAAATACTAGTATCTTTATTCTGGCATAAAGCAGTATTTTATACATTAACTCAATTTTACAGAAAAAGCGTTTTATGTACAATTGTAAAGAAACTGCTGCGCAGATAGCTCCAACATAAAAATGGATTGTATTTTATAAGTTCATTGAGTTTGATACATTGGAAAATATTTTCTCTGTAGAAAATAGTAAAAACCACATTTCCCAGGCTAGCCTGAGACGCCCACTAAAATCAAGTAACAGCTGGATTATAGATTTATAAATATGGTGTGGATTCCAAGATCCAGGTGAAGTTCAACTTCATTTATTGAAACAGCCATGTTTTCTTTGTGTAGAGTGAAATTCCCATTAATCTTTCCCTTACTCTTGATTTCTACCTGATTATTTTTCTATAGGATAATCCACAATCCACATGAAGGTTTTAACTGCTCCTTCCTAAAGGACAGGTACTGCACCCTTTCAATCTGCTTGATAAGGTATCCATTCCTATCCAAACCGTGAAATATCTTGGTTGTTATTAAAATATGCTCAGTACTTGAGCAAAACCGGAATCTAATAAATTATAATCTACACAGCACATGAGCTGGCAGTCATCAACTTCTCCTGAATCCATGTGGCTTGATGGGAAGCCATGAGGAGCGGGAGGAAAAGTGGTAAAATTGACAAATGGATTAAGAAAGAAAAGCCAAGAGGATTTCTGAAAACAGAGAAACATCCAGGACTGGACAGAACCGAAGTCCAAACAGGGTAAGGACATTGCCTCAAGCGTCAAAGAGTTGAGTTGGCTATCTGAACGCCCTACTGCAAGGTCACAGTTAGATAAAAAGACCCGATCCAGTGAGAGAAACCAGGGCTTAGAAAGATTTCAATTGTTCAAACATAATCAAAGAAGGGCCATGTATTTCAACTTCTCCTATCAGTTTATTCCCTGAGATTCCCAGTACAGAATTTCTAGGAATTAAGGCAAGAAAACAATGCCATTCTTAAGCTCCTGTACCGTGCAGAAGTTTGGCGGGAATATTTGAGAACTCAAGAGTTACCTGGCCAGGGGCTATATTAAATTCTTCAGTTCCCTCAAAGCAACAACTTAAAATAACCATATAGAGACTGTCCTAAAAGGAAGTCTAAGCAGCTAAAACCTTTCAATGGAATAGCAGTCTTACAGAAACAGATCCTATACGGTGGCTATAGGAACTAGGCCTCTGAGAAACCACACTGGATCATTCTACCTAGAACCCCAGGTTACCCATTAGAAGTTGATACTCTAGAAACATTAATGACCTGCTGTTTTTACCAGGAAAAGAGTACTTTATCATGCATCTTGCTTGCATTCACTTGCTCCTCTCTTTGCTCTCAAGAGAGACAGGTTTCCTTCTCACATGTGAAAAACATTTTCAGTGGATTTCCTGACTCTTGTCAGCAATGCAAATCTCCGCACCCCACTCCCTTAAATCCTTCTTGGTAAATAATGTTTATCCTCCAGTAGGAAGTGGAGTACAATATCATCAAGTGCCTATTATTATTCAGCCTCTTTACTTACAAAGAAAGTTGTGGGGCCATCTTATACATTTGGAATTCCTTAAAGACACTTGCTTTTTACTAAAATACTTTTTATATAGAGATAGATAAAATCTGTGAAGAATTCACTGAAGCATGAATCACCTTAAAGAAGTTAAAAATGTATCAAAATGTACATAACCATGGCTAATCTATATGTCTCCCATCAAATGTATCAGCATCCTCCAAACCTAGAGCATATGCTGCCATAAAATGCATTACCTCCCAGCTAAGTTTGAAACCTTGCTTCAAAACATGGTTCAGTACTAATTCTCCGAAGACATGTTACAGGACCACATGAGTCACTGTTAGGCAGGTGGATGAGGAAGGCCAATTACAGAGCCAAGCCTGGACTGTGCAGAGCGCCTCTCCAGAGACCACTGCCTTCCCCATAGGTATTCAGGGGAGGACACCATTTAAGTACAGAGCCAGGTCAACTTAAAAAGTATGGGCAAATACATGCTTGATTTTTATCTTATAATCTACAGACAATGTACCAGAATAAAAATGTAATGAACTCATACATCTTTTCAAAAGAGAAACCGGATACAGAAGTCCCAATGGTTACAAGTGATTATATCAGACGAAATAATTTCCACAGAGCTTGTCTCTCTGGAAGAGATGGGGACAAGGCAAGTGGTCAGGAAGGAAACTCATGTGCTTTCCACCTTGTATGAAAACCAGTGTTCAGTTCCACGTTGCTGCATAAATCCTCTACTTCAAATTACTGTCCGAATGCTTTACTGAAACTCCTCTTCTGGCCTTTGTTTTGGGATCTGTTACTTTTGTTGCCGCCTCCTGATCCCTGTCCTCTGAAGCCTCGATTTCCTTCCCGCTGTCCCCTGAAGCTTCTGTTGCCTTCCCGCTGTCCCCGGAAGCCTCGACTGCCATCCCGCTGTCCACGGAAGCCTCGACTGCCATCCCGCTGTCCCCGGAAGCCTCGGTATCCTTCCCGTGGTCCTTCCAGCTCCGGCTGCTCCGTGGCCACCAAGAGCTGCCAGCGCCGTGAATCATGCCATTTTTCCTGCACAGAAATGGTTTTATTTTTACCTACTCTGATTTTTATTGAATTTGGTTTTAAAAAGCATGAGAAAGACCATTTTTTTTTTGTTTTTTCTCTAAAGAAAAACCTGACTCATAACCTAGTATTTAAAAGGTCACTGGTTAGAAAAAATACAACCTTCATGCCCCAAAAGCCAGTCAGGACAGTGTAACAGAGTTTCACCATGAGAAAAGTGTAAGAGAGTTTCACCCTCATCACTGTATCATTTATTCAATTCAATTAGTACAGGGTATCCACAGCTATCAGGTAGTAAAACTCGCAAATATACCATATACAAACCCATTTCTCACAGCAGTACTGAATGAAGACATAGCAATTTTAAAAATGTCTATGTAAACCCCATACAACATACACAAGGGAAAAAGCTAGATGTTGTGCACAAGAAAGGAAAGAAGGAAAAGAGGCAGGTTGAGTAAGAAAACTATCAGAATAAAAAGGCTAGGGAAAAAAAAAGGCTAAAAAGGCTAGGAGAAAAAAATACTAAAATTCATTAATTCTAATTGTCTTTTAGAAAAGGGACTAGAGCTGTTGTTTCCCTTTCCATTATTTTGTATTTTCAGTAATGAACACATTTTTTAAAAAAAGATTCTTTCTTTCAAGAAAGCATGAGCGGGGGGTGGGGGGAGAATCCCAAGCAGACTCTTAGCTGAGTGCACAGCCTGACACGGGGCTCTACCCCACAGCCCCAAGATCATGACCGAAGCCCAATTCAAGAGCCAGATGCTCAACCAACTGAAACATCCAGGCGCCCCAGTAATGAACATTTGATAATTTAAATATGTTAACTTCAAAATCCAGGAGACAATAATACCTGTATTTCTGTTACTGCTGCAGTAGGGACATCAAAGCAAACACCCTAGAAATCAAAACAAATGCAAGTTAACCCAGCCTTTCACCAGAACTGTATGTGTATGTTAAGTGCTATTCCAAAAGACCAAGTATTACATTAAAAATCAGAAACAAAGACTCCAGGTATTAATTTTTAACAAACTTTAGACCAAGACCAATACGTTATACCTCCCAAAGGCACAACAGCAAAAACCCAAGGATATTTGGGACTCAAATATCCTCAAAAAAAAAAAAAAGGGACTCAAAATTATTCAGAACTGATTAGAGATCATTCTTGGCTATCACACTTTGCTAATTCCTCAAGTAGCTATTAGCTACGTTTTAGAGCTGAGGAAACAGAGGTTTGGAGATGCTGACTTGTCCAAGGCCCCCAGCTCATAAGCAGAGCAGGTTTTAAATTTTATTTTATTTATTTGACAGAGACAGAGATAGCGAGAGCAGGAACACAAGCAGCGAGAGTGAGAGAGGGAGAGCAGGCTTCCTGCCAAGGAGGGAACCCGATGTGGGACTCGATCCCAGGACCCTGGGATCACGACCTGAGCCGAAGGCAGACGCTTAATGACTGAGCCACCCAGGTGCCCTGCAGAGCAGGTTTTAAAAACCTGGTCAGTATGGCTCCAAAACCAATGGTCTACATTAAAATATACTGCTTTCCATAAGAAAAAGTGTCTTCATGATGACCTAACTAAACATAGAAAATAAATTATTATTTTTTTTAAAGAGAGAGGGAGGGAGGGGGCAATGGGTGAAGGAGAGGGAGAATCTTAAGCAGGCTCCACACCCAGCATGGAGCCCAATGCAGGACTTGATCTCATGACCCTGAGGTCATGATTGGAGCTGAAATCAAGAGTCGGACAGTTAACGTAGTCACCCAGGCGCCCCAAAATAAATGATCTTCTATTGTTACTTTTCTAGTTTTTCACAGTTCATCCTGCTATAAAAAAGTTTTTTAATAATTAAGGGCACCTAATTAGGGTGGCTCAGTTAGGTGTCTGCCTTCGGCTCAGGTCATGATCCTGGGGTCCTGAGATCGAGCCCCACATCGGGCTCCCTGCTTAGCGGGGAATCTGCTTCTCCCGCTCTCTCTGCTCACCCCCATTCATGCTCTCTTGCTCCTCCCCCCAAAAAAAATCTTAGAAAAAAAAGAATTTTTTTTTAAACACTTTACAGAAGCAGTGCCATCACCTCCAATAAAGGAGATCCTATTTCTTGGTCTCCACAAATGTAGTTGAACTACCCCTGCAACTGACACAGGCACTCCTCTCCCCTGGCTGCCTTCATTTAAAACATTTTATGAGGAACACCTCATTTCCACCCAATTCACGCAATTATAACCACAGGGAGCATCAGGTACTGATGGATTTTGCAATTAGTGGGAATCTTCATTCACATTTTTTTTAAGTTTATTTATTTAGAATCTCTACACCCAATGTGGTGCTTGAACTCATGACCCCAAGATCAAGAGTCACTTGCTCTACCAAATGAGCCAGCCAGGCGCCCCTTCATTCACATATATTTAATACCAGGCACTCAACTGGATATGATAACTAGATGATAGTTTAATGATAACTAGAATATAGTTTTTGCCCATGAGTACATCAGAGTGTTCTTGAGGCTCTCAGTCAGTAAGCAAGCACATGTGGTAAGGTAAAATTTAACTGAATAAAGGCATGCCCTAAGAACTCTGAGGTCCAGATAAAAATGCCCCCAACTTTACTGTATACCCAGGGAAGCGTCACAGGGAGACTTAAGGCCAAGCCAAGTCATAAAGCTTAACGTGGAAGAAAAAAAGACCATAAACACTGGGTTGAGCATACATTTAGGATGACAGAAAGGCAAGGTGTGCATGGCACTGCTGGAGTGGAGGGTACTCGCGGCGAGGACGCAGAGATGAAGCTGGTCAGGGGGGTAGAAGCCAGCTCGTGAAGACTCCTATCCTCCGTGTGAAAGCTGAGACTTTAACCCATGCAGTATGTGGAGTTGCTTAAGGAGATGAACACAGACATGCACAGAGTTGACGATAAACCTGATCTGGTTCACTAGGCCAGTGGTTCATGCGCCCCTGGAAACCTGAGATCTTGGGGGAGGTTCCACCAAGTCGAAACTATTTTCATAACAACACTAACATGTTAGGTGTCCTTTCACTCTCATTCTCTCATAAGCACACAGTGGGGTTTCCCAGACACTGTATTACATGTGATGGTGTCACTGCTCTGATGGCTAATGGAACGACATGCTTAGGTTTTAGAGATCCAGTTTTAATTTCTGATAGGGTAAACATTAAGAGATCTAACCCACATAAACAAAAGCTTTTTGGTCTTAAGAATGTAAAGGGCATGCTCTCTGTCTCTCATTCTCTCTCTCTCAAATAAATAAATAAAATCTTTAAAAAAAAAGAATGTAAAGGGGTCAGGAGACCAAAATGTTTGAGAACTGCGGGGCTTGTGCACACCATTAACTGAGAGCAGGACGCGGAAGAAAGAACATCAGGTTTGGAAGGCAAGATTTTAAATTTCAGGTTTGAATTAAAGATTTTGAATTCAATTTTGAGTAATTTTCAGTTGCTTAATAACCCCATCTGGGTAGAAATCATCAGGGAAGGAGCGGGATATTCATGTCCGGCACTGCATGCATAGTTCAGGGTAGAGATACAGATGGGGTAGCTGTTAGCGACTTAGTGGCAAACTGAAGGTCATAGATGACATGCCCGGAGAAGACGATCTAGAGAGCAAAAAGATGCTGCATCCCCCACAGAACAGGGAGAAGCCTCCATTCGGTGTTTCATCATCCACATTAAGCAAGGTCACAACAGAGGTGTTCCTTACCTGCTTTCCTTTGAGAAAAACCATTCCTTTCACTTTGGAATCAATATCCTCGCTCAGCTGCTCTTTAAGTTCTTTCCAAGCATAACTAATGTTTGGCATTTCAATTGAGCATCGTAAGATCATGGTCACAAAGCCCTTACAGAAGAAAGGGGAACAAAAATTAGTCTCAAAAACAAACCTAACTGATAAAAAAATTACCCTCATGTTTCTAAAATATTTCCAGTAAAGTTCTTCCTAAAAGCCTATACCTCTCCTCCACCCCCAACATATACACACAATTTAGTACAAGTAAAACTGGTGAACTCTGAGTAAGATGGATGGATTGTGCCAATGTTAGTACCACCCCAGCTGCGATATTACAGTTTTGCAAGATGTTACCATGAGGGGGGAACTAAACAAAGTATAAACGGGATCTCTCTGTGTTATCTCTTACAACTACACGTAAATCTACGATTATCTCAAAAATTTCATTTAAAAAAAAAAGGGAAAAAAAAAGCATATATCTTTCTAAGTTTCTAGGTATACTGGCTAAATGTATCATATGCATTTATGTGTTTATAGGGTTGGGTTTTTTTTAGGATTAAAAATACTGACATATAATTCATATACCATAACATTCACCATTTTGAAGTTTACAGTTCAGGGATTTTTAGTATATTCACAAAGTTTCAACCATCACCACTATCTAAAATTCCAAAACATTTCACAACCCCAAAAAGAAACCACATGCGCACTCGCACTCAATGTCATTCTCCCTCAACCGAGACATTGGAAACTACGAATCTACTTTCCATCTTTATGGGATTTGTTTACGTACATCTACCTTCATACAAAAGTTAAAACAATTGAGAAGTCTAACTGAACCCTTTCAAATCCTGCTCACACTAAAAACACCAAGGGTCAGAGTTTGACAGGAAGCCTTACCGCGTCTGAGTTGATCAGAGAGCGCTGGTCTACCGATGTGGCTCCTGAAATGTGGGCCAGGGCTGCTGCCAAGGCTTCCACGGCCCCCTTCTCCTCTATCAGTCTCTCCGCTGATTGCTTGAAGTGACTGATGGCAGTGGGAGGCACAGAATCCAAAAGCCTATGGTGTGATTGAGTGTATTTGTTAGGAGAAAGGACAGAAGTGGACAGACTGCGTTTTCAAGGCAATACCATCTCAAGATAAATCAGTAACTTCAAATCTTTCAGATATCTTAACACATCATTTTGATGCAACGTACAGATGGAATCATCACATTTCTGTAGAAATAAATCCATTCCTTTGATTGCGTCTAATTTGACTTTACTATCAAATAAAAAAAAGTTTCATCCCAAGGAAATAACAGAACAAATACCAAGATGTTCACCAGTGTTATTTATGACATAGAAAGAGTATAAAATGTGCATCAATACAGACTGGTTAAATAAACCATGAAACAGATACAACAGAAGTCCATGCTGCCACTGAAAGTGATGTTAATAAATGTTGAACATTTCTCACAATAAGCATGTGTTACTTTTATTTTTTTTATTATTTTTTTAAAAGATTTTATTCATTTATTTGACAGAGACACAGCGAGAGAGGGAACACAAGCAGGGGGAGTGGGAGAGGGAGAAGCAGGCTCCCCGCTGAGCATGGAGCCCAATGCGGAGCTCAATCCCAGGACCCTGGGATCATGACCTGAGCCGAAGGCAGACGCTTAATGACTGAGCCACCCAGGTGCCCCGCATGTGTTACTTTTAGAATCAGAAAACACTACAGTTATTTCCATTCTGAAATAAAAGGAAAAAAGACTTCCAAATCAGGTTAAAAATGATACGGACTTTTTATGAGAATACACATTTGTTAGGGAATTATCTTGGTGATAATAAATGTCACATCTTCAAAAGAGGTCATCCAGGACAAGGATAAACAAGGCCACATGAGGGAGCCTCTTTTGGAAGGGCTGCCCCCCTACAGGACATCTCTTGGCAGCTTGTCTCTTTTCTCCTTCCTGGCCACATAACCCCGAATTTCCTTAACTGGTGTCACAGGGAACCCTGTCTACAGAATACTTAAAGTATGCCATGTGAAAATAAATTTGAAAATTACTGAGTTAAATTATTTTCCTTTGGAGGCCTTTCTTGAGCTTTTAATATGTTAATATCTAGCATTTCCTCTAATCATAAACTCCCTCATTTCTGTGCCCAGTGCAGAGCCCAATGTGGGGCCTGAACTCATGACCCTGAGATCAAGACCTGAGCAAAGATTAAGAGTGGGCTGCTTAATGGACTGAGTCACTCAGGCACCCCTCCCCCTATTTTTTAAGATAAGCATTACACAAATTTATAATAATTATGGAAAACAGCCTAAAATGATGCTCAGACTCAGTGGTTCTTAAGCAGGGGATGTAGGTCACCACTTGGAAATATTTGGAAAATAGTCAGGACCTTCTGGTTTTCATAATACCAATCCCCCCTGCCGCCCAGAATACCACACAGCCAGAGATGCTAAACAACTAACTATCCTTCAATTTATAGCACAATCCCACAAAATAATTCTCTTGCCCCCAATGCCAGTGACAAACACTGCTAGTTAATCTAATCCTCACCAGCTAGAGGTACCTTAAAAAAATAATCAACTCAAAAAAAAAAAAAAAAATCAACTCATTCTTACCAGCTGGGGGACGAGATTGATGACGATGTGGAATATAATCTCTGACCCTAAAATCTATCTTCACATGGGAAGCACCCACACCATATCTAAGATACGGTTTCTTAAAATGTCCAAGACAAACCCAACTATTAATAGTGGTTTCCTCTGGTGAACAGGATTGGGTAGGGATGAGTACAAATCAGGATTTTTATTTTGTAAAATTTTACTTCAGCATAGTGTATTTTTATAACAAGGAGGTTGTAAATCATTTAAAATAATAAATAAAGTTTAAAAGACCAAATCTCATTACTGCACAAAGTCAGGCAATAAATGGAACAGCAGTGGTGGGAAACATACCTGATGGCATCTTTGCTGGAAGCTTTTATTATCTCTGTTGCAGAAGGAACCCCTATTCGCTTAAATTTAATTCCCTACAAGAAAATGAGCCATAGTTTAATGTAACATCTGGCCATCAACTGTTTTCACTGAGATTAAATCCCCTAATTTTTTTATATTACCAAACATATTTATTACACATTTAAAAGATAAACTTAAAAAAAAAAAAGAACTTTTTATCTTAGAATGGTTTTAGATTTATAGAAAAGTTGCAAAGATACTACACAGTTCCTGGGGCGCCTGGGTGGCTCAGTCATTAAGCGTCTGCCTTTGGCTCAGGTCATGATCCCAGGATCCTGGGATCCTGGGATCGAGCCCCGCATCAGCCCGCCTCGGGCTCCCTGCTCAGCAGGAGGCCTGCTTCTCCCTCTCCCACTCCCCCTGCTTGTGTTCCCTCTCTCACTGCGTCTTTGTCAAATAAATAAAATCTTTAAAAAAAAAAGATACTACAGAGTTCCTATATACTATGTACTAAGTTTCCCTATTATTACTACTACAGTACATTTGTCATAGCTAAGAAACCAACACTGCCACATTACTATTAACTGAATTCTAGAGTTCATTCGAATTTCACTAGTTTTTCTATTAGTGTCCTTTTTCTGTTCCAGTGACACCACAACATTCAGTTATCATGTGTGCTTGGTCTCCTCTGATCTGTGGCAGTTTGTGCCTTTTCTTGTTTTTCATGACCTTGACAGTTTTAAGAGTGCTGGTCTTAAGGACTGCTGGTCAGGTATTTTGTAAAATGTTGTCCCTCGCTGTGAGGCTGTCTTGGGTTTTTTGAATGCTTAGACTGAGATTATGGGTTTGGGGGAAGAAAGCCAGAGGCAAATGCTGTCTCATCACATCATTCTCAAGGCATATGCTAATCCCTGATGTTAACCACAAGCACCCTGCCGGGGAGTGCTTGCCTGCTTTCTGCATGGTAAAGTGCCCCCCATCCTTCTCCTTAGGCAAGTCACCAAGTACAGTCAGCTAACAGGGAAGAGGAGAGATTAGTCTGTCAGAAAAATCAGTCTCCTCTCTCCCTTTTAAATTTATCCTTTTGGGTTTTTTTGTTTTGTTTTGAAGATTTATTTACTTATTTGACCGAGTGTGTGCGGCAGGGAAGGGCGAGGAGCAAGAAGAAGAGAGAATCCTGAAGCAGACTCCCTGCTGAGCCCAACAGAGGACTCGATCCCAGGACCCAGAGATCATGACCTGAGCGGAAATCCCGAGTCAGGGGCTTAACCAAGGGAGCCACCCAAGCGCCCCTATCTTTTTGGTTTTTAAGCAATTCCTAAAACTCCCTAACCTAGGTTTAAAACATCTGGGGTGTGTTCATGTTATTGTCTGAAAACTGCCGTTCAAACATAAAAATAGCCCACGTGATTGTAAATATGGGAAAACAAAACCACTGCTTTCAAATGTAAACTTATTTCAAAATGGGCTTTATATTGTAGGACAATGTATAAAACAACATGTATCTAACAAACTTTCAGTTATGGCCACATGCTAGAAATAAATAAATTTAAAGTTAATAGAAACTGAATTTAAAAAACAAAGATTGACTTTAGAATTCAACATTTGCTGAGTGAAGGCTAAGAAAACAGTTTTACCGCTTTTTGCTCCACTTGTGCTAACTGATATTCTTCCTTGTGCTGATAAAAGCAGATGCAAATCCCCGTTCTTCCAGCTCTACCCGTCCTCCCAGAACGATGAATGTAGGACTCCACATCCTAATGAAGTAAAATACATGAGTGACACCGAACAAAAAGAGACAAAGATCTGAGTGGTCTATGCAGAGGGAAGTGTCGTGGTTATATTACATGCCCAGAGTGTGAGGTTCCCCAGCATTTCTAAAATAAAGAACTGTCACAATTTTTAAAAATCTCTAGAATAGTGGTCCCTATCCTATGGGCAAATGTGCAAAAAGCATCATCTAAATAGTGCCGTGCTACAGAATCACATATGTAATTTCAGTCTTCAATTTTCTAGTAACCCACTCAAAGGTTAAATTAATGATATATTTTATTTAACTCAATATATCTAAAAGTTGTATCACCTCAATATGCTATCTACAGGGAACAGCTTATCACTGAGATATTTTACATTTTTGTAAGTCTTGCAAAATCCAGTGTACATAATAGAAAGTTTAAAATATAAAAAAAAAAATCCAAGGTGTACTTTATACTTTGAGCACACGTGTCAACTCCGACTATTCCCAGTGCCCGACAGCTACACGTGGCTGTGGCTATCATACTGGACAGGCTCCTTGAAACAGCACTTATGTCACACACCAATCGGACTGCCTTTCTAACAACTGGAGCCTCCACAGTAGTCAGGGAGTTTTTTCTATCATTGTAAACCTTTTAATCCTGAGGGATGGGGTCCTCACATTGGAAGTGATGGGAACAGAACAGGCTCCTTCTCCAACGTTTATTTACATGAAGCACCGTCCACACATCTCCTCTGCTTCAGGGCCCTCCCTCAGGGTTCCCATCACCCACAAAGCCAGGGAGTGTTAACCACGGCGACTATTAACTACAGGCCTTTTTTCCCCTTCTCTATCCTCTAGCTCGTGAGTTTATCCTACCCCCACCCTGCCTAAGTCCCACCCATCTTCAAAGTCTACTTCACAACTACACCACCTGCAAGAGCCTACCAAACTCCCTCCAACCAGAAACCATCCTTCCAACCTGCGGCCACTGACCACGCTTCTACTCAACAGTCAGATCTGAGGGGAGGACCTCAAAAGAGATTTGTTCTTAAAATCGCCCACAGCATCCTAGCACTCAAGAGATAGCTATTACTAACCACATGAAAGTAAGCAATACAACTTCCCATTTTTTTCGTACCCAAAATAAAATAAAATAAAACTGTAGGACAGAACACTTACCTTTGGTGGAGAACTCTGTACAACCAGATCAACCTCAGGGATGTCTAACCCACGAGCAGCAACATTGGTTGCAACCAAAACTCCAAAATCACCATTTCTAAAACCCTTCAGAGTGATTTCTCTCTGCTTCTGAGGAATATCTCCATGTAATGACTGGGCATCCTGCCAAAGGAATAAACTGGCCTAAGAATACCAGATGCAACAATACAGGTGCTTTTAGCATCACACATTAGGCCTAGAAAGATACGTGTATTCTGGTGATACTTCCACTGAAAATAAAGCAAAAGGAAAAACATGTGCCTTACATGGACAAACCTCAAATTTTCCCCCACTCCTTGGTCATTAAATGAATGTCCAGCTATACTTACTAGGTGAAGAACACCAGACAAGAGTGATCAAACCCACTTTGCCAGTGTAGCCTTGGGTTTGAGCCACCCTTTCCTCACCTGGGAGAGGAACTGACAGATCAGGTGAGCTCTAACATGTAAATGGGGTCTATCAGTTGAAAGAGGCTTCCTCCCTAAAGGAAAGAGAGGAGAAGGACCAACCTGCTTTATGGACACGTTCTGTGACAACTCCTGAGCTTCTTTCTTGGTTTCGCAGAAGATGATAGTGCGCCCATGAAAACCACTATACACTCGTATCACATCCCCAATAACTGCGGCCCTTTGAGTCCAGTGGCACTTGATAGCCAGATGCTTATGAGGGAGGGAAAAAGATCTATTTAGTATAGTTTACCTGGAACCTGAAATCACCTGCTCAATGCTACTGGTGCTAGAAGCAATTGTTTAAGCCTAACTAGGGCAGACAAATGCCACCACTGTATGGAGGGAAAAAGAGAAAAAAGAAACAAACAAAAAACCCCACCTAAACCATTAAAGCAAAGAGCCATCTCTTTCTCGATCTCTCTCTCTAAACTAAATAAGTAAGTCTTTTTTTTAAAAGGGGGGGGGACGGGGCACCTTTAAGCATCCGACTCTTGGTTTTGGCTCAGGTTGTGAGATCGAGCACTGCATTGGGCTCAGCCCTCAGCATGGATTCTGCTTAAGATTCTCTCTCCCGGGGCGCCTGGGTGGCTCAGTTGGTTAAGCTACTGCCTTCGGCTCAGGTCATGATCCTGGAGTCCCGGGATCGAGTCCCGCATCGGGCTCCCTGCTCGGCGGGGAGCCTGCTTCTCCCTCTGACCCTCCTCCCTCTCATGCTCTCTGTCTCAAATAAATAAATAAAATCTTTAAAAAAAAAAAAAAAAAGATTCTCTCTCCCTCCCCCCACCCACACTCTCTCTCTGAAATAAACAAATAAATCTTAAAAAAGAGAAAGAAAGAAAGAAAAGAAAAAGCAGAGACCTGTTCCCCTTTCTCTGGTTCCTCTATTTTCTTTCTTTTTTTTTTTTAAAGCAGGCTCTATGCCCAGCACAGAGCCCAACACAGGACCTGAACCCACGACCCTGAGATCAAGCCCAAGCTGAGATCAAGAGTCAGATGCTCAACTGACTGAGCCACCCAGGTGCCCCTAGCTCCTCTATTTTCTGAACTAACCAAGTAAATGAAGAAAAAGAAACATCATTCTCTTGATTCCTACAGGAAACCAAGTAGCTGACAAGAGAAAAATTTCTGAATGTTTTGTCCTTTCATCCACTTAAAAATGCGATTAGCCAGTTAGTCTGCAGGTCTATTCCTTGCGTGAAAGGAATTCTATGCTCTGGACCCTAAATTGAAAATGGCTTCAACACAAAGTACTAGATTTCTCTGCTGCCCTCAGAGAGTTTAAATTCTAGGTGTAATTTCTTTCTCCTTCATAATTCAGACAGAGATTCCAAAAGATTTTGAAATCAGATTACCAGAAATGAAATTTAGAAAACACAGATACCACATACAACTCAAATAGAAATAGATCTTTACTTGGCTCTTCACAAGGATTTACTATTTATCTGGAAAAACAGTGTATATTTGCCAGTCTTAATACCATTAGACACAGGGAAAACATGACATACAATTTATTACTAATTCTAGCAGCTGAATGAATCACTTACCTCCACAGTTATTGCTGTTTTCTGGGTCTTTTTACCAATCAGGTCCACCTGTTCATATGTAGATTTCATGTATTTCTTAGCAACATTATATACCCAATGAGGGCAAGTTGCAGAAAAAAGCAATGTTTGGGGATTGTCTTCTGAATCTTTGGGGAGAAAAAAGTCAGTATGAATAACTCCAATAAGCCTACACAGTATCTACCTCACCCAGTTCTTCCACAGTCCATCAACATGCTACAGTGACCATATGAGGCCGAGCCAGGCACTGATGGCACAAAAATGAAAGACACAGAGATACCTAGTGGGCAAAGTCATTTATGTGAAGGAGACTTGAAACACCAAAAGTACTTTGAAGTTATTTTGCTTTCTGACCCCTGGCCTTTATGAACCATGAGGGATATCTGTCCATTATGAGACATAACTGGAAAACACCTGTTCATCAAGCCCAGTAACCATACAGTTTAGATCACTAAGCAAATAACCTACAATAAACACCAGAACAGATCCTATATTCATCTATACTCTCTAGCATTTCCTCAGTCTTTTGAGTTTAGAATTCCAGTCTATTCATTCTTTGAGGTCAGGTATTAAAAAGCTCCCCAACCCCCATCTTTTTCTTTTTTTTAAGTTTGAGTAACTTCATTTTCATATATTTCAAATGGTGGTTTAAGTAGATAGAACCCTTTTGGAGAGCAAAACTAACAATGTACATTGAGAAGCATGAACTATTTATACCTTTAAACTCAGTAATTTTATTACTGGACATCCATCCTAAAGCACAAATTCCAAATACTGAGATGTGAAGGAAGCTATCTGCATAAAAACGTCTCTAAGCAGATTTATTTATATTATGTAAAAATTAAAATATATACATGTAATTAAATCTGGCACAACCTCTTCATGGAGTGTTATGCCAAATTTTTATATGCATAATAAGATTAAAATTAAGACATATGCACATATGCACAATAGTACAAAGTCAGGAAGAAAGAGACCAAAAGCAAAGCACACCAAGCTGGCAGAATATGATATTTTTCTTCTCTTACTTTCCCAAATTGTCCCCATTATAGTTATGTGGTAAATCATGATTTTTTTTTTAATATTTTATTTATTTATTTGACAGAGAGAGAGAGAGAGCACAAGCAGGGGAAGTGGCAAGGAGAGGGAGAAGGCTTCCCGCTGAGCAGGGAGCCCAATGCGGGGCTCGGTCCCAGGACCCTGAGATCATGACCTGAGCCAAAGGCAGCTGCTTAACTGACTGAGCCACTCAGGCGCCCCATAAATCATGATTTTTTAAAAAATTTAATTTTTCCTAAATAAAATAAGTCACCCCCCAATTTAAGGTTTCATTTAACATTTAGAAGACTGCTTAATCACCACCTTTCCTCTAAGCCCTTCCAGCAGCTCTATGAATTTGGAGCTTACCTTTCTTGTATGCCACACTTAAAATCTCTTCCACTTGATCAGCAAACCCCATATCCAGCATCTGGTCAACTTCATCCAAGACAACATGCTTAAGTTTGGTGAGATCTAGCTTGCCATTCTGCAGGTGGTCTTTGATACGACCTGGGGTCCCAACCAGGATATCAATCCCATTCCGCATGCGTTCAACTATAAAGAACATCAGTGATAAAATATGCTGGGTTTTTAAGTCCTTTTATTAGTCCGGGGTACCAATTAAATACATTTTTATTCTAAAATATTTACTAACTAAAAACATAAGGTAATATGCTAAGTATCAAAGATAAAGATACTCAAGGGGGAACTCAAGATAATCTAGGGATAACAGGTAAGAAGTGACAGTCTGTGTATTATATGATGTAACAGAAAAACTTGCCAGTGTGGGATGGAAGCACCAGGAAAGAAATTACTTCCTTCATGGTAGAAAGTGTCAAGGTTTCACAGACAAAGTGAGAACGAGAATCTTAGAGAAGAACTTTATATAAGGTAAGCATGTATGGAGAGAATGAGACCGGGTAGAAGGGTAAATATTTTGAGAAGGTCCAAAGACGTTCAGGAAAACGGAGTCCAGTATGATGAGGTGAGATGATAATGATGCAGCTTTTTTTTTTTTTTTTTTATGATGCAGCTTTTTACTGAACTGCCCTTGCAGTCTGGGGGGAGTCACACTGGGCACTCTACATACATTAGCCAATTGAATCCTCACAACACCCTTGCAGGATGAGTTTTAGTAACCTTGTTTTTTCACATGAGCAAATGAAAGTGCAAAAAACCCAAGCACCTTGAACTTAAAATCACACTGTGAGCAGAGTCTAGATTCAAACATACACTTTTCTGATGCCAAAGCCCAGTTCATTTAACCAAAGCTGAGAAGAAATAATCACAAGCCTTGCATGCCAATTGCAACATTTTTAATGCCTTAAATTCTTTCCTGAATTATTTATCTGCTCTACATAATAAAGTTTCAAGGTCTTGAACTGGTAGGTAATGGAATCCTACAATAGGAGCCTGCACCATTTGGCCCTTGGGCCCAGAGGAAAAAAGGCCCACCTGCAGCAAGAAAGAAATAAAGACCTCAAAAGAGGCAGATTCATCGTCCTTGACAGATAAAAAGAGTAACTCTGAATCATGACTTTCTAGTGCCAAGGGCCCAAGTGGACTCTATCCTCTTAGGCTCAGTAAGAGATCTTTACAGCCTTTAGATAAACATAGGTAAGTAATACAAAAATCCAAGTAACTATATATAGGCTTTGACACATCATCATGTAGGACCATGTTCCTGACCATCTTTAAACAATGACAAAAGAAAACCACTAAAAATGACTGAACTAGGTAAAGCCAGATGTCGAGGTCAGAGAAATCCAACCAGGGCACCCAACAATGGTTGGCTTTGGATTTACTTACTCTGACCTCCATAGGGAGTCCCACCATAAAAACAAGCCACTGCCAGCTTTCTTGTGATGTCACTGAAGTCTCTGCTTACTTGATTTGCCAACTCCCTCGTGGGTGCAAGAACCAGCACCTGAAAAGGAAAAACTCATCACTGAATTCAAAGTACTACGCAGTATTTGTTTCTTAACAAATTTGGAATTCACCAGAAGGCTCAACTCATCCTACCAAGTATTTTCAAAACGTCTGTTATATGCTTTGCAACATACTTTGTGTGGGGAAGGATCATAAATGTAATACAGTCCCTGACAAATCGACTCAGAAGAAAAGTTTACGATCTTACCAATCAGAAGGGACATAGAGTCCAAACATAAGGTGCTCCAGGAGGGTTGCACGGAGCAGGCCAGAGGAACTGGGGAGTTTCCTGGAGCTGCTACCACTTAAAAAGCATTCCAGGAAAGCAACAACTTGAGCAAGGAGTAACACTGCTGATGATAACATTAGCTAATCTTTGTGCTTTTACTGTCTCAGGCTCTACTAAATGCTTACTATGCATTATTCTGATTTAATTCTCACAAGTTATTGGCCCACGTGCAATTGTATTGTACAGTTGTACCTACAATAAACACACAAAAGATATTGAGCCAAAAGCCTAAGAAGCAAAGCCTGGATTTAAATTCAGACAGCTGGGCTCCAAAACCAATAGACTAAACCTCTACACTATAGTAAATTGAATGTAGAACAAAGACAAGGCAGGACCAACACATGGTGAGGGGCTTTGAATCCCAGAGCAGTCTGAGTTTGACCCAATAGGACATACAACATGAAACTACTATAGATCCTTAAGTAGGGAAACAGCATGAAACAAGTATGATTTCAGAATCTTCACTGATTCATCAGATAAATTCATCCAACAGATATTTACTGAATATCCACTATGTGTCAAGCTGGAATAATTCCAAGTGCTGGAATAATTCATTTGTTTAATGCTGCATTTGTTTAGAGCAATAAACAATGAATGAATGAGGGGTGAGTATGGACACTGGCAGGCCAGTAAACAAGTGAGGTGGGGCCAGACAGTCAGGTGCAAGAAGCCATAACCACGATGACAACATAGGCATTTTGGTGAGATTATGGTTTGTCAAATGCCAGGTTCTCCAGCAATGAACCCAATGGGCACCATCTTGACAAGAAAGCTTGGCCTCTTCACCTCTTTGAGTACCCCTCCTTCTACTCATGCCTCTCTACTAAAACTGCTTTCTCCATCTAGGTAAAAATGGTAACAGACATTTGATCAAACCTGTAAGCCCCAGGTACATCAAGAGAGTTGAAGGGAACATAATGAGCATTAATAATACAGGTGATCACAACCATGAGGCAGATTATAATATTTAAATATATAGGGTTTGTGGCCAACAATCTTAAAAGAATAATCCTGCTTTAGCTTCAAATAAGAATCTATAATAGATTTTTTAAAAAAAAGGCTTTAAGGAGAACCCAGTAAAAAACTATAGTACATGATGTAAGCAATGCGTAAAAGATTTTTTCTCCTGTGCGATACGGAGCCCCTGAGGTCGGTGTTAAAGATAGTTACCTGAGGGGCACGGCCTCTTTTCCGGTCTTGCAGTTCTCCCTGAAGTTTCTCAGTCAAAGGGATGGCAAAGGAGAATGTCTTCCCAGTTCCTGTCCGCGCCTGTGCAATTAAGTCCTTTCCACTATAGACATGGTGAAATGTCTTTGCTTGTATAGGAAACAGGAAGGTCACCCCACGGGCTGTGAACAAATTAACCATGTTATCTGACACTGCAGTTCTTAAAATACCAGCCATGCTTCTGGTCCTGCAGAATTAAGGAATTCTACCTTCTGCTCAATATCTACAAAGTCAGGTTCCAATGTATTCTGGTAGTGAAGAATCTGCTGGACTGCAGAATATCAACAAACTTTAAAGCACCAAATTATAGTAAATATTATTTTGAGAGTTCAGTCACTTGTCATGAAATCTCATCTGTAGGTCAAGAGAAGCCCCGAATCAGGTGCTTTGCAGTCCAGACTATGCCACACTGATTCAGAAAACACCCACTCAAGCTTCCGTGACTACCTGGCTCATTCCCAAGCACACTGCCAGGCTGAGTGCAGAGCAAGGCTGGTATCATTAAGAGATGTCTCATGAAGTGGGAGAGGATAAGAAGAAAATATGAACATGGCATGAACCATTTATTTGCACCAGTGCAATCAGTCCTCACACTTCTGAATACACATACTAGTTTGAATAAAATTGAATCACCTATTTAAGAGGCAGTAAAGCGGGGCACCTGGGTGGCTTAGTTGGTTAAACGTCTGCCTTTGGCTCAGGTCATGATCCCACGGTCCTGGGACCGAGCCCTGCATCAGAACCCTGCACCATCACATCATCGGGTTCCCTGCTCAGCGGGGAGTCTGCTTCTCCCTCTCCCTCTGCCCCTCCCCCTCCGCTTGTGCTCTCTCGCTTTCTCTCTCTCAAATAAATAAAATCCTAAAGAAGGGTGCCTGGGTGGCTCAGATGGTTGGGTGTCTGCCTTCAGCTCAGGTCATGATCCCAGACTCCTGGGATCGAGTTCCGCCATCGGGCTCCCTGCTCAGCAGGGAGCCTGCTTCTCCCTCTGCCTCTCTCTCTCTCTCTCTCTCTCTCTGTCTCTTATGAATAAATAAATAAAATCTTAAAAAAAAAAAAAATCCTAAAGAAAAAGGGGCAGCAAAGCCAACATTAGTACAGTCCTATACTGTATATATATGGATCTACTTTATTGTATGGTCACATATATTGTCCTTTATCTCAACAAAAACAGTGGAGTGCTTCCAAATATATATTCTAACATTATATAATATTTCCAAAAATATTACCTTTGAGAAGTTTAATAGTCTGTTCAGATATGGGAAAATTAGAGAAATCTCCTTCTTTTTGTTCCACAGGTATTTCCTATCAAGTAAAGGGCCACAGAAAGAAATCAGTAACTTCACCCCTACCGGTAATTATTGAGAAGCCTTCTGAGAAAGAAACAAAAGAACCAATTCTAAAACATCTCTTGTAAATCAACCAAAAAGGCACAGAAACTCTGGTAGGTAAATCAAGATCCAAAAAGGAAATATATCATAATCATCTATAAAACCCTAAGAAAAGAAAATCTGTACCAAATATATACTGTACAGATACTATGCATGGCTAGTGAAGGCTGATTCAGTCTCGACCAACAACTATTCCACTGCCATCCATACCCACAATATACAGTAGTCCCCCCTTCTCCACAGGGGATTTGTTCTAAGACCTCCAGTGGATACCTGAAACTGCTGACAGTATGGAACCTTTACATATACTATGTTTTTTCCTATACATATCCATGATAAGTTTAGGCACAGTAAGAAACTAACAACAACAACAATAGAACAATTATAACAATATACCATAATAAAAATTATATGAATGTGGTCTCTCTCTCAAAATACCTTCCAGTACTGCATTTACCCTTCTTGGGATGATGTGAGCTGATAAAATGCCTAAGTGATGAGATGAAGTGAGGTGAATGACACAGGCATTGTGATGCAGCTGCAGGCTACTATTAACCTTTTGACAACGTGTCAGGAAGAGAATCACCTGCTCCTGAAGACAGCTGACAGGGAGTAACTAAAACCCTGGAAAGCGGGCGCCTGGGTGGCTCAGTCAGTTGAGCGTCCAACTCTTGATTTCAGCTCAGCTCATGATCTCAGGGTTGTGAGATCAAGCCCCGCCTCTGTGCTCAGCAGAGTTGGCCTGAGATTCTCTCTCTCCCTCTGCGCCGCCCACCACCACCGCCCTGCTCACACTCTCTCTGTATCTCTCTCTAAAATAAATAAATAAAATCTCAAAAAAAAAGAAAGAAAGAAAATGAAACCCCGGAAAGCAAGACGTCAGATCAGGAGGCACTACTGTACTACTGTGTTGAACAAGTCATTAACCCTTTTCCACAGCCACATCTTTCACATACATCCAAAGAAAATAAGGAACAAGCATTTATGACAAAGTAGTCACAGTGGCATTATTTGAAAGTAAAAAACCTAAATGCCCAATAGAGGAATTAAGTGATTCTAAATATTTACATGATGGATTATGGAAGCATTAAAAATATTTAATATATTTTTTAAGATTTTATTTATTTATTTGACAGAGACAGAGAGAGAGATAGTGAGAGCAAGAACACAAGCAGGGGGAGTGGGAGAGGGAGAAGCAGGTTTCCCACGGAGCAGGGAGCCCGATGCAGGACTCGATCCCAGGACCCTGGGATCATGACCTGAGCCAAAGGCAGACGCTTAACGACTGAGCCACCCAGGTGCCCCCAAAATATTTAATATTTAAAAAGCTGGGTAAAGGGGTGCCTGGCTGGCTCAGTCAGTTAAGCATCCGACTCTTGGTTTTGGCTCATCAGGTCATGATCTCAGGGCCTGCATGGGGCTGTGCACTCAGCGTGGAGTCTGCTTGAGGTTCTCTCTCTCCCTCTCCTTCGGCTCCTCCCCACCGCTAGAGCACACTCACGCTCTCCCTCTCTCTAAAAATAAAATTAAATAAATAAAATCTTAAAAAAAAAAAAAAAAAGAGTGGAGATCAAGAGCTGCATGCTGTACTGACTGAGCCAGCCAGGTACACCCCTCCCACTTTTAAATAATACCAGTAGCAATTACCTACTTATTCATCTGAAACAACAGTGAAAGATACAGTCTATATATTAAAATACAACCCTACCTGCTCTAACTCGCTGTTACTTTCTTCCCCAGGGGTTTCACTGGAGTTAGAGACAGGTCCGGAATGAGGGAATCCATTCTTCAGTCTGGGGCTTTTCTCTCCAATTCCTCCATTCATTTCCTTTTCTTTCTTCATCTTCTTGGGCTTAGGAGCATCTACTTCGTCTTCAGAAGGTTCTTCACTTTTTATTACCTTTTTGGTTTTAGGAGAAACAACTTTCTTTTCAATGGACTCCTTTGGTTTTTTCACACTTTTGGTTTTAGGAGAAATAATGTCATCCTGAGATGGCTCCTCTTTCGTTTTTGCCTTTCTGATTTTAGGAGAATTCATGTCAACCTCATTAGACTTGGCTTTCTTTTTGACTTTTTTAGCTTTGGGGGAAACAACTTCTTCCTTTACTTCCGTTGCCTCTTCAGCCTTATTAGATTTTGGCTTCTCTTTTCTACCTTTCTAAAAAATTAATAAAGAAAATACAAACTACTGAGCAAAGCACGTATACATTTGAGTGATACATCAAGTCTGGACTACTTCAAGATCACGTAATTATGAAGAACACAATTTGGGGGCATTTTTCAACATTTGTGCTTTCACCTTGTAATAAGTCAAAACACTATGCTTTTTAGTTCCGCTTCTTAGCTATATGGAAATAAGTACAGTGTATATCAATGATTTTCATCAGCTTAGAAGAGACTGCCTCTTGGTATCTATTCAATTCATGTTAGTTGAATATGTTGTCAAGCTTTCACAGGGGATTTGGAATGGCTCATGGGATGCTCCAAAATGCTCTAAATTAAATATGTAGGACTATAGAAAGTGATCAAGTACAGCTTAATTTATTTCTAATAGAGTATTAAGGCCATATATGTCCACAGATGGACAATGTTAAACAGATTTCTTTCTCTGCTAGAATGTCTATACAGGCAAAACAGGGATTCCTAATACGTGTCTTGGCTACCTGACAAGTGCAAATGAATTTACAGAGACATTTTATGAACCAAAAATCTATAAAACCCCACAATCTATCTCCCCATGTGTAAAAAAGATGTATCTAATTTAGTGGGGGAGGAGAGAAGCACCATTACAAGGAAATGGAATGGGTGAAACCTCCAAACCAAACCAAACCCACGACTATGGCTCCTACCTGAAATGTCTGACCTCTTCCAACTTTTCATATTACTTACTTTAATTACTTAATATTACTGAAACCAAGTAGACAGGTGCTGTACCTCTGTTATAACCTCTCTGAAAGGCCAATCCCAGAAGTATGGAGACTATTACATTTAGCTGAAATCAGCTCCCCTAAGACTTCAGGCCCCTCCTCTGCTCTCAAATCATGAATAAGGGTAATCTTTCCCACACTGATCATCTTTCAGACATTTGAAAAATAATCTGGTCTCCCCACAAGACTTCAGTTCTTTCAGGGACGCCTGGGTGGCTCAGTCGGTTAAGTGTCTGCCTTCGGCTCAGGTCATGATCCCAGAGTCCTGGGATCGAGTCCCACATCGGGCTCCCTGCTCCGCGGGGAGCCTGCTTCTCCCTCTGCCTCTGTCTCTCTCTCTGTCTCTCATGAATAAATAAATAAAATCTTTAAAAAAAAAAAAAAAGACTTCAGTTCTTTCATCCGTAATCCAGTGGTCTCTCTGGAATGTAATGGGGTCTGGCCAAGTCCCTCTTCACCTGAGCATCCCACAATTGAATACCTTCACTAATGGGGAGCAGGTAAACCAGGACCACTTCCTCCCCACCTGTAGGGACAAGTCTGTGCTCCCCCGGCTTCCTACAACGCCAAAATACTGCTGTTGTAAAAGCTCCCCATCAAAAAGACCCATACACAGCCAAGGAAAGGAAATTCTAAGTCATTCACAATAGGAATTCAGGGACAATCTTTGTTCTCACTGACTGACCTTATCTCACATCAGAGAATCGTCACAAGTTAAATCACTAAGGAAGTAACAGTATAGAGGCAGACAGCGATCAAGGTAACTTAAGACCACTACACCCTGCCCTCTATCAAAAATCAGCACACAATACATCTTTACATTTCCACGGAATATCTAGTCAGTAGACATTAAGCCTAATACTTCATCTTCTAAAGGCTGCTGACCGGAAAACAAACCGTACTTCCCTTACTACTCAAGTGTCACTGCAGACGCCGCTCACGTGTGCAGGTGTGTTTGAAGTGTCGCTAGTCTAGTCTAAAGCTTCAGTCCCTACCCTGACCGACAATTCCCTCCGCACACGCTCACGCCCGGAGTCAGGTCAGAGCCTGAGCCAGCAACGTGGGGCCTAACCGTGGAGAGCCAAGTGCGCCCCGGCTGCGGGCCGCCCAGACTTCCGGACCACGTGGGAGCGCGCTCACCCCAGCTCCTGTCCGGCCTGGGCCGCTCGAGCGCCCACCGCCCGCGGAGAGCACGGCCCTTTGGTACCCCCTCTGCCGAGCCCCACGCCGGGCTCCGGAGGTGCCGGGTCCGCGTGCGCGCCAGGGACTCCCAGTCCGGCACCCCACCCCGCTCCCGTACCCCGCTCCTCTCAGCGCTCCGGGTCCCTCGGCCCTCGGTGGCACCTTCTCATTCTGCTTTCGCGGTGTCTCCACTTTTTCCATGGCCGTGTCTGAGTCCAAGTCCGCGTCACTAAGGAGTTTCCCCGGCATCGTTCAGCACGAGCAATTCAAGCCGACTGGTCAGGTCCACCGCGTGGAGAGGAACAGACAGTACTACCCGTTTAGAGGACCCACGTTCGTCACTTCCGGTAGCAAAGCCATTCCGGCGGAAGCGGAAAGCCCCGGGGAGGCCGGAGCCCACGTGGTAGCTCCAAAGTATCGGCTCTTCCGGCTGGTGGGGGATAGTGAATTCCTTGCTCTCCGCGCCTGGAGAGCTCCAACTGGGAGGAAACGCTGTTGGAAAGCGCTGGCCAGATTTTCCCTAGCCCCGGCCAGTTAAGTGACTTGTTGCATTTCCGTGGTGTCTCTTCAGTGCTTTATATTAGATTGCTGGAGTTTGCAAGATACTTTCACGCACAGACGCGACAAATGGGTATTCTTGATCACCTTGTGGAAAAGTCGACACTGAAAGGAGCGCCCAGACTCACAAGCCTGGATAAGACTAGAATTCGGTCGGGCTTTGGTCATCCCTTTATGCGTAGACATCCCTGAGCATTCACTGTGATGTCAGGTGAGAAACAAGGCTAGGATCCAGTAACAGACAATACACGAGTTGTTCTCAAGAAACTTTATAATAGACTGGTGGGAGATAGATGGATATCAGTTGTTCTGAAGACACGGGGAGGCACCTGAACCGGCCTTGGAACCAGTAGGAAGGGCCCCAAACCACATGGACCTCTATAAGAAAATACAGGGCTCTAAATCTTGCATATTTGGACAATATACTAATTCTAGGAGTTGAGGGAAAGTGGTCCATTGAATGATCTATGACAATGTCGCTAAACTTCTCTGAGGAACTAGTGATGTAAGGAATTGGGAGCCGCTTCAACACAAAATCATTTTTGAAAATCAGTTGAAATCATGCCTGGCTTTGAAAACCTGCACTGCTTGTTGTGTGATTTTGCACCCATTACTTAATCTGAACCTGAGTTTCTCATGCATGAAATGGGATAACAAACTTACCTCATGGGCTGAGAAAATTAAGATAATGAATGAAAAGGATTTAGTAGTGCCTGGCACATAAAGCAGGATAAATGAGAGCTATTAAAACTTGTAGGTGTTTAGAAAGACAACTTAAAATATGATCATTTTATGACGAAGGAAAATGCTGTTTTGTGTATTTCATGAGATTAGTTTTTACTGCACATTTTTAAATGACAGTTTAAAGGAAAAATTTCATGTTTCACATAAACTATTATTTGATGTTTCACAGTCTCAGTTTTTTAACAAATAAATTTATGTACTACAGCAATGCTTTAACTTACACTCTGATATCTTTAAGCTAGGAGCCTTGATTTATCCATCTTTGTATCCTGAAGATTTCAAACAGCACCTGGTACATAGGCATATAGATTGACACTAAATGTTGACTGACCATTAAAATGGCAATGTTGGAGGTGGGGGAGAGGAGGAACCCCTTGAAACAAATTTTAGCTATATGCCCAGGCAGGAAAGCAATTCAATCATCCTGGTATTAGGTGTGGGAGAAGGGGGAGCAAGCATGAATGCAAACAACCAACTGACAAAAGGCTTAACATCTGGGACTTCCAACATTGTACTTCAGACTTTGGAGTACCTAAGTGAAAGCCCAGTCCCTGCCTCAAGGAACCTCTGTGATACTGCTATGATACTGCTATAAACGGTACAGGGGCATTTTTATTATCAATGAGAGAGTAAGCCCAGAACACTACTTAATGGAAAATTGTTGTCAAGGCTTACAAACTATGTAAGTTCCTTTGTAATATACCTGCACATAGGCATAAGGCCAAAATCTAAGAGGAAGCATGCAAAGGTCCTCTCTGGCTCAAAGGCAGCCAAATTACCATATTAAATCTAGCTATCAGTATAAAATTCAGTAACAAGTGGAAAAAAAATGGGTCTCATATATACGTTTGATTGGAAATGTGAAGTTCTGTTTGGATATTGATTCTGCCAGCCCAGTTTCCTCTGATGTAGATAATGTCATATTTTCATAAAATTGGGGGGAGAATTTCTATTTCAAAAAGTATGCATACATACACGCACACACAGTGATTCAAAAATCTACACGATATGTTAGCTGTAATTATCTAAGTGATGTGATTATGGATGGTTTTTATTTTCTTCCATTTGCTTCTCTATTTTTTCAAAATTTCAACAATGGAAGCACATTACTAATATGAAAAAATATGGTTAAAAAAACTTATTAAGCACTACCAACAAAACATGAAACAAAAACAATGTGAGAGGAAGCTCTCAGACATTCACACCTAAATGTGAACTCATTCAAATTTCTAATGCTGAAGGGAATAAAACAGATACTTACAAATTCAAAAATTGAAGATCAGGGTAACTGGCTTAATTAAATTCAAATAGCTGTTACGTGACCACACTAGGCACAGAGTACCCAACAGAAGGATCTGAATAGCCAAAAGGAAGCATGAAGGTCCTGGGCTCTATAAGAAAGGAGCAAAATAAGGGGCTGAATGCAGCCCAAAGCTGAGAATTCTGCCCCCACCTTCTTCAGAAGGTATGGAAAGCTATTACTTAATCTTGTCAGGACCTGCCCCACTTCCCTTGCTAATAGGAAAGCCAGCCTTTAGCAAGTGGACCCCTAAAATCTACCTCCACTCTGCTAGCATTTACCTACATGCTTTTCTTTTTCACTCATTTCCCTGAAACCCTTCAATGGCTGTCCAAAACAAGGCCTACAAAGCCTTCCAAGATAGGACTCTTGCCTTATTCTCATCACTGCTTTCCTCATAGTCAGCATCCCAGCAATGAGAGCTACTTACAGTTCACCATACTTAGATCTTGTTTTATTAGCTATTCTGTGCCCTTTTCTGGCCTTCCATTCCCACTTCCCTGGTTCTTTTAACTGACTTAATTCATGTTCAATCATCACATCCAAAAAGCTTTCTCTAAACTTCCACCCCTATTCCTGGGCTGGGCTAGGTGCCCTTATGCAGAGCTCTCAAATTATTGCACTTAGTCACTGCCGTGGGCCTAAGTTTATGTGTCCATCTATTTCACTAGATTCTGAGCTCCTGAGGGCAGAGACTAGGCACACCTTACTCACCTTTGTACCCCAAACATAGTGCCTGGGACATTGTAGGTATACAACTTATTCTGACTAAATTACTAGTACTCATGCACATTTGTAGGAATGGAGCCCCTCTTTCATCTTCGGTATAAATCCAGAGCTCACAACTACTCAAATGCAGAGCTGAGACTTTCTCCCCCAGTCATAGTTATCTGGAACCCCGTTTCCCAAAATCAAAATTTCTCCCTTTCTTAATCTAGCACTGATTAAGGGCTTCACTGAAATCTGGCTCTTCTTGAAAACTCCTCCTCCTGCAACTTTCCCACGCATATGTTGCTCATTCCCTCACATCCCATGTACCCTGGTATCAGTGTCTTCTTTTCCTCAAAACCATTTCTGAACTATTACTCCTTCAGTATCATGTAAATGTCCTTGTCCCTTTGAAGATGTGTGACAATACCACCCTATACCCTTCCTCGTTCAGGTAATTTAACCTCCACCATTCATTGATAGTTTGGCACCTGGCTTAGTCTTCCTCTCCCTCCTCAGTCCTGGAGACTTCATTGTCCATGAAAACACCCACGCTAGCTTCTCTGCTCTTTGACCATCTCAAATGAAATGACCTCTACCCCAACAGGCCTACTAACAAACCCTGCACTTGTCTTGTCCCCAACTGCTCCACTCTTGAAATCTCAGAGAGCTCTCACTGACCTTCAGTCCCTCGCCCCTTCTACATTCTCCCTATCAACCCCACCTCCAATTCAATCCCTAGGCAGTCTAGACTCCATAGACATTACTCCAGTCACTTTTGCCAAAGTCCTTAATATCTTCACCTTGTCATCCTTTCATCTCATAGAGCAAACCCCAATCCTGGATCAATCATCTCCCATCTCCATTCCTACAACAGAATATTGAGTACTACAGGACATCACTCAAGTACTCTAATTGCTGCCAGTACACATTGTCTCTAATCTCAACTGGACCCTCAAAGCTGCCCGTGACCCCCAGTTTGCCTAGTAAGCTCTCCATCTTGTTCTACAGTTGATACCTCAGTATTTCTCCAACCTCCTCAAATCTCCTAGCCTACTACTTTCCTCTTCACCTTCAGCAGACGATCATGAAAGAATACCACAGAAAAAAATAGAAGACATCAGGCAGGCAATCTGTCATCTTTTTACCTTAACACCTGCAAATTCACCTACGTGATAAACATACTTTCTTCCTGGCAAAATGTTAGAGATGTGCTTCTACCATCTATGATTAAAATCTCCAGTGTGTGCTTAAGCTCATCCTTCTGGGTCTTCATAGGGATCTTGCTCCATCATATATTCTTTCTCTTCCTCCCTCCGTTCTGACTCCTTCCCATATTAGTAGTTCATGCTCTAATTTCCCTCATCCTCCCCCAACACACATGTACAAAAAATTCTGTCATCTCCTGTCCTTTCTTTTACATCCAGCTTTAGCTTATTCTTCTCTACTTCACAGCCAAATTTCTGGAAGACATGTTTGCTGTCCCTAGTTCTTTATCTCTCATTTTCTGCTGAACCCACTGCTAAATGGTTTCTACTTACCATACTTTTTAATATGGTTGCTCCCCATGTCAAATGTCTTCTTTTTGCCAAATCCAGTGGCCATCTCAGGTTCATCTTCTGGTTCCCTGGAAAGCCTCACACTCCTGGGCTTTCTGCCGCCTTCTCACCTCTTCTTGATGATGATGGGATTCCCCTCCTCTGCTATGCAGTAAATACATTAGTCTGCCTCTGGGTTCCCTCCTTAGTCCTCTTTTCTTACTATACGTTCACTAGATAATCTCTTCCACTGCCTTAACTACAATTAACATTTTTAAAAATTATGTCCAAATCTTTACACCTCTAGAACAGATCTCTCTCCTCCTTCAAACCTATAAATCCAACTGCCTACTGTTTATCTCTTCTTACATCTTTTTATTATCTCATGGGCTATTCAATATTAAAATATATCTAATATTGAACTAATCATATCCCCCTTCCCTCCCCATGTAACTTTTCTTGTTCTTCCTCCTACTAGCTTATCTCAGTGACAAAAATCTGTTTCATTCTTCTCATCTCTCTCATCTTCCAATTCAGTCAAGCACTAAGTCCTAACAATTTTATTTCCCACAACTTTGGAGGTGCCTGGCTGGTTTGGTTGGAGGAGCATGTGACTCTTGATCTTGGGGTCACTGAGTTTGAGCCCCACATTAGGTGTAGAGATTACTAAAAAAAATAAAATAAAAAACTAAACAAAAAAACTTTGGAATCTAACCATGTTTCTCAATGTCACCACTGCTATTTAGCACAGGTTCAGAAGCTAGACTTCTCGGGGTTTAAATCCTCACTCCACTATCTATTACTCAGCTGTGATTCTGGACAAGTAGTAAGCTCTCAAATGCCTCAGTTATTATCAGTCAAAATATGTTACCTAACATTAGTGCAGACCACCATCACCTCTACCTTGGATTACTCCAACAGCAACTTAAGAGGTCTCCTGACCTCCAGTCTGGCCCTTCTCCAATCCAGTCTCTTCATTGCAGCCAATAATCTTTTCTAAAACACAGATCTCATCATGTTACTCCTTACTTTAAATGTATTAATGGTTCACCACTGTCTTCAAGAGAATGTTTAAACTTAATGCACAGAAGGCCTTTAAGATCTGGTCCCTGTTAGGGGCACCTGGGTGGCTCAGTCGTTAAGCGTCTGCCTTCGGCTCAGGTCATGATCCCAGTGTCCTGGGATCGAGCCCCGCATCGGGCTCTCTGCTCCGCGGGAAGCCTGCTTCTCCCTCTCCCACTCCCCCTGCTTGTGTTCCCTCTCTCGCTGTCTCTCTCTCTCTGTGTCAAATAAATAAATAATATCTTTAAAAAAAAAAAAAAAAAAAAAAAAAAGATCTGGTCCCTGTTAAATACTATCGTTCTCTCTTATTCCTATCCTCTGCCTGTCATATGCAAACCATACTAAACTAATTGTAGGTCCTCAGACTTCCTATGGTATTCTTTGGCTCTGGGTATCTGCATATGCTGTTGTCCCTGCCTGCAAACCCTCTCCCTTCTAAACTCTTCTTCCCACCATACACATACTTGCTTAGATCAACAGATACTGTTGTTTAACTTCTTTTGGGTATCACCACTTATAAGCCTTTCTGACTCCAAGACTGGTTTGGTGCACCCCAACTAGGTCCTTAGCATTCCATACCTACCTATTTTACTCTTTAGATGTTAATCTCACTCATAATTGCTTGACTGTCTTTAGACTGTAAGTTCCTTGAGGACAGTGCTATGCCTTGTGCACCACTATATCCCTAATGATTAACATAGTGATAGGCACACAGTAGACTTCAATCATTATCTGGTGAATAAATTATTGAGTGCACAGTGCTTGCACACCCTTTTAATGAACTATATATAGAATTTAAATGCTACACCTAACCAATCAAGTCACCAGTTTCTATAGCCCTTTAATGTAGAAGGGATTTCTTATTTTCTACTACGTATCCTATGGAAGGAATGACCTGAATACAAATACACTACATTTTGCAAAATGCAAGTTATCTTAAGTAAGACTAATTTGACTGTTCTGTTTTAGAAGAACCTGTAGAAGATTACATTGACAAAATTCTTAACACACAGTGAAAAGAGACAATAAAAGGAGTTTTTTTATTCAAAAGTATAACTGGATAAGTAGATTTGTTTACAACCATTCTTGCGAAATACTTTTTAAAAAAATATGACCAACTTCTTTGCAAAGAGCAGACACATACCTCAACTATGATGACCTAATTTTTGGTGGATAATGTACATGATTAGGCAGAAATAGGCAAGCTCACACTGGTAGATTAACTGTCAAATACTCAGTCAAAACTCCGTTTGTGGACCCCGCTTCTTGATCGATTTCTATTCCCACTTCGTCTTCTACCATCTTGTCGACTTCCTGACCGACTTCCCTGTCGACTCTGTCTACCTGACCGGCCACCAGATCGACCACCTGACCGGCCCGACCGGCCGGACCGGCCACTTGACCAGCCACTCCTCTGCCTGGAGTTAGAAGATGTGTTTCCATCATAATATTCTTCAATTTCGGGTAACTTGGCTGGCAATGAAAGTATCCAGTCTGAATCATGCCACTCTGCCTGTTGGGGGAATTTAGAGGATTAATATAAATGCAAAATGGAAACCATAAGCAAGCATATGAGTACAGAAAATTCTTTTTTAATATCCATCATCTATTAGCTAAAGGCCATCTATCCATTTAAATTCAAAGTATCTGAAACAAAACTGAAAACCAGAAAACAAAAACAAAAACATATTCAAAGCTCATTCATTAAAGTTCCTAAATTTTAGTGTTAGGAGAAACTCTCAGGCTCATTTTGAGACTCATAATTTCACACTCAGTTTATACATTCTAAAAGAGAGCACACTGGGGCGCCTGGGTGGCTCACTCGGTTGAGCATCCGACTCTAGATTTTGGCTCAGGTCATCATCTCAGGGTTATGAGATCGAGCCCTGCATCAGGCTCTGCACTCAGTAGGGAGTCTGCTTGAAATTCTCTCTCCCTCTTCCTCTGCTCCTCCCCCCCACTCTCACACACTCCCTCTCAAATAAATATTTTTTAAAAATTAAAATTAAAAAATAAATAAGAGAGCACTGATTTCTTGGCACAAAACAAGCAGGCCACTAATAAGTAGTGCACTGCTTTCAGTGGTTATATTGACAGAAGCAAGAAGTGAGAGCTAATGATGGAGACTAAAAACCTGTTGAAAATATGTAGCCACTGGAAATAATTTGGTATCGGAGTAAAGAACTCAAGATTATGCGAATCAGCAGCTCATAAGAGCATCACCATGTTATATCCTGCTACATTAACTATTATTCATTGTGATCATGAGTTGTCAAGGAAAATGAATATTAAAATACCCTGTTGAGGGGGCACCTGGGTGGCTCAGTTGGTTAAGCTACCGACTCTTGATTTTGGCTCAGGTCATGGTCTCAGGGTCGTGAGATCGAGCCCCGAGCTGGGCTACGCACTCGACGGGAAGTCTGCTTGAGGATTCTCTCTCTCCCTCTTCCTCTGCCCCTCCCCCTGCTCGCGCTCTCTCTAAAAAATAAATAAATCTTTAAAAAAAAAAAAAAAGTGTCCCTAATAGTTAGGTATATGGAAATATTTATGGGTTGAAATGATAGAATACCTACAATCTGTTTCAAAAGAATACATACAATTCTTAAACCCCTTCATCTGTTTCACCCAAACTGCCACCCACCTCCCCTCTGGCAACTACTAGTTTGTCTCTGTATTTAAAAATCTATTTTTTTTGGCTCTTTTTTCCTTTGTTCATTTGTTTTGTTTCTTAAATTCCACGTATGAGTGAAGTCATATGGTATTTGTTTTTGTCTTAATCTTACTTTGTGTAAAATAAAAAATTATAAAAATTTATTTAAGCACACCAGGTGTCATATGGAAGTGTTGAATCACTGTGTTGTACACCTGAAACTAATGTAACACTGTATGTTAACTATACTGGAATTTTTAAGTTTATTTAAGCATTAAATAAAATATTGTTGTCACTTTCTCCTAGTATAATATGGAAGAGAAAGAGACAAAGCTGAGTTTGAAAAAAAAAAAAGCATACATACAGGAGAGTGAGAAAATGGATGGAAATGACATGAAACCATAAAACAAACTGGCTATGAGCTGATCATTGTTGAAGCTGGGTGATGGGTACATGAATATTCATTATGCAATTCTGTTTTTTATATTTGAAATTATTCATAATAAAAATGTTTTAAATTATGATACAGACTAGATATATTACATCAAGGAACGTTAACTGATTTCGGCATAATAATGATATTGTCACTTTTTAAAAATTCTTATTTTTAGAGAAACACAATTATTTAACAGATAAAATTTTAGAAATACCTGTAACCTTTCTGACTCAGTTGTGGGAACATCAAAGCAAACACCCTAAAAGCAAAATGAAAACATTTTTATTCAAATGCAGATGAGTTGATTTTTTACCAATACACTAATACTTGCTGGTAATTTTATAGTAGCTAAAAAAGGGGAAAAGATAGGGTGTGCCCCATGAATGTTTGTAAGATTAAAAACAGCTAACATATAATAATGCATGACACAGAGTGGCTGCTTATTGTATTTTCTAAGTCTGAAAAGTAAACACAGTATCTAACAGGAATCTACTACTACTACTACTAAGAATCTAGAGTACTCTTCAGAAAAGTTCTTGTAGACACTGTAATGTTTAATGTATAAATTCCTTGAAAAATTTAGTGCCGAAAAGTTTGTTTCTATCCTGAAGAGCTGCAGTGTTTATCAGATAATAAGAATGGTATAACCCAAGATGTTTCTTTTTTGGACCTGGTTGCCAATAAATTGAAAGTTAATTTAATTCTCAAGTAAGGCAACTAGTTTGGCTTAAGGATCTTGTTATATTTTTCCCTCCCCTCCACATTTTTTCTGAATGAGTATATTTGTCTCATACTTGCCACAAAACATTCTTGATGGTAACAGTAAACTTTGAGAGAAATGATTCTTTCTAATAAACAATCAAGATAATAAATTCTAGGCTAGAATAAGCCTATGTAGTAAAGTTAGATAAATATCTTTTTTCAAACCATTAAAGAAACAGAGTCACTAAGATTAGAGATGGTTTTAACTTTGCTATTTCAAAAATGTATTAAAATACTAACTTACTTAATTATCCTCATTAACAACCCATAGAGGCCACTTAAAAGTCAATATTGAGTATTCTCTAAATAACAGAGCTGTTTAGCTATTGAAATCATAAATTACTTAGTCATAGAATAAAACACCACACACAACCACACACAGTATGTATCCAAGAGCAGAAACCTGGATAACTTGGTTATTACACAAACTAAGCAGGATGACTTACAGCTTTCTAGAGGAATGGGTTATTTACATAACTCCCCAAATTTACAACAGGAAACAAACTATCACACAAGAAAACTGTATTATTCATCTCATTAGACTTCAAAAAAAGAAAGAACAAAATCTGTTAGACATTTAGAGTTGACTGAAAAGCTTTTCCTTGTCTAGAAAAACCTACCATATTTCCTTTTAGGAGGCACATTCTGGTAATTTGGGATACAGCATTACTACTCAGCTTTCTGTTAAGTTCTTTCCATGCACAGCTGATATCCTGTATTTCTTCTGGGCTTTCCAAAGTCATGGTGACAAACCCCTTAAGAAATAAAAGTCACATTATCTTTGGGAAAAAAGCAGCAGCAGCAGGACAATGAAGTTCTAACTCTGCAGCCCTTTATGACGTCACTGTACATTTCTCATGAGCCATCAGTAAAACATGGCTGCCAAAACAAGTAACTTTTTTTAAATAAAGATTTTATTTATTTATTTGATAGAGCAAGAAAGAGCACAAGCAGGGGGAGCGGCAGGCAGAGGGAGAAACAGGCTCCCCACTGAGCAGGGAGCCCGATGCGGGGCTTGTTCCAAGAACCCCAGGATCATGACCTGAGCCAAAGGCAGATGCTTAACCGACTGAGCCACCCAGGCATCCCAAAAATAACTTCTTTAAAACTATATTAATAGAAGACTAATGTTTACAGATCATTCTTCTTTGTATTTCTGTAAAGACTATATATTTAATTCTAACCAACATGCTTTAAGAGATAATTAAACTAGAGCACCAGAGAAAAGATAAAGTAGTGAAGAACTGAGGAAATGCTGAAAGAGTCAAAGTTAGCTTGGAGTGGAAAAACAAGAAGACATAGATCTCTTTAAACTTTTGAAGGACTATTACATATCCAAAAATTACTTATTCTGTAAAACTTCACTAGACAGCAAAAGGATCAACATGAAGAAGATACAGGAAGGGATTCATCTAATAATTTTGTTTTTTTTTTAAGTCAGCTCTACACCCAGCATGGGGCTTGAACTCACAACCCCAAGATCAAGAGTGGCATGCTTTATTGACTGAGCCAGCCAGGAGCCCCTCATCTAACAAATATCTACTGAGTGTCCCCTGTATATGTGCCAGAGACTATAGTAAGTGCTAGAGATTCAGCAGTAAATAGTCCTTTGTCTCATGCAGGTTACATTCTAGTGTTGGGGGTGGGGATGGTGGGGATGAGGTGGGGTAGACAGTAAACAAATAAGCAAATATGTCAAATGCCAGATAGTAATAAGCATCATAAAGAAAAATACAGCAGGGCAAGGGAATAGAGAGTAAAGGGAAAGGTAAGCTATTTTAGACAGGGTGATCAGGAAAGACCTCTCTGATGTGGTGATATTTGAAGAAAGACCTAAATAAAGTGAAGGAGGAAGCCATGCGGTAAAAAGAACGAACATCTGAAACAGTGCAAGTGCAAAGGTCTTGTGCAGGAGTAGGTTTATGTTCGAGTAACAAGTAGGTTAGGGTAGCCGAAACAAGCAAGGACAGAGTGATAAGAGATGATGTCAAAGAAGTACCACTAATACAGTTTCTAAGATATTTAATCAGAAGTTAGATAACCCATCTGCCAAAGAGGGATTCTTTTATTAGATAAGGGTTGGGAATAAATGATCTCTTAGGTACTTCTTAGCTCTAAAGGCTATCTTAATATTTTCCTAAAAGATATGGCTTAAGTATTTTCTTAAGAAGTACTTGATGGGGCACCTGGGTGGCTCAGTCGGTTAAGCATCTGCCCTTGGCTCAGGTCATGATCTCAGGGTCCTGGGATCGAGCCCCGCGTAAGGCTCCCTGCTCGGCGGGGCATCTGCTTTTCCCTCTGCCTCTCCCTGTGGCTTGTGCTTTCTCTCTTGCTCACTCTCTCTCAAATAAATACATAAAATCTTAAAAAAAAAAAAAAGTACTTGGTGGGTTACTAGGGAAAGGGTACTTGCTCACTGCTAAAGCATTACCCCACAAATCACTAATTACAAAGAGTAAAAGATACCTTTACAATGGGACTATAGGGCAGTTTCCATTGTAAACAAGTGATCAAACTAAGCATTATTAGTACTAGGACAATCTGACATTATATGCCTCCTGCTGTGATATGGTATAAAGTACATAATATCACCCATAAGGGTACTTTGGCCCAAACGGTTTAAACTGAATGTAAAATCAAGCTTTGATTTTACTTCCAGTTTACAGGAAAGGCTGAATAAAGGCAAAAGTTAAATGATGTATGAAAAGAAAACCAGAAAAATCCGGGTAAGAAATTCTAGACTCTGATCTACACAACTAATCTACACTCTTCAAAAAATTAATCAAATTAATAAAAAATGATGGGAAAACAGTTCCAGATTAAGAGAAGCATAACACCAAATGTAACATATGAACTTGAATTGGATCCTGAATTTTTTTTTTTTTTAGATTTTATTTATTTGAAAGAGAGAAAGAGAGCACATGCACGTGCACAAGTGTGTGCATGGGGACGGCGGCAGGGGGCCAGATGGAGAGAGACAGGCAGACTCCATGCTGAGTGCATAGTCCAACATGGAGCTCAATCTCACAAATCTGAGGATCCAGATGTTTTTTAAAGATACACAGTGTGGGCGCCTGGGTGGCTCAGTTGGTTAAGCAACTGCCTTCGGTTCAGGTCATTGATCCTGGAGTCCCGGGATCAAGTCCCGCATCAGGCTCCCTGCTCAGTGGGGAGTCTGCTTCTCCCTCTCCCGCTCCCCCCTCTTGTGCTCGCTCTCTCTGATTCTCTCTCTTAAATAAATAAAAATCTTAAAAAATAATAATAATAAAATAAATAAAGATACACAGTGTGAGGGGCGCCTGGGTGGCTCAGTCTGTTAAGTGTCTGCCTTTGGCTCAGGTTGTGATCTCAGGGTCCCAGGACTGAGCCCCGCGTCAGGCTCCCTGCTCAGTGGGGAGTCTGCTTCTCCCTCTCCCCCAGGTTCATGCTCTCTCTCTCACATAAATAAAATCTTTAAAAAAATATAAATAAAATAAAATAAATAAAAAATAAAGATACGCTGTTGGGGGGGGGCATCTCGGTGGCTCAGTGAGTTAAGGCATCTGACTCTTGGTTTCGGCTCAGGCTCTGGTCTTAGGGCCATGGGATGGAGCCCTGCATCAGGCTCTGCTCTGGGTGTGGAGCCTGCTTGGGATTCTCCCTCTCCCCCGCTGCTCAAGCTCTTTCTCTCAAAAAAAAAGAAAAAAAAAAAAAGATACATAGTGGCAGGGGGTGGGGGGAGAGTTGGGACACATGAAGTCACCCCCAGCAAAATTACATTTGACTAAACCATTAATACTTGCCAGAGAGAAAACATTAGACACCCCAGATGTACTCCCATATACTATACCAAATTGTCACATGCAAGTTTACCTGCCCTGACCTTTTTGTTCTCCTCTTCCACCAACTCTCCCTCTTTCTCTCAATCTCTCTGTCCCCACCCAGACATCAGAGAGCTTTCTGGCTGAGAGGTCCTGTTATCCAGGGATTCGCCTCACTTATATCTTGATGAGTAGTAAATCTTTGAACTACTTGCAACCAATGGGTCTGGTGTGGTTTGTTTTGACATCTGATACTAACCCAGCAGGGGGGCCAGGTAAGGTGGTGTCAAACTACACACATACCCCACCCGCACACACATAGCCGCTCAACATATACAGGTAATCCTAACTTTGCATGGCACTGTGTTAAATGCACAGAATCTATGCCTTGATTTGCATGGTTCCATGGCAACTTACAAAATAAAGAATAGGGTCTGGTGTGTAAGTTTTAGTTAACACAGTACTGTGCAAAGTGAAAGTCTCCTGTCTTTCTCTCCAGATAGATGGATTATCTATGGTTCAATTTTAATCTTTTCTCAATCATACATGATTTTCTCACAGATTTCTACCTTATCAGAGGTGATCAAAGATCGTGGTTCAAAACTTGATGCACCAGAGATGTGGGCTAATGCTGCAGCCAATGCATCCACTGCCCCTTTCTCTTCTATCAATCTCTGAGCTGATGGTCGGAAAAAATCAACAGCAGCGTAAGAAACGGAAGCCAGAGACCTATGGTTTAAAAATAGTAAATTTTCTTGGTCAAGACAAAGGTAAAAGATTAAAGATAAGAGAATGAATGGGAAAAGAAAGAGCAACGTTTTCGTATTTTAACATAACTAAAAGTCTGCTGGTAAAACTGGTGATTAAGTTTTCTGATATTTGAACTAGGAGAGCTTAAAGATGAATAGCCTAATACAAAAGAAAAACTTATTCAGCAAGTTCAGAAAGCATACCTGATGGCATCCATGCTTTTAGATTTAACTAAATCCATTGTAGAAGGAACACCTACACGTTTAAAAGTAATTCCCTGAAAATGAAAGAATTACATTAAAGAAAAATGGAAGTCTTTACAATTAATTCCTAAATTCATATAGTTTGTTGAATTTCCATTTCTTGGACTTAAAGATTTCCAAGCCCCAGTAGATCAAAAGACCTGCTTTTTCTAATAAATCATCAATTACAAATTCTAGGAAGAAGAAAAAAAATTTAATTGCCCTTAGTTACAGTCATGAAATTTCACTTGCAAAATAAAGCTGATTCCAAAAAAGGAAAAAAAGATGCTCATCACCTCTATCAACTTTTTTTTCTTATTACCCTATCTCATTTTACAAAGTAGATGAAATAGTGTTTAAAAACACACATCATGAAAATAGGAAAAAATGTAAAATACCACACACACACACACACACACACACACATAAAAACAAGCCACAAAAAATGTATATAATTTCTTATAGAAACTGGCCATGTACCATTACTCAATATAATCTTAACAAATACACCAAGACTATGGCAGTCACCCCTTTATAATGCTAGACTATGAGATACTGAAATCACAATGCACTTCTGATTTTAGAATCAAGGGAGAAACTCAAGGGAAAAATGAGAAAGTCAGCTCTTCTGTCTTCACAATAAAAGCTGTATCAAAACAAAGTCTTGCAGCTCCTATAAATTTAGCTCTCCACATGCTTCACATCCAAATGCAGCTTAAACTGAGAAAAGTTGTAAGCATCTATTTGTGAGAACAAATATAAAAAGAACTCTTTTCTAAGACATCATTTAGATAATAAGACTGAAATAATTTAATTCTACTTACTGCTTTTTGTTCCACATATCTTAGTTGACCTCTTTCTCTGGGTTGATAAAAACATATGCAAATCCCTGTCCGGCCAGCTCTACCTGTTCGTCCAGAACGATGAATATAGGACTCAACATCCTGAAAATAAAAAGAGGCAATACATTTTTTTAAATATGGCAAAAAAAAAAATCTGGCAAGTGACAGTCATTCCAACAACCAAATAATAACGCTAACAATAACAAAACTACTACTACCAATGATAACATTTTTATTTCAAACCTATTGCTCTTTCAACATCCCGAAGAAATTTTATGCTGAATTTTTGGATTAAAAGGAATAGGATTTAAAATCTTTTTATCCACCTCATCCCAGGGCTCTTCATATGACAACTTTTTATAATCCCTTTGCATGATTCCATGCTTCAAATCCAAATAAAGAAGTTAATCATTTGCTAAGGCATCAGATTCTGACCAATTTAACACTACATTAGTAAAAAATGGCTAACAGCAAGAACAGATAACATATTTTTCATATCCCAAGCAATATCTTATAAATAAAATAGCAATTTACACAGCTGTTCTTATATTCCCTAAATAAAATTTCATTTCTTACCTGGGGAGGAGAACTTTGAATCACCAGATCAACCTCAGGAATGTCCAAACCACGGGCAGCCACGTTGGTTGCCACCAAAACTTTAAAACTACCTTCTCTGAAGCCTTTCAGTGTAATTTCTCTTTGTGACTGTGCAATGTCCCCATGTAAACATTGGGCATTCTATTTGAAAAAAGGGAAAAAGTAAGTGTACAACTCACACTTGTAATTAATAGCACCCTAACACCATGTAGTCTGTGCTCTTTGTTGTTGTTGTTGTTTTTTAAAGATTTTATTTATTTATTTGACAGAGAGAGACACAGTGAGAGAGCAAACACAAGCAGAGGGAGCGGGAGAGGGAGAAGCAGACCTCCCACCAAGCAGGGAGCCCGATGTGGGGCTTGATCCCAGGACTCTGGCATCATGACCTGAGCCAAAGGCAGACGCTTAACGAAGTAATCTCTATACCCAACATGGGGCTCAAACTCATTACCCGAAGATCAAGAATCAGACGGTTCACTGACTAAGCCAGCCAGGTGCCCCAATATTCTTAGTTTCTGATAATTATAGTAATGCATGCTTATCATTCAAAAAGACCAAATGTTACAGAAAATATTTAATACAGGGTGCCAGGGTGGCTCAGTCAGTTAAGCACCTGCCTTCGGCTCAGGTCATGATCTCAGGGTCCTGGGATCGAGCTGTGTCAGGCTCTCTGCTCAGCAGGGACTCTGCTTCTCCCTCTCCCTCTGCCACTCCCCCTGCTGTGCGTGCGTGCTCTGTCAAATAAATAAAATCATGATCCTGGAGTCCTGGGATCGAGTCCCGCATCGGGCTCCCTGCTCAGCGGGGAGTCTGCTTCTCCCTCTGACCCTCCCCCCTCTCATGCTCTCTCTATCTCATTCTCTCTCTCAAATAAATAAATAAAATCTTTAAAAAAAAAAAAAAAAAAATATTTAACACAAAATGTAAAAGCTTCCCTCAATATCAGCCTCCTAATAATTCATTAACAGTTTGGTGAATATTCCTCCAGATATATTTTTTTAAAACACACATACAGGGGCTCCAGGGTGGTGCAGTGGGTTAAGCGCCTCTGCCTTTGGTTCAGGTCACAATCCCAGAGTCCTGGGATCGAGGCCCACGTCGGGCTCCCTGCTCAACAGGGAGTTTGCATCTTTCTCCCTCTGCCCCTTCCCCTGCTCAGGCTCTCTCTCTTCCAAATAAATAAATAAATAAATCTTAAAAAAAACCAACATACACACACATACACAACCCACATGTAACAGCATACACTATAATTTATGCATTTACTTATAAAATGGGATACTACATAATCAGTTTTGAAACCTGCTTTACAAATTATCTTAGCTATTTTTCCACATCTGTAACTCTACTTCATTTTTTAAAAACTGTATATGATTTCATCATATGATGTAGTACCATTTATTTCAGCACTATCCTATTGATGACCATTTGGATCATATCCAAAGTTTTCTTCACCTTTAGAAACAATACTACATTGTATGAACAATGTTGTACTTGTATCTCTGCCCGCCCCCCCCATCCCCGTATATGTGTATTTCAGTAGGACACATATCTAGAAGGTGAATTTCTAGGTCAAAATTATGAACATTTAACATTTTAATAGCTATTGCAAAACCGTGTTGTAAAAAGAGGTTCTGGGGGTGGGGGGCGCCTGGCTGGCTCAGTGGGAAGAACATGCAACTCTCAATTTGGGGGTTGTGAGTTTGAGCCCCATATTGAGTGTAGAGATTACTTAAATACATACATAAACTTAAGGAAAAAAAGGGTCGTGCCTATTTACTCTTCAACATTTATGAGTCTTTAGTTCATCCATACCCTACATCCATGTATATTATGAATCACTATAATCTTTGTGAATCTAATAGGCAAAAATGATTTCCCAATGTTGTTTTAATTTATATTTCTGTAATATTTAGTGAGGTTGAACCTATTTTTATACAATTTATATATTCTATTTGTACTGCAAATAATTTTTCTATTACAAACGAATGTCCTAGCATTCTAGCTGCTATTAAAATTTAAAAGTTCAGGGGTGCCTATGTGGCGCAGTTGTTTGAGGAGCTAACTCTTGGTTTCGACTCAGGTCGTGATCTCAGGGTCCTGGGATTGAGCCCCATGTCAGGCTCTGTGCTCAGTGCAGAGTCTGCTTGACACTCTCTCCCTCTCACTCTGCCTCTTCCCCCTGCTCGCTCTCTCTAAAATAAATAAAATCTCTAAAAAAAATTTTTTAATGTTTTAAAAGGTTCGTAACAATGATTTAACCCTAACCCTAAAAAAATTTTTTTAATGTTTTAAAAGGTTCATAACAATGATTTAACCCTAACCTTAGTAACTAAGCCTAATGCATTCATGAGTGAATTCACCGAGTACTTGCTATGCACCAGATTCTGGAACAGTCATAAAGAAACAACCCCGGGACAGACAAGTTGACAGGCATTTTCAGTACAGTATGATATGTACTATAACCAGGTGCAGGGTGCTACTGGAATACTTAAGGGGGAAACCTAACTTAATTTTGTTTAAGGGGAAGTCAGCACTGAAGTAAGACCTAACATATAATAAGAACTAGTAGGTAAAAGGAAGAGCAGGAGGCTAGGGAGTTCTGGGCAGAAAAAAATTTCATACATAAACAGTGTGTCTGGGAACTACAAATATATGAGTATTACTGAACCATAGTGTGAAAGGGGAAAGTGATGAGAGATGAAGCTGGAAAGGAATATGAATTTTATCCTGCGGACAACATGAACTGAGTGACTGGAAGCAGGAGATTATCATGAACATACTTGCACTGTAGAAGGAACACTCTGGTTATAATGTGTAGAATGTATTAGAAAAGGGAAAGGCAAAAGCCAGGGAGACCCAGGTAGCAGGCTCTTGTAGAAATCCAAAAGAGGTCAGTGGCCTCACCAAGGCAGTGGCAATGCCCATCTATTCATCCAATAAATATTTAGTGATCTACAACATGATGGGCACTAAGGATAAAAGAGCAAACAAAAATAAGATCGCCTCCATCCTCACAGTCTATACTTTGGTAGGGAAATTGGAAACTAATCAAATAATGAGGCATGCAAATAAATTTAGCCAACAAGTGTAACTGATATTGCACCAGTCTAAGAGGCAAAGAGCATTTACTGATTTATTTTTAGAGAGGGAGAAGTGGGGAGGCAGAGGGAGAGAGAGAGAATCCCAAGCAGGCTCCACATGGAGCCTGACATGGGGCTTGATCTCACAACCCTGAGATGATGATCTGAGCTGAAATCAAGAGTCAGATGCTCAATCGACTGAGCCACCCAGGCACCCCATGGCAAAGAACATTTACAAGAGGACAATCTGACCTATTTTGGGGCAAGGAAGAATTCCCTGTAAGTGGTGCTCTGAATTTTTATCTGAAAGACGAGTACGAGTTGCTAGGCAAGAAAGATTACAAGTTCAAGAGCCCTGTGGTGAGAGGAAACATGGCAAGTATGCAGAGCATGCAGAATGAGGAGAAAGTATGATAAAATGAAGCTGGAAAGGTAAGTAGGGGCTAGGCCATAAATAAATTCAAGAACTATTGGTAGATGAAATTGGGAGGAGCTGGTGAAGGGAGGAGAAATGAAATATAAAGGAAAGAAACATTATACATGACTCCCAGATTTCAAGCTTCTGAAACAGTAGTAAGAAAGAAATAAACCATTTTGAGGGTGCCAGGGTGGCTCAGTTACGTGTCTGATTCTTAGTTTCGGCTCAGGCCATGATCTCATGGGTCATGGGGAGCCTGCCTGAGGAGTCTCTCCCTCTGCCCCTCCCCCCACTCTCACTCACACTTGCTCTAAGATAAATAAATCTTAAAAAAAAAAAAAAGAAACGGACCATTTTATTTTAAAGATTTTATTTATTTATTTGACAGAGAGATACACAGCAAGAGAGAGAACAAAAGCAGGGGGAGTGGGAGAGGGAGAAGCAGGCTTCCTGCTGAGCAGGAAGCCCAATGCGGGGCTCGATCCCAGGACCCTGGGATCACGACCTGAGCCGAAGGCAGATGCTTATCGACTGAGCCACCCAGGCGCCCCTGAAACGGACTATTTTAAACCATGGGAGATAGAATCCAAAAATACTTTGTAGTTAACTGAAGAGCAAATGGTAAGGAAGAAAAATCAAGGGTGATGTGTAGATTTCTGATGTAGTCTATGGGTAGATGTACCATTTAACAATAGGGAATGTTGGGGGCGCCTGGGTGGCTCAGTCTTTAAGCGTCTGCCTTTGGCTCAGGTCCTGATCCTGGGGTCCTGGGATTGAGCCCCGCACTGGGCTCCCTACTCAGGGGGAAGCCTGCTTCTCCCTCTCCTACTCTCCCTGCTGTGTTCCCTCTCTCGCTGTCTCTGTCTGTCAAATAAATAAATAAAATCTTAAAAAAAAAAAACAAAAGGGCGCCTGGGTGGCTCAGTCGTTGGGCGTCTGCCTTCGGCTCAGGTCATGATCCTGGGGTCCCGGGATCAAGTCCCGCATCGGGCTCCCTGCTCCTCGGGAAGCCTGCTTCTCCCTCTCCCACTCCCCCTGCTTGTGTTCCTGCTCTCGCTGTCTCTCTCTGTCAAATAGATAAAATCTTTAAAAAAAAAAACAAAAACAAAACAAAACAATAGAGAATGTTGGAGACAGAATGGGTATAGGAAAATAGAAAAGAATGAATTCAATTTTAGGTACCCAATAATGGGTTGCAGTGTTTGTGGCCAGTAGGATAAACATAGGTCTAGATTCTGGAGACAGAGCTAACCTGGAAAAAGATTTAAACATTACCAGCATATGCACAAGAGCCACAGGAGTGATTAGTTATATGCATCTACATATGTAGCTGTACTTCTTTATTTCTATACTTATTGTCTGCTTGCTGTTAAGAAAACCATTGTGCTAAATGCTTTAAATAAATGACTTCATTTAAACCTTAAACGTGGAAAAAATTTATTTTTAGTATCACTTATTTTGAGAGAGAGAGAGCAAGCAAGCGAGCATGTGAGCAGAGTGGGGAGGGACAGAGAGAGAGAGATAATCCCAAACAGGAATTCTGTGGAGCCTGACAGGGGGCTCGATCCCACCACCGAGATCATGACCTGAGCTGAAATCAAGAGTCGGATGCTTAACTGACTGAGCCACCCGGGTGCCCCATTAATATCACTTTTTAAAAGGGAAACATGGGCAAAGAAATATGGAGTGACTTCAAGGTTACACAGCTAGTAATACAACTGGGATTTAAATCCTAATATGTCTGACTCCAAAGTCTGTGATATAAATCACTATGCTCAGGAAGAATCCATCGAATGAGAAGAAACAAGTACAGACGTTAGATCTGTGAGGAATGCCAATATTTAAAGTATGAACAAGAATACAAAAAGAGGGGCACCTGGGTGGCTCAGATGGTTAAGTGTCTGCATTCGGTTCAGGTCATGATTCCAGGGTCCTGGGATCAAGCCCCATGTCGGGCTCCTGGCTCAGCAGGGAGCCTGCTTCTCCCTCTCCCTCTGTCTCCCCCCACTGCTCATGCTCTCTCTCTGTTATCTCTGTGTCTCAAATGAATAAATAAAATCTTAAAAAAAAAAAAATACAAAAAGACCTCAACAAAACTGAGAAAGGTTAGCCAGAGAAGGAAGAAAACCTTTGTGATATCACAGAACCCAAGGTAAGAGAAATGCTCAAGAAAGGAAACATTATTGCCTTACTGGTGTTTTTTTTAAGTCATAAACATACTTTAAAATAAATTGGATGGTTTTTCATAGTAAAATTTTCAAATCCACTTTTTAAAAAATTTTAAATTCAATTAATTAACATATAATGTATTATTAGTTTAAGAGGTAGAGTTCAGTGATTCATCAGTCTTACACAATACCCAGTGCTCATTACATCATGTGCCCTCCCCAATGTGCATTACCCAGTTACCCCATTCCCCTACCCCCCTCAAAGTCACTTTTAAAAAATTTGATACAGTAGCACCTGGGTGGCTCAGTCGATAAGCGTCTGCCTTCAGCTCAGGTCATGATCCCGGGGTCCTGGGATCAAGTCCCGCATCAGGCTCTCTGCTCAGCAGGAAGCCTGCTTCTCCCTCTCCCACTTCCCTGCCTGTGTTCCCTCTCTCTCTGTGTCTCTCTCTGTCAAATAAATAAAATCTTTAAAAAAAATTTGACACACTGATTTTTTTCACTTGATAATTAGTCCTAAGAAGGGACACAATACATTTATATTACCAGTGATGGTTTCCAGGTCTCCAACTTATGAGTAAATTATTTTCCAAAAGTTTGTGTGCATGCATGCGTGGGTGTGTGTATATATGCATGTGATTGTTTAGAATTAAGAAAGCATTGTTCTGGGGCATCTGGGTGGCTCAGTTGTTAAACGTCTGCCTTCGGCTCAGGTCATGATCCCAGGGTCCTGGGATCGAGCCCCGCGTCGGGCTCCCTGCTCAGCGGGAAGCCTGCTTCTCCCTCTCCCACTCCCCCTGCTTGTGTTCCCTCTCTCGCTGTCTCTCTCTCTGTCAAATAAATAAATAAGATCTTAAAAAAAAAAAAAGAAAAAAGAAAAGAAAGCATTGTTTTGGTAAAACCTGACCTGACCTTAAGAAAAAAATTACAATTTAAAAATAAAAAAAAAGAAACTAACCACTAAAGTTCTCCCATTAGTCCCTAAAATCCTGTATCACTTATAATGATGTGCTACTACTACTTTTTACCTAAACAATAAACCAGCAGAGGAGAAACTGCATTGCTCTCTACCACAGAAGCTGGTTAACATCCAGTAAGAGGGGAATTCTCACCCAGTCTTTGCAGCAAGGCAAGTCCTCCCTATGAGATAAAACAATAGCTTCTGCAACACTATTGCTGCTGAGTGTTCTAAAGCAATAACAGGAAAGGTAAATCAACTACCCTTGATCACTTTCACTATTTAGCAATTGTCATCCGTGTATACTGTATAAAGAGCTAAAACTATAGTCAGTTAAAATGATACTGGGGAAGATGTCGACAGCATTGTCTTTGAATCTCCAGTTCCCATATAAAAACAAACGGAGCAATTAGGATAACAAACTTAAAAATCCACAGACATCTATGACAAAAGTAAGAGACAAATATTTTCATGATTTCCAAAACATGAGCAGGTAGGGACAAGACCTGTATATATGGGGCAGGGGGGAGATTCGCTGGTCCTAAGAACAGATAATCCCTAGAAAGCACAATGGACCAATTTGAGGATAGCAGCTGAAACTAGGAGAGTTTTTGTACACTGAAGAGCGATTGTCAGGATCCAGAGGTAAGGTCTGAAAGAGGCTGGAGCAGGTGGACCCTTTATGAACTTTCAAAATTTACAAACCAATGCTCCCTTGCCAGGACAAAGGCCCACAGTAAGGAGAAAGGGTTGAAGCTAAGATCCAAACTGAGGATGCCAGGGATCACAGAAGCAAAGGAAAAGAAGATCCAGATAAAAATGAGGGAAAAGACAGCCAGAGCTCAGAAAGTAGGAGATCTTTTCTTTTTTAAACAGCTTTATTGAGATATAATTTACACACCAAACAATAACAGAAGCAGCAGCTCTACAGCTGTGAAGCTTGAAAACTATTCTGACCCATGCCTCCCCATTTAAAGTTCATAAAGATTAATTTCACCCAAGGGGTGACTGGCTGGCTGAGTCAGTACAGCATGTGACTCTCGATCTTAGGGTTGAGTTTGAGCCCCACGTTGGGTATAGAGATTACTTAAAAAAAAAAAAACTTAAAAAAAAAAAGATTAATTTCACCTAAAAATGAGCAGTAGTAAAGATCACAATTCCTAACACCAAAAAATCCCAAATAATCCAATTAAAAAATGGGCAAAAGACATGAACAGACATTTCTCCAAAGACATACAAATAGATGGTCAACAGATAACATGAAAAGATGCTTAATATCACTCATGACCAGGGACATGTAAATCAAAACTACAATGAAATATCACCCTACACTGTCAGAATACCTAAAATCAAAAACACAAGAATCAGCAGGTGGCAAGGATGTAGAGAAAAAGGAACCCTTGTGTACTGTTCGTAGGAATGCAAACTGGTGCAGCCGTTGTGGAAAACAGTACGGAGGTTCCCTGAAAAGCTGAAAACAGAGCTACCCTATGACCCAGCAATTGCAATACGGGTATTTACCCCAAAGATACAAATGTAGTGATCTGAAGGGGCACGTGCACCCCACTGTTTATAGCAGCAATGTCCACAATAGCCAAACTATGGAAAGAGCCTAGATGTCCATCGACAGATGAATGGATAAAGAAAATGTGGAATATATATATATATATATATACACAATGGAATGTTATGCAGTCATCAAAAAATGAACTCTTGCTATTTGCAATGACGTGGATGGAACTAGAGGGTATTATGCTAAGCAAAATAAGTCAATCAGAGAAAGACAATTATCATATGATCTTGCTGATATGTGGAATTAGAGGAACAAGGCAGAGAATCATGGGGGAAGAGAGGAAAAAATAAAATAGTACGAAACCAGAGAGGGAGACAAACCATAAGAGATTCTTAATCTCAAGAAACAAACTGAGGGTTGCTGGAGTGGAGGGGGGTGGGAAGGATGGGGTGGCTGGGTGGACACTGGGGAGGGTATGTGCTATGATGAGCGCTGTGAATTGGGTAAGACTGATGAATCACAGACCTGTACCCCTGAAACAAATAAAACATTATATGTTAATTAAAAAATAAATTTAAAAAAAAAGTTAGAAATAGAGGCTACCTAAGCTACCCTAAGATCCAGTAATTGTACTACTGGATATTTACCCCAAAAATAAAAAACACTAAATCAAAGGGATACATGCATCCTTGTTTATTACAGCATTATTTACAACAGCCAAACCATGGAAGCAGCCCAAGTGTCCACTGACAGATGAATGGATAAAGGAGATACGGTATGCATATACAATGAAATATTATTCAGCCATAAAAAAAGAACAAAATCTTACCATTTGCAACATGGATGGAGCTGGAGAGTATGATGCTAAGTGAAATGAGTCAGAGAAGGACAAATACCGTATGATTTTACTCATATATGGAATTTAAGAAAACAAATGAACAAAGAAAAAAAAAAAGGGAGAAAGATAAACCAAGAAACAAACTCTTAAATACAGAGAACAAACAGATAGTTACCAGAGGGGAGGAGAGTTGGGGGAGGGGCGAAATAGATGATGTGGATTAAAGATGCTCATCATCATGAGCACTAAGTAATGCATAGAATAGGTGAATCCTGTACTGTACACCTGGAAATAATATAACACTGTATGTTAATTATACTGGAAATAAAATTAAAAACTTAATTAAAAAGACCACAGCTGAATCCCACAAAAAGTAATTAGAAGAGGGAAAAAATAGGCAGAATAATATCCCCACAAATCATGAAAGAGCTCTAGAAAGGCATGCCCAACAAAACAAATGGAAAGTATAACATTATGTGTCTGAATAAGCTAAGAGAAATTTTTAAATAATACATGAAAGAACAAGAAAAATCAAAATGAGAAAAACAAAAAAAAGAAGTGAAATGACTCAACCAAGAAGCAGAAAGATAAAGACTCTTCACAAATGAAGACTTTACCAGAAGGAATAGAAGATTGAGCAAACATAAGAGCTAATGCCTTAAAAATAGGAAATCTTGAAAAAGTGAAATAAAGAGGGTGCCTGGGTGGCTCAGTTGGTTAAGCGACTGCCTTCGGCTCAGGTCATGATCCTGGAATCCCGGGATCGAGTCCCACATCGGGCTCCCTGCTCGGCGGGGAGTCTGCTTCTCCCTCTAACCCTACCCCCTCTTGCGCTCTCTCTCTCACTCTCTCTCTCTCTCAAATAAATAAAATCTTTAAAAAAAAAAAAGTGAAATAAAGAGATGAAAAGGATTTGAGATAAAGTGACAAAGAAGAGGAAAAAAAAAAAAAAAAAAAGAAACCAACATAGAAAGAGGACCTAAAGAAAAAAAAAAGGCAATCAGACAAACCAAACACCAAAAAATTATAATTCAAGAAAATTTTGCTTTAATATTAAAAAATATATTTGAAGCTACAGGGTACCCACAAAAAGTGACCACGAACAATACAAAATACATTCAAATAAAACTACTGATTTAAAAAAAAAAAAACTACTGATTTAAAGATTTATTTATTTTAGAGAGAGAGAGATAGTACCTGTGCGAGTATGGGGAAGGGCAGAAGGAGAGAATCTTCAGACTCCCCGCTGAGTGCAGAGCCTGATGTGGGGCTCAATCTCACAACCCATAAGATCATAACCTGAGCCGAAACCAAGAGTTGGACACTTAACCTGAGCCAGGGGCCCCTGATTTTTAAAGAAAAATTTAGAAAGTCTTTTGCCTGAAGGCAAAATATTATAAGAAAAAAAAAAACAGACTGGAATCAGACTTTTTACAGAATGCTTTACCCCCAAAACAATGGCAAAATATATTCAAGACAATGAAGGAAAGAAAACATGAACCAAGAATTTTAATATCTAGCCAAATGGTTTTCAGGTATAAATTTACAAACATGCTATTATTAACAGGCAATATTATTTCCATAAGCCCTTCTTCAGGAATCTACTAGATAACAAGTCACAAACAACAGAAATGATTGGACAGATACTGACATAAGAACTGATAGCATTACTATCAATGGATGTTAATATCACAAAAAGAGAGCGAGCTACACATTATATACTCCTATAACATAGTTTTGCCCTAATTAAACAAACCAACCCGAATTTTCAGAAAATACAGAAGACAGAGGAACATGTTAAATGATGCCACAAGGAAGCAATACTCTAGATTATGGAATCCTGGTTTCTTAAACAACAAAAAAAGCTATAAGAAAAAAAACAGATGAGGGGCGCCTGTGTGGCTCAGTCGGTTAAGCATCTGCCTTTGGCTAAGATCATGCTCCCAGGGTCCTGGGATCAAGCCCTGCATCGGGCTCCCTGATCAGCGGGGTATCTGCTTCTCCCTCTCCCTCTGCCTGCCACTCTGCCTACTTGTGCTCTCTCTCTCTCTGGCAAATAAATAAATAAAATCTTTAAAAAAATGTTTAAAAGAAAATAGATGAGAAAGGAATCCATATATTAAAGAGACTTAATGAAATCACACAATTTACGAATCTTATTTGGATCCAGATTCAAGACAAAAACTATAAAAGAAAAAGCAATCATGAGGCAATCGACAATCTGAACACTAGTTGACATTTGAAGATATTAATTACTGTTATTTTTAAATGTGGTAAGAGTATTGGGGCGCCTGGGTGGCTCAGTCGTTAAGCATCTGCCTCCGGCTCAGGTCATGATCCCAGGGTCATGGGATCGAGCCCCGCATCGGGCTCGGCGGGAAGCCTGCTTCTCCCTCTCCCACTCCCCTGCTTGTGTTCCCTCTCTCGCTGTGTCTCTCTCTGTCAAATAAATAAATAAAATCTTTAAAAAAATAAAAAATAAATAAATGTGGTTAACAGTATTGAGTTTAAAAAAAAAAAAAAAACAATTCTTGGGGCGCCTGAGTGGCTCAGTCATTAAGTGTCTGCCTTTGACTCAGGTCCTGATCCCAGGGTCCTGGGATCGAGCCCCACATCGGGCACCCTGCTTGGCGGGAAGCCTGCTTCTCCCTCTCCCACTCCCCCTGCTTGTGTTCCATCTCTCGCTGTGTCTCTCTGTCAAATAGATTAATAAAATCTTAAAAAAAACAATTCTTTTCTTTTAGAGACACATATCCAATTATTTATGGATGTAATAATATGTTATCTAGGGTTTCCATCAAAATAATTCAGGAGCAGGAAGTGAGTGGGCATGTGGATGAAATAGGATAACTGCTGCAGCTGGAGAATGAATACACAGGGGTTCATTACACTGTCAACTTTTGTATATGTTTAAAATTTTCTACTATAAAAAGTTAAAAAAGACATACAGACTTAGTATTCTGAGCCATTCATTCAATAAATATTTGTGATTCATTTTATAACACAACTTTAAAATACTACCCCCTCTTGCTCACAGAAACTCATTTTGTTTCACTTTTATATTTTCAAGATCACATTATGCAAAGTCTTAAAAAGCCTTCTCAGGAAAATGGGTAGACTTCTATCCTGACTTAAAAGATCATGACAGGCTGGCTATAACTTCCTTCTGAATTAGACTCAATTCTAAAACTGACAATCTTGGGGTGCCTGGATGGCTCAGTCGGTTAAGTGTCTGACTCTTGATTTCGGCTCATGATCTCAGGGTCGTGAGATCAAGCCTCCCCTGCTGGGCTCCATACTGGGCAGGGAGCCTGCTTGGGATTCTCTCTCTCTCCCTCTCCCTCTGCCTTTCTCTCTGTACCCCCAGGCATGCTCTCTCTCCCCCGCCCTTCTCTTTCTCTCATAAAAAAAAAAAAAAAAAAAAAAGATTATCAAACCTAGTCCACAAAGGACAGTATTTTTGTTCAATGAATCATCCCTATAATCTCAATTAGAGAAAGCATGAGAAAATACTTACCTGTTTTATATGTGGATTCATGGCCATTTCAGTTACATTCTTTTTGGTTTCACAGAAAATAATAGCCCTCCCTTCAGACCCACTGTAGACTTGAAGGACGTCTCCAATAACTGCTGGCCTCTGAGACCAATGGCACTGGATGGCCAAATGCTTTGAGGAAAGAAAATACCAAGTATCTGTTTCATTAAAATTAGTGAAAAAGACTTATTTTGTATATATTTTTTCTATTTGTTCAAGAATCGACCTTTCTGGCATACAATAAAACAATTCTCCCCAAACCCACTTAAAAACAATATACAAATGGCCATCAACAGGTGAAAGGATAAACAAATTGTAGTATATTTATACAATGTAATACTATTCAATAATTAAAAGGAGCTAAAAAAAAAGAGAAAAGAATCAACTACTGATACATGCAACAATATGGATTAATCTCAAAACATATGCTAGGTAAATGAAGCCTTACAGAAAGAAAATACACACAGGATTCCATTTATATCAAGCTCTAGAATAGGCAAAGCTAATCTACGGTAGAAAAAATTCAGAACAAGGGCGCCTGGGTGGCTCAGTCAGTTAAGTGGCTGACTCTTGATCTCAGCTCAGGTCTCAATCTCAGGGTAGTGAGTTTAAGCCCCATGTTTTTAAGCAGGCTCCATGCCCACTTAAAAAAAAAAAAAAGAAAAGAAATCAGAACAGTAGCTATCTCTGGATGGGGGACTTAACTGAGTAGGGACATGAGGGAAATTTCTGGGATGATGGTAATATTTCTATATTTGGGTAGGGGTTTGGGTGATACACATGTTACGAATTTGTCGAAACTGAACAAATGTACTTAAAATTCTGGGTTTATTGTATGTAAATCTTTTTTTTTTTTTTTTAAGATTTTATTTATTTATTTGAGACAGAGAGAATGAGAGAGACAGAGAGCACATGAGAGGGGGGAGGGTCAGAGGGAGAAGCAGGCTCCCTGCCGAGCAGGGAGCCTGATGCGGGACTCGATCCAGGGACTCCAGGATCATGACCTGAGCCAAAGGCAGTCGCTTAACCAACTGAGCCACCCAGGTGCCCCTGTAAATCTTATCTTTTAAAAACTAAATGTTATATGAACCTCAAAAATATACTAACTAAAAGAAGCCCAACACAAAAAGTCACATATTATATGATCACATTTATATGAAGTATGCAAAATAGGTAAGTCCCTAGGGACAGAAAGCAGATTGGTGATGCCAGGGGCTAGGAAAAAGGGAGAATGGGGAGGAACTAACTGCTTCATGGTTATGGGGTTTCCTTTTGGGGTGATGAAGTTCTGGCAGTAGAGAGAAGCTATGGTTGCAGAACATCACGTATGTACAGACACTCAATTGTAGATGTTATATACAGTTTATTTAATTTTGTGAATTTTGCCTCAAAAAATTTGAAAATATTGAACTCTAGTTAACAATATACATGCTAAAGTACTTATGAGGAACTATGCTCATTTCTGCAATATGAAAGGAATAAAAAAGATGGATATAAGTGAAATATAAAGTGAAATTCATATATAGTGAAATATTAATGGTAGGATCTAGCTGGTGGCTGTATGAGTGGTCACTGTAAAACTCTTTTGACTTGGGGCACCTGGTGGATCAGTCGGTCAAAAAGTGTCTGCCTTCTGCTCAGGTCATGATCCCAGGGTCCTGGGATTGAGTCCCGCCTCGGGCTCCCCGCATTTCCCTCTGCCTGCTGCTCCCCCTGCTTAGGCTCTTTCTCTCCCTCTCTCTGACAAATAACAAAATACAATATTTAAAAAAGAATAAAATGAAATAAAAGTAAAAAGAATTAAAAAAATAAAATCTTTAAAACAATAATGTTGGGGAGGTGGATGGGGAGATGGGGTAACTGGGTGATGGGCTTTAAAGAGGCCACTTAACGCAATGAGCACTGGGTGTTACATGCAACTGATGAATCTCTAAATTCTACTCCTGAAACTAATAATACAGTATATGTTAACTAAATTGATTTTTAAGTAAAGAATTTTTAAAACAGTAATAATAATAAATAAAACAATGTTGGAGGAAAACTGATGTTGTATATTCTAAATCTGTGCATTTTAACATGTATCTCAAAAAATTGTTTTTAAAATGTAATACATAATAATTACAGAGCACCTAGAAAACAGAAAGAACAAAGAAGAAACCAAAGAATCATTTGTACCACCTATGACAAAGTCTTGCTTCTTCCCCATTCTCAAAAAAACAAAACAAAACAAGAATCTAAATCTGATCAAGCCTCACAATCCAACCATCAATTCACAGGAAAATGAAGGTGGAGGGACATGTTAAATAATACCCACAGAAATGCAAATCAGCTAAATTGAGACTGTGGGAAATTCATCATTTGAAAAATGATCATTTCCTTTTAACAAAAAATTGGAAGAAAAAAGAGACAGAGGAACATGTACATTATAAAAGATTTAAGAGAAAAATAAACCAGTGGCAATTTATCTTTTTTTAAGTAGGCAGGGCTTGAAAGTCCTAACCCTGAGATCAAGACCTGAGCTGAAATCAAGAGTTGGGCGCTTAAACCGAATGAGCCACCCCAGCACCCCAAACCAGTGGCAATTTAAAGATCTTATTTGGATCCAGACTGAAACTACTTAAAAAAAAAGACAACTAGGGTAATGTGGATAATACTAGATATTTAATAATACTAAAGAAGCACTGGGTTTTTCCTACTGTGATAATAACTATGGTTTTTGTTTTGTTTTTTGAAGAATACTTATCCTTTATTTTTTAAAGATTTTATTTATTTGTGAGAGCGAAAGTGAGGGAGAGCACAGAGGGAGAGTGAGCAGCAGAGCAGGGAGCTGAGCAGGGAGCCCGATGTGGGGCTCGATCCCAGGACCCTGGGGATCATGACCTGAGCCAAAGGCAGACGCTTAACTGACTGAGCCATACAGGTGCCCCAAAAGAATACTTATCCTTTAAAAATTATATACAATTACATGAAAATGAAAGGATGACTGGATTGCTTCAAAGGTAGGAATGAGGGACACCTGGGTGGCTCAGTCGGTTAAGCAGCTTCCTTCGGCTGAGGTCATGATCCCAGGGTCCAGGAATCGAACACCACATCAGGCTCCCTACTCAGCGGGGAGCCTACTTCTCCCTCTGCCTGCCGCTCCCCCTGCTTGTGCTCTCTCTTTGACAAATAAATAAATAAAATCTTAAAAAAAAAAAAAAGAAAGGTAGGAATGAAGAAGGTATGGGGGTTTAGAAAAGATCATCCTTAAAGCCTGGTGATGGGTACATCAGGTCCCTTATAAATACTCAATTTCTGCATATGTTCGAAAACATCCTTAATAAATTTTTTTCACTGATACATTTTACTCCCAGAAAATTTTCAGCCAGGGGTGCCTGAGTGGCTCAGTCGGTTGGGCGTCTGCCTTCAGCTCAGGTCAAGATGCTGGGGCCCTTGGATCGAGCCCCGCATCGGGCTCTCTGCTCTGTGGAGAGCCTGCTTCTCCCTCTGCCTGCTACTCTGCCTATCTGTGCTCTCTCTCTGTCAAATAAATAAATAAAATCTTTAAAAAAAAGAAAGAAAATTTTCAGCCATTACAAAATACAAAAGCAAGCTTCCTTTCACTATTCTGTACTATAAGTTCTCTTTTCCAGAAGTGATTATTACCAGTAATTTGATATTTCTCTTTCCAACCTATCTCTATACATTTACATAAATATCTAAAGAATCCATTTAGCATTATTTGTCTATTTTTTGGAAAATATAGTATAACTCTAGGGGCGCCCGGATGGCTTAGGCAGTTAAGTGTCTGTCCTTCGGCTCAGGTCATGATTTCTAGATATATATATACAGTATAATTCTATATGTATCATTTTGTAATTTAGTTTTTGCCACTCAAATTCATTCTCTCTTTTTTTTAAAGATTTTATTTATTTATTTGACAGAGAGAGAAGGCACAAGCAGGGGGAGCAGCAGAGGGAGAGGGAGAAGTAGTCTCCCCACTGAACAGGGAGCCTGATGCGGGGCTTGATCCCAGGATCCTGGGATCATGACCTGAGCTGAAGGCAGACGCTTAACTGAGCCACCCAAGCACCCCCAAATTCATTCTTTTTAACCATTCCACTGTACTTATACATTATACTATTGCTTATTTAGACTATTTTTATTTATGTACACATACACATATACATACATCTATTAAATGGAAAGTGACATATACGGTACCTTTCATAAATGTGAATATTACCTTAATTCCATTCCAATCTCTTTTCCGTTTTCTTTCCTTTCCTTTTAAGTAAGTTCTACATCCAACATGGGACTCAAACTCATGACCCTGAGATCAAGTAACACTTTCTGACTGAGCCAGCCAGGCACCACCCCCCCTTAATTTTTTTTTTAAATATACTATTAGTTTGAATTTTTATGGAGTGAAAATTATCCTTTTCCTTTATGGTATCTTCTTCTGACTTTATGTTTAGAAAAGCTTTCCCTTTCCTGAAATCAACTGTTCATCTACACTGCTTTAAATGATTTTATGGCTCACTTTTTAAAATTCTTTTGAGGGGGCACCTGGGTGGCGCAGTCAAGTGTCTGACTCTTGATTTTGGCTCAGGTCATGATCTTGGGAGTCATGGGATCGAGCCCCACTTTGGGCTCGGCGCTCAGCACAGTCTACTTGTGACTCTCTCTCCCTCAGCCCCTCCTCCCACCCCATGCGCACGCGCTCTCTCTCTTAAATAAATAAATCTTTAAAAAAAAAATTCTTTTGAGAATTTTTTTGGTATAGGGTATGAGATGGAGATCTAACTTTTTCACCTAAGCTTTTAACACATTATCCCAGTGCTATTCTCTTCAAATTGATATAAACTGCCCCTTTCTCCTTTTCTACATACTTTAAGTCTCTCTCTACAGCTGCCTGTATATCACTTATTAGGACTTGTCTGTTAACATACTTTTCTTCTCTGATTTATTCTATTCTACTCCTCTGTCTCAGACCATAGAAATACACAGGTATCTTACTGACTAAAGGCAAAAAGAAAGATTTGGGGATGCCTGGGTGGCTCAGTCAGTTAAGCATCTGCCTTCAGCTTAGGTCATGATCCCAAGAGTCCTAGGATGTGTCCCACATCAGGCTCCTTGCTCAGCAGGGGGCCTGCTTCTCCCTCTGCCTGCCACTCCCCCTGCTTGTGCGTGTGTGCTCTCTCTCTCTGACAAATAAATGAATAATCTTAGAAAGAAACGGAAAGGGAAAGGGAAGGGATGGGATTTGGCCTGAACTAGTACCCAAAACTTAAGTTTAGCTTCAACAAATTTCAAATACCAACTAAAAGCTACAATCTTTCATGCCAGAAAGCTACTTACTTCCACAGTAGTTGCAGCCTTTTGAGTCATTTTTCCGACAAGGTCAACCTGTTCGTATCTGGATTTCATGTATTTTTTTGCAACTTTGTATACCCACTGTGGGCAAGTTGCAGAAAAAAGTAAAGTCTGAGGATTGTCTTCAGAATCTTAAATAAACAACAAAAAAAATCAAATGCTTTCTTAACATCCATGATGTAGTCAACTCTTGAAAATCCCCCCCCCAAACTTCAAAGAAATCATAAAAAATTAAAAATTTGGGGTCCATTTTGAACATACAAACTTCATTACAATTATTAAAACTTTCAACTTTCAAAACTGCGGGAAAATATGAAGAAAACTGACCCCAGAAAAAAGGTGAGAATTTAAAAAGGGACAATGAGCAAAGAAATCAGTAAAATGAGTTAGTAATAAATCTACTGACTATAAAAAATAATACATGAAGGAAAGCACAGGAAGCTAACAAACAGTTAAAGGTCGCATTGTACTTTCTTGTTCAGGAAGAGAACAGGAACCAAGTAACTTTAGCTTTGTTAGAACACTGGGGACAATGTAATAATAATTATGAAATAAAAAATTTGTAAGCTTTTAAATATAAGAATAATTGCTATTGGGTTTATTTTGAATTAGGATATACCAGTTTTGTAGGATTCATGGATAATATCTTCAACTTGTTCAGCAAAACCTAAATCTAACATTTGATCCACTTCATCAAGCACAACATGGCGCAGTTTAGAAAGATCTAATCGGCCGCTCTGCAGATGGTCTTTGATACGACCAGGAGTCCCGACCAAGATGTCAATACCATTTCGAATATGATTAACTGTGAGAGGAGAGAAATAGCAGTAATATATAAAGATCAAATATATGTTTTCACATTATTTCTTCAGATTTAAGTAGCAAATAGATCTTTGCACTACTATCATACATATTTACTCACTTTGGCTTTGATAGGATGTTCCACCATAAAAACATGCCACACTGAGTTTCCTAGTGATATCTTTGAAGTCTTTGGCTACTTGGTTTGCCAGTTCCCTTGTAGGAGCCAAAACAAGAACCTAAGCAAGAGGTTTAAAAAATAAAAAGATACTTTTCTAAAAACATCTAAATTCAAACTGAGAAGACTTTTTTTTAAGGTGCATTTAAAACTAGGAATCTCAACATTAAAGCCATAGTATTTAAAGACAGAGCACATACACACACAAAAATTAATTAAAAAATAAAGACAACACAAATGACAACAAAAACCATAACTTAGATTTATAATACCCTCCCCTCCCCTCTTCCTTCAGGTCTCTCTTCAAAACTCACTTTCTCAATGAGGTTCTTAACCCTCTTTTCATATGCTTCACTCCTCCCTTAACTGTTTCTCCTTAGCACTCATGTCATGTAAAATATTTATGCTTTATTTATTTGTTTACTGTCTGTCTCATGCACTAAAATATTAGCTCCATGGCAATAGGGATTTACGTTAATTTAAGTTACTGTATTCCTTACACTTCAAACAGTGCCTGGCACAGAACTAGTGCTTTACGTGAATTACATAATTCAATCCTCACAAAAACCCTATGAGGTGGCATTATTATCCTAACTGTACAGATGAGGAACCTGAGTCTCAGAAAAGTTAAGAGTTTTGGGGCGCCTGGGTGGCTCAGTCAGCTAAGCGGCTGCCTTCGGCTCAGGTCATGATCCCAGGATCCTGGGATCGAGTCCCGCATCGGGCTCCCCGCTCAGCGGGAAGCCTGCTTCTCCCTCTCCCTCTGCCTGCCACTCTGCCTACTTGTGCTGTCTCTCTCTCTCTCTGTCAAATAAATAAATCTTTAAAAAAAAAAGAAAAAAAAAAAAAAGAAAAGTTAAGAGTTTTGCCCAAGATCAAACAGCTAGAAGTGGTGGAGCTGGACTCTCCAATGATGTCCTTCTAGCATAAAAGCTTTTTAAGGCAGTGTTGGAACGTGTCCTATTTCTATTACTTGCAGTCTTTCCTAATTTCACCTAAGAAAAAAAACTCTCTAAAAAAGGTATTTCCTGGGGCGCCTGGGTGGCTCAGTTGGTTAAGCGACTGTCTTCGGCTCAGGTCATGATCCTGGAGTCCCAGGATCGAGTCCCGCATCGGGCTCCCTGCTTGGCAGGGAGTCTGCTTCTCCCTCTGACCCTCCCCCCTCTCATGCTCTCTCTCTCTCATTCTCTCTCTCAAATAAATAAATAAAATCTTTTAAAAAATAAAAAATAAAAAATAAAAAAATAAAAAATAAAAAATAAAAATAAATAAAAAAGGTATTTCCTGGGCGCCTGGGTGGCTCAGTTGGTTAAGCGACTGCTTTCGGCTCAGGTCATGATCCTGGAGTCCTGGGATCGAGTCCCGCATCCTCCCTCTGACCCTCCCCCCTCTCATGTGCTCTCTCTCTCTCATTCTCTCTGTCTCAAATAAATAAATAAAATCTTTAAAAAAAAAAAAAGGTATTTCCTGTTGGCCAACCTAATCCGAGACCATTATGACTTAATTATATTAATACATGTGAATTTACTTTCATATTGCAATACCATTTAGGAGTCTCAAAGAACAAATTACTTTTAGTCACATATCTGTTCAAATTATGATACTGATTGTTTTTCTTCTTCACTTTTATTAACCTTAAAGTGAATACAGGTTCTGAAAACATCAAATTTTAGGCTAAAATTTCACTAAGTCCTCTCTGTTCTCTACTATAATTAAGACAGATCTCCAGTACCCCAATAACATAGGGACTAACAAAATCATTTCTATAATCTCTTCTTAAAATGTCAACCAGTGAAATAGATGATATTATTACTGAATGACTAAATAAATGAATACCTCTTTAGCAAATTCATTGTTTAAAAGCAAAGATCAAGACTGAAAAAAAAGAAGAGAAGGTCACTAAATATACTCACTATAAACATACCTAAAATTAGACATGCTGGCTTCATAACATACATTTATCAAAGACATCTATGGATCCATACACATTACATTCATATGCAAAATAACCACTTCATTCAACTTTACTTGAGATTTATGTTAAAAATCAACTAATTTTTGCTTTAGGATCTAAATTTTTACTTTATGCCACAGAGCTAACTTTTCTATCTTGGGGGTACTTGAACTTAAGATCAGTATATTCTTCCTTTCCCTTTCCATTAATGTTTTAAACCTTTTACTCCCTGTAATGGTTACCTTTGGTGAGCGGCTTTTTTTAATTGTCTCTTGATTTCTTTGGAGTCTTTCAATCAAGGGGATGGCAAAAGAGAATGTCTTTCCTGTTCCTGTCCGTGCTTGAGCAATTAAATCTTTTCCTTCATATACAGGACCAAAGGTCTTAACTTGAATAGGAAAGAGATATGATACCCCTCGACCTGTAAAATGAGATTTCATTGAAATATATTTAAGATTAGCTTTAGGAAAAAATATTTTTATTTGAAAATGACAACCCAGATTCCTCAACGTCAGCCTAAAAATACAATACCTAGTGATATTTACAGTTATTCCTGCCGCAAAGAGGAATTAAAAAAAAAAATTGTTCTGACACTTCTGACAAATACATACAATTATTTAAAGTTAAACACCGATTAGAATATCAAAAAGGATGATGTAGAAATAACTGCAATTAAAGAACAGCTATTTCTCTTATGCTTCCTATATTCTCCTTTTGGTCAGAAGAGGCAAAGATTTTTAATAAAATCCTAGTTGTAGATTTTCAGTTGTATATCCATTAAAATGCATAGTACCTTTTAGAAGCTTTATTGTCTCTTCAGAAATAGGGAAATTGGAGAAGGCTCCTTCTTTCTGTTCACGTGTTAGGGTCTGTCAAAATGAAATCAAAGTTCTAATATAGTTCATATTCAACTAGATATTTAGAATCTTACTCATTTACCATTTTTCGTTTTAGCGAATGAGCTAACAAATCAACTTTAGTTAGTACCTGCAAAAATTCTATAGATTAACTTACATGATACATTAGTGGAAGACCCTTTTAATTTCAAAAGTATCCCTTTAAATAGCAAGTTTACTCAATACATTTTCCCACAGTACATTTTATTTTTCTCATTTTTCTTTTTTTTGGAGGGGGGGGGATGAGGTAGAGGGAGAGAGAGAGAGAGAGAATCTTAAGCAGGCTCCATGCCCAGCATGAAGCCCAACATCAGGCTCCATGAGATCACAACCTGAGCCGAAATCAAGAGTTGGACACTTAACCGACTAAGCCACCCCGGCGCCCCTCCCACAGTACATTTTAAAATTATTAACTCACAAATAAAACTCCCTTTGAAAATACATCTACTACATAACAGAAGAGCTATTTGATCATCTAAGTCATATTCACAGATACAGACAATATTAATTACAAGGTCTAACAGAAGTCTATAAACCAACCTAAAAAAAATTACACGAGGAAAGTAAATTGTTTCTAAAAATAAATGTTAAAAAAAAGTTGTTCTATGGCTCTAAATAGCATGTTTTAGGTCACCAAAACAAAGAAAAGTTCCTGTAAGCTTGAAAATTTCTTTAACACATACACAGGTTAGCATGACATAATCATTTAACATCTACTGAAAACTCTGTATACTAGTCAATGTGTATATAGAACGAAGACAATATATCTGTTAACTTTATTATTGCTGTTTAAAGAAAGTAGTTCCAGAACCATACACAATAGCAGTTTCAAACAGAGAACCAGATAAAAGACATAATATCAAACTGAAATTGTAAGCCATTTAAGTAAACCTCAAGGCTATTATCTTAAGATTAAAAAGAAAAAAAAATTTATTACAAAGTAATACATTTTCATTGTAGAAGCCACATATAAACAGAAATAAAACTATAATCCAGTCAGCTAAAGCCACATTTGAAACAAACACTCCTCCAAACCTCAGTCTATGCACATATAAATTTTATTTATTTATTTTTAAGTAATCTCCACATCCAACATGGGGCTCAAACTCATGATGCTGAGATTAAGTCACATGCTCTACCAATTGAGCCAGTCAGGCACCCCTAAATGTTTTTAAATAAAAACAATACTGTATATACTGTATTGTAATGTGTGTTTTTTTCATTTAATAGGATACACTGAATACCTTTTAATAATTTTTTTTTTTTTTTTGAACTCATGACCCTGAGATCAAGAGTTACATGCTCTACTGAGCATGCCAGGCACCCCCTGAATACCTTTTTAACACTCTTCTACAACCTTTAGGATAGATGTCATCTATTGCATAGATCTAGCATATTTTCTAAAATCAACTGCCTACTATCAGACATTTAGGATGCATAAATTTTTTGCTAGTATCAACAACACTGATAAGAGTTTCATACATCCCTGCACACCTCATGATTATCTCTTTAGGAAGATAAATGCCTAGAAGTAGAATTCCTGAACCCAAGTGTGATCTAAAAAAATAATAAACAATTAAGCCTATTATAATACAAAGCATTGTACGGGGTAAAATCCCAACAGAGCAAAAGCAACCCCGTACATTCTGCTACTAGCAATACAAATTTGTAGGGCCTTATATAGATCAACTCTCTAACATATGTGCTTCCTGACAAATACCAAATTCACAAATTAAAAAATGCCATATTTTAAGGCAAAAATTCAACATGTTTTCCCAGAGTTCTCCAAAGATTACACATTAAATTAGGCTCAGATGTATTTAAATTATTGGCAACCATCAGATTTTAAAATATAAAGAACTACTGATTACCAAGAATTATCAAGACTTTCAATGTTGTTTGTTTCGGAGGACTTGAGTTACTGACAATTTATGATACCTAGACAAATCTATGAACTCTGCTAGAGGAAAACTGCAAGAACAAATTGAATAAATTCTGTGCAAGAAAATATGTACTCTAACAGGTATGGGCAAAAGCAATGGGTCCAGCAAAGCAAATTCTACACTAAGCATGTTTTCTACACCTCCCAAAAAATTAATATCCAGAACAGATTTCTTCAGATCATTTTTAGGTTTCATTTTTGTTTAAAAAATGCAAACAGCTTTAAAATTGAGTTACAATAAGATCTAAAGATCACTTAGAGTTGCTATTGTTACAGAAGCAGAAAAAGCAGAAGGCAAAATACACAAAGTCAAGAGGCTTTATGTACCTTGTTTCAGGAAGTCAGACATCAATTCATGAGTACTGGTAGGGACTGAAATAACCATAAGAAATCAAGTAGGTGACCATCAATAAGCAATTTGGAAAAACTATTTAGGAACCCAAATGTACAGGAAAGGTTTACATTTACATCCCCCCCCCACCTCCACCCAAAGAAAAAGGCAATATAATGACAGAAACAAGGGACAAAGAATAAAAGGCTCATCAGGTTTCAGCTGTACAGACTCCACTGTCCAACTGAGGGTACTGGACACTAAGCAAGAAACATTATGGAATCAATTCTAATTAGTCTAAAAAATCAAATTAGCCTGTATTTCAAGGATAATGGCAAATGCGTAACAAAAAGTATTCATACCTCCTCTAGTTTATTATCACTTGATTTATGAGTAGAACTATCTAAGGATGACATTCGCTTTGATTTTTTTTCATCACCAATATCTCCATTTGACAGATCTTTTCTTCTTGACTTATGAGATTTAGAAAATTCATCTGAAAGTCTATTATTACATCCTTCTTCAGTGTCTCCATTTAGCTTCTCTTTCATTTTAGCTTTTTTGGGCTTGGGAGCATCCAAGTTATCTGTAACACCATTTTCTCTTGTTTCTGATTTCTCATCTGAGTCATAATGGTGCCTTGACTTCCTTCTATCACTCTGTGGAAAAACAAAGAAGCAACAAGAGGGTCACAAGCTTTCCTCTTAAGACTCTAGAGAACTTAGAGCATTGACTCCCCAACCAGCAAAGCTCAATCGACCATCACCTTGAAAAGTTACCTGGTAAAAATCCAGACTGGTTGCTAATGCCAAGCCTAAGCCTCACCTCTTGCTTTCTTTCTCATCCCATTTCTTGCATTCTCAAGACTTGGCCTCTAGCCCCTCTCTGATCCCATTACATGATTTAAGGGAAATCAAAATAGCTCCTTTCAGAAAAAGATGAGAACCCGAGATTTATAAATTAAAAAGCAAACAAACAAAAACTTCTATCTCCAAGAGAAAAAAAAGTTAATAATTATTGAGTACCTACCCAGCATTGTGTAATGTGTTTTCGGCTTATCTTGTTTAAATCTTCATAACAACCCTATAAGGGAAGTACAGGTCCATAATCCCTTATCCGAAATTCCGATATCCATAAAGCTCTGAAAACCGAAAGTTTTTTGGTAACTTATTTGGAGACAAAACCTCACCTAACCTGAACTCATTTGGTGGGAAAATTTGACTCGAACTGATGTGAGGCTATTTATAACCTTTATTTATTCCACTTAGTATGCATATTCACATTTGATATTAATGTGTTTGATTATAAATTGGGGGCCCCAAACCCTACTGGGGTGTTACCCTTCTAAAAATCCCCAGAATTCTGAATCAGCCCCAAGGATTTTGGATAAGGGATAGCGAACCTGTATTACCTTTGTACCTTTGCCATTTTACTGATGAGGAAACAGAAGTTCTTAGAGGTAAGTAACTTGCCAAAGACTCACATGCAGGATTTCCTTCAAGCGGAAGTGCTAGTAATCAAGCTCTGTCTAATTTGAAAGCCCATGCTCTTTTCACATCATGTTTCCTCTTTGAACTTTGATAATTAACAGGTTAAAGAATATACAAACCAAACAAAACTGTCATTCATGTAAAGCTCCAATTGTTATACTCCCATGGAAAGGCAAGTATATGTAATCCTTGAAACTTTTTTAAAGTTTTTTAGTTCATTATTAGAACTTAAAAAAAAAAAAGACAACTCTGCAACTTTAGTTTTAAAATGCCAAAGTGGGGGTGCCTGGGTGGCTCAGTCGTTAAGCGTCTGCCTTCAGCTCAGGTCATGATCTCAGGGTCCTGGAATTGAGCCCCGCATCGGGCTCCCTGCTCGGCAGGAAGCCTGCTTCTCCCTCTCCCACTCCCCCTGCTTGTGTTCCCTCTCTCTCTCTGTCAAATAAATGGATAAAATCTTTAAAAATTAAAAAAAAAAAAAATGCCAAACTGGTGACCAACCAGTGTTTTAATATGTGCAAACAGCAAGAAATTATTTGGCAATTTAACACTTCGAAATTACTTGGTCAAATGTTCAAAATAAATTACAAAGTAGTTATTAGTGATAGCAAAAACTACCACCACCAAAATTTTCACCAGGATTTACATAAATTTTACAGAGTACTTTCACATACAATTTTCTCATCCATAAAATGGAGAAGATGCTATGAAAACAGAATAACATATGTGAAAATGCTTTGTAAACAGCAGAGCTTTACATTAACATAAGTTATACAGTTACATGTTACAACATTTGATCTTTCATTAACTGAACTAACCCACATCTCCCCAAACCAACAAGTTCTATAGAAAAACAAGGTTATTTACAGAGCCAGCCTTGGGGTTAGAATCACCTTTGGGTCCCATACTTCAGGAACATGAAGCAAGGTAAAGTGAGACCCCAAGTCCAAACTCAGTGATGAAATACATCATTCCACATCAGATCCGTAGTGAGTGCTTGACACTGTTCACTTCCTCAGCTTCCACGACACTCTATATCCCTTCCTTATCCTCTTACACCTACCCTCTCCAATGGTTCCTCTCCCTCCTCCTTCTGTGGATGCTCCTTAAGTCTCTGTTCTTTGTGTATACTTTCATACCATTTTCATGGCTTCAACAAACACTTCCATGCTTCTTTCCTCACCTGCACTCCAGTTTTGAGAACCTAAGGCCTAGCTCCATAGCTCTACATACCCAAACCAAACTTATCTTCAACTCAGTGCCAGATCACTACCCGAATGCTGTTTCTATTAGTTGGTACTCCAATCTGCTTCCCAATCTTTAGTTATCTTTCATAGTTAGAGGAAAATCAACAAGTATTTCTGGAGAATCTACAACGTGAAAGCCACCAATTTACAAGAATGTATTGATATGTAAGGATGGACAAGTATATGGCCATTTCCCTCAAGAATCTTAGGAAACATTTTGGGGAGGATACAAAAGGGAAAAGTGAGCTAACTTTACAAAGATAGCACTGGAACAAGACTTCAAAGGGGCATGAGATTACTGGACGTGTATAGTAGAATGTTTAGAATAAACACATAGGGCTCCTGGGTGGCTCAGTTGGTTAGGCGACTGCCTTCGGCTCAGGTCATGATCCCGGGGTCCTGGGATCGAGTCCTACATTGGGCTCCCTCTGCTCTGCGGGGAGCCTGCTTCTCCCTCTGCCTCTGCCTGCCACTCCCCCTGCTTGTGCGCTCGCGCTCTCTCTCTCCCTGTCAAATAAATAAAATCTTAAAAAAAAAAAAAAAAGAACAGACACATAAACTAAACCTTGACAGAGAGATAGGATTTGTTTTTTGTTGTTGTTTTTAAGATTTTATTTATTTATTTGAGAGAGAGAGAACACATGCACAAGCAGGGGGAGCAGCAAAGGGAGAGGGAGAAGCAGGCTCCCCGCTGAGCAGGGAACCCAAAGCAGGGCCTAATCCCAGGACTCTGGGATCATGACCTGATCCCAAGGCAGACACTCAACCAACTGAGCCACCCAGGCACCCCAATAGATAGGATTTGAATGCAAAAGGAGATACAGGCATTTCAGGAGGAACCAAAATTACAACTGCTTGGTGATTCCACTTACATAAGGTATCTAGAGAGGTGAAATTCATAGTGACAGAAAGTAGAATGGTGATTTCCAGGGACTGAGGAGAGGGGGCAATGGGAAGTTGGTGTTTAAGGGGAACAGAATTTCAGTTCCGGAGATGAATGGCGGTGATAGCTACAGAACAATGTGAATGTACTTAATGCTACAAAACTTACACTTTAAGATAGTTAAAATGGTAAATTTTATGTTATATATATTTCACCACACAGACAAAAAATAACTGGTTGGCTGGAATGGCAAAGTTTACCTTGGTGATAAGGTAGGAAAGGTAAGTTCTGCTCTCTGGAGCTATACAGAATATTTCCATTTTTTTGTCAAAAGTCAGCCTTCAAATACAGCTTCCTCACCCACCTAAGCTCTGCTGTCTTTTCTCTGGGTCTCCTTCTTTTGAGGGTGGGGATGGGAATTCTCAGCAACCCCTCTACAGTGTCCTTGAGGGAAGGGACTTATTTGAACTCCTTGGTGCCAGCAGAGAGTGGCACAAAGTAAGCTCATTAGATCCTTGTGGACTGAATGAAAATACTAACAGTAAAGCCTACTAGTGAAACAACCCACACGATCTCCATCACAGCCAACTCCTAGCAATGCTGGCTGTGACACATTTCCTTAAGCCTCTAAACACTAGCTATCGAGGTTTGTAAACCTAAGATCTATTTCCCCAAGATTCTCCCTCACAGGTCAGGGTGACGGAGAAGTAACACATATTCAAGGCAACCATCTTTCTTAATCATCTTCTAAGACAGCGCATAAGAACCGAACAGGCCTCGTTGCTTAAGGAAAAAGAGGAAAGAAAGAACAGATTCCGCGGTGATGGGAACTTGAGTCTGCCCATCTCTTAGGCTCCTACGGGAAGGGCTGAGGGAGCACAGGGCGCCAGGCCAAAGCGTAGTGCAGCCCTTCTGCAGGTTACGGGTATGGAGGTGGGAATGGGCCCGGAGCGACCTCAAAGGGACAAGGGCTGCGCGAGGGGAGGCCCTGGGATGCTCCGGCCGGGTTGTGACAGGCCATCAGATCTGAGACAGATCCCCTCCCCGCCCAAGCCGGCGCAGCCCAAAAAGAGGCGCGGCCCATCCTCAGCGCACCTTTTGCCTCTCCTTCCTTTGGCTCTCGGTCTCCTCCAAGGGTGCCTCCAGCTCCATAATGTCCCCCCAGAGGAGTTTCCCAGGCATCATTCGCTGCCGCTGCTGCCGCCGCTGCCGCCGCTCCCGCCGCCGCCTCCTCCTCCTTCTGGCTCGGTGGCCACAACCACCTACGGGCGGCAGCAGCGTGAAAGGAAGCGGGGGCAGGGTGGCCGCCCGGCCAGAGCTACGTCACTTCCGGGACACGCACCGCCCGGCGGGGGAAAAATAATCCCGGATACTTTAGGTTTAAACTCTTCCTTCGCGTTGCAACCTCCCAGCCAATGAGTATGAGCGATCTCGACTGGCCCACCCTTGTTCTAAAGTGATTGGCTGTTAAGGCAAAACCCTGGCCAATCTCCATAAAGGACGCGCGAACTTATTAGCATAAAGTGATTCGCGTTCCGCCCCCCCCCCCCCCCCCCCCCGCCCCCGACTTCTCTCTCCCTATCCCACTACGAACACTTATCCTCGGTGCCGCGGAGACACTTTGGGGCTTCCCAGCATGCACTGCTGGAGCTGGGAAGGCCCTCAACCGCGGCGGGAAGGCCCTCAACCGCGGCGGAGAGGCGCTCGGGCGCGGCGGGCTGGCGCGTGGACCCGCCCGAGCGAGGCCGGTGGGGAGCGCCACGCGCCGCCTCGCCATTCGCGGCCGGAAGCGGCAGGCCTCGGCCCGCCCATTTCGGGGTGAAGCGTTAACGTCTAACGGTTTAGCGCGAGGCCGGCGGCCCGGCGCAGGTGGGAAGGGGCTTTGCGGGGTCTGCCGTGGGTAGGTGGGCTGGAAGTGAAGGTCGGAACTGGACAGTCGTACCTCAAGTCTTAGCTTTTAGTCATGAAATTAGTCCTTGGTTCATTTTAGGTCCTTTCCACACTCCCCACTGACGGAGAGGAAACTAAGCTCCTCGTAAGGGATTTGCTTGTTTGAAGACACACGTTCAGTTAGTGGCACAGTCAGGACTCCTCTTCTGAATCCAAATTGAGGGCTCTCTCTACCACACCAACGTGAAAGCTTTGTTTCGAAAAGCGTTTTGGGGCAGATGCTCCCATGAAATTTAGGATGAGTAGGAAAACCCCGGAGAAACATAGCGAGAAAACAAGCCTAAATGTCTTCGACAGATTATGTATTTACAGTGAATTAAAGGATTTTATTTTATTGATGGGGATTAACTGCCCCTAAATTACAACCTTATACAAAACTGGACATCTTTTGACAATGCAGAAGGTTGATTCCTTAGCCTACAGTTTTCCTACATCACTGGTGCTGGCTGGTTGGCATTCTTTTCAGAGCCATTTCTTTATCTCTTCGTGATCTCTTCAACCCAGCTACTCTTGAGTGGAGAACAAGGAGCCAAACTGAGATGTAGGTGCACTTGACAATTTCTAAGACCCCAGCCTTGTAACCTGAGCATCAAACTTGTGTCTTAGCAAAATTACCAACTGCTATATGTCATGGAGTTTGGGGATTGGTCATAAATAGCTGAAACCACAAATGATCGCTACAAGCCTTTTGCACTACTATGGATTGGTCTGAAGTCAAAAGGGCTATAGATCTAAAAGTTACCTTATGGATTCAAAACTGAACAAAAGGAGTGTCAGTTAATGATAGTGGAAAAATGCGTCTCTGTAGAGTATGGGAATCACTGTGCATCTCTAGATCTGTGCTTTTCTAAATCCTTTTCTTCCTTTCCTTCACACCCACCCCAATTCTACCACTGTAAAGTCTTTGTAGCCCTACAACAGAGTGTGATGTACATAGGAACAAGGAGTGGATGTGGCAAAGAACGTCACACTTGTAAAATTGGGATAATAGGAACAAATGTTAGTTTGTTGTGGTTGAAGATCAAATACTGATGAAGTAAAGTTTTTAGCTCCTCTAAAACATTGGCATTCATTGGGAGGTCAAATAGCAGATATGTAAATAGAAAGGACTAGACTGTTCAATTCTCCCTATGCAAGACACTAACAAGTTTATTAAGTGTTTTTCAGAATGACTGTGATACAATCCTGCCTTTCTAAGCCCCAAACTCACTGAATCAAAATTCTGTCTGCTGTCTTAAACCAAGTCATAAGTAACTTCAAGCTGTGGCTTAGCCGAAAAAAATTTGAGTACTACCAAATTTGGGTAAGTCTGTGTTCTCTATGGATATCAACTAGAAAATTTGGGAATGGTAATGAAGGAATGGAGAATTTTTTTTTCCTATTTGCTCTCTCTATAACTCTCAAAGAGATTTGTATCTGCTAATATCTATTGGGAGGAACATGAAGGAGTAAGTATAATTTCAATGCACAAATAATTTAAAATATAATCTTATTAGAATCTTTATTCTCCAAAATATTTTACCAGAGTTACTGATATAATTTATTTCTTAAAATTTAAGAGTTGGGGTGCCTCATCTATTGCTCTGTTCCAAGATTCTATGAAGACTTCTCTTGCCTTTGGCTTCGGGTCCTTAAACTCTATGACCTTAAGATATAAAAATAAGAGGGAACTATACACTTGCCTCTCTCTGGTCATTCTCAAACCTACAGGGCTAGATTTTTCTATAGTTAAAAAGCAAAAGTTTTTTTAAAAAGTCATCATTTTGCGTCTGCACGTCAATCTTATGTGACAAAAGGAATCAAGCTATCGTTTTAAAATGTTATGACATGGAAATAGTTTAAGGAGCAATTATAAATTGCTTAAAAGATACTGGAGGATAGAATGAGTGTTTAGAGTAATAAGAAGTAAGGAGAAAGTGAAGGAGGGAACAGGAGGGATGTTTCTGCCATTGTTAGCCACATGACCTTGGCCAACTCAACTCTAAAACCTGGTCTTTTTTGTTAGTAATGTGGAGACAAACATGCCTTCCCTGCTGATAGTGCAGGGAAATTGGGGGGATCAGGTGATATGACAGTACTGCAAAGATGATATACAGAGCAGCTTACATTTCTACCTTTAGCTCAAGATTTTGACAGGTTTTGAAAGCCTTGGAGAAAACACAACTTTGAACACATTTAGCACATGTATATTTATGTATATGTGTAGCTCCTAATTCAAACTTGGAAAAGCTTTTTTTTAGATTTTATTTTTAAGTAATCTCTCCACCCAAAGTGGGGCTTGAACTCACAACCCCAAGATTCAGAGTCCCACACTCCACCAACTCAGCGGGCCCAAAGTCCCTGGAAAAAAGCTTTTTAACTTCAACCTTTGGAGAGAGGTCCTACTCTTTCTTTAGCCAATTACTTTGTAAATGTTTTGAATCAAGTGCTGGAAAAGTAGTCACATCAGCTACCCAGAAGAGGGCACTATTATCCAAGAAATGGAAACCACTACTGCTAAAGAGGGAACATGTTTCTAAGGTTTCAAAAGGAAGAAGGATTTGTAGAGGCCAGCAAAGTAGTTCTGAGTTTGTTTTTGATACCCCCCTTTCTTGTTTCATGATTCTCAGTGTCTCTCTTTCCCACTCCATTTTGGCAGTAGTCTTTCTTCCCTATTCCCCAAAAGCCTTCTCAGGTAGCAGTAGGAGGGGTTCTCAAAATGTAGTGGTCCCCAGTTTTCAACACTACTACTGTTCTCTCCATTGTTTTTTCCTCACAGATCTGACCTTTGTCTCTGCTAAATTGCATTTAGTAATAAACTCATGATCATTCTCCTTATCTATAAATAAGATACAAATGTAGCTTAGCAATGTCACACCAGCCTGTGATGGTGTTGTATTACTGAGCTGGTATAATTTCAGCCACTGCCAAAGAAACTTAATGTTGTAATTAGCAATGAGTTAAGCAAAGGAATATATACAATTTCTATTAGAATGTTTGAAATACTGAAAATACCTTGCAGAACCCAGCTACTCTCTGAGTATTCGTAGGGGTCTGGGATTCCAGATGAGAGAGGATAATCTCAGAATGTATGAAATGTCTAAAATAAGCCCATGCTTTACATATATGATTCCTATTATAGCATCAGATTTTAACTGAAAACTTGTTAGCCAAGGCATAACACCTCCCTAGGCAAATCCGGATTTGAATTGATGAAATTTCTTATAATCCTAACCTAAAGGACTGAATCTCTAAATGGAGGAATTTCAGACAACCTAGCAAAAAATGGGACCTGTATAATAGGCCACGTATTCACCTATCAGACAAGTTTTGTGAATATATAATATATAAAAATATACACACATATAACGATATCAGGTGCCTCCTGCATTGGGCACTTTGAATAGATTAGCCTCAGATCTTACAACAGTTCTGTAAGTTAGATCTATCATTACCATCTCCCTTTTACAGATGAGAAAACCGAATCAGAGAAGTTTGGAAACTTTCTCCATCACACAGCTCCCAAGGATTGTAATTGGGATTTAAACTTCTCCGATTCCTAAACTCAGGTCATCATGCTGCCTCAAGAAAACAGTTTTCTCCTTAGAGAATAGACCACAGTGAGGATGAGAAATCAAGAACTAATGTTACCGCACACAAATTAATATTGGGGAGAAAATGCAAGCCACTTATTTTAGAGAATAATATCCCAAACAACACATATACCCATCTTCAATATTTGTAGTCAAATGTTGTGTTTTGTAGAAGGAAAGTTTTATTGGTTTCATAATAGGCTTCGTTTAATACATTTAGGGAGTGTTATAGTGCGTCTAGCGGCAAAATTAGATGGATTTCATTGGTCCCTACGTGTGACTAGAGCCATAAAAAACTTTGGATTCCTCACTCTAATAGAGAAATTTGTCCAGGTCCAAAATCAAAGGTAGGACAGAGTTGTTGTTGCTCCTTTTTCCAAGGACTGACAAGGATAGGACAGAAATGGAGAACTGGAAGAACTCAGGAATCTTGTATGAGTTCAGTACTTTGCAGGATCCTCACTTAAACTTTTTTTTTTTTCTTGCGATATAATTGACATATAACCCTCACTGAATCTGTAAGTACAAAACCTTACAGTTGGAAAGAATCTTTAAAATCATCTAGTTCGGGGCGCCTGGGTGGCTCAGTTGGTTAAGCGACTGCTTTCGGCTCAGGTCATGATCCTGGAGTCCTGGGATCGAGTCCCACATCGGGCTCTCTGCTCGGCAGGGAGCCTGCTTCTCCCTCTGACCCTCCCCCCTCTCATGTGCTCTCTCTCTCTCATTCTCTCTGTCTCAAATAAATAAATAAAATCTTTAAAAAAAAAATAAAAATAAAATAAAAATAAAATCATCTAGTTCGGCTATCCTGTTAAGTACTGGAAATACCTCTGCAACATACCAATTGAAAGATCATCAAGCCTCTGCCTGAGTGCCCTAAATAATGGGAAGTTCATTCATTTATAAAAGTGTCTATTTCGGGGCACCTGGGCTTAGTCGTTAAGCATCTGCCTTCGGCTCAGGTCATGATCTCGGGGTCCTCAGACAGAGCCCCGCATCAGGCTCCCTGCTTGTGTTCCCTCTCTCGCTGTGTCTCTGTCAAAGTCTTTTTTAAAAAAAGTGTTTATTTCATCTATGGATAGTTTTGACTAATGGAAAGTTCTTTAAATGAGCTGAAATCATCTTTGATTCATTGATGATGATTCCAAGCTATAAAGACTCCCCCTAAAACAATGCCTCCCCCATAAGCCTTTGCTATACAGATTATCCTTCTTGATACTTTGTCCAGAGTTTCAAATGTCCTTGTGACCACAGCTGATCTTCTTGGATGCCATGGTAGGTTGCTCAGAGCCACTAAAAGTCAACAGAAGTGAATGGGCCAACCACTGCAAAACCCAGCAGTGTATCTGATCTCCCCTCTGCACTCCCCCAGTGCCTGGAGGCAGCGCTCCGCGGTGCTGAGCTTCATCTTGCCTTCATTGTTACCGGGATGGTGAGAATTAAGAGGCACTCTCCAGTTATTCAATCATGCTTGAGATTTAAGGCCTTGACAATCCTTAGGAACCTCTTAGGAGAAACATCCCCTCAACCATAAGTCAGCATTAGCATCTGTCCAATATGCTGAAACCAGGCTTGACTGCTCCCTGTTTCCCAAACCCAAGAGAAATGACCATTCCACTACTTGGTCTTGAAAAGGCCAGCCAGAAAAAATTCCAGCAAAGCTATCCAAGTCTTAGTGGAAATAGATCAAATATAAATGAACTATCATCCATCTTCCATCTTCTCTAAATCTTTAATTTAGAACCTCCTTTCACTCACAAACCATTCCGCAACCATTCTACTTCCTTTCTATCTCCACCATCTGAGAACATCCTCACTTCTCACTGCCATGCTATAGAGAGTGCCTCAAATATGAAGAGGAACCAGAAAAATAGTAGACCCAGATGCTACCACAGGTATTTTGGACATTGCCAGTCAGTACAATTTGGGGCCATCTGTTCATGTTCAAGGTGGTTGCAGAGAAGATCCTTCATGGCAATGACTGGATAGAAAAAATTCTTGTTGCAAAGTACCCCAATACAACTATATAAATTTTCTGATAATGATAAAAGACTTTAGTTGCAAACAAAGGCTCTATACAACCCTAACACACTATTATCTGGATTTCTGTGCTGAATCTGGTGAGATCCTTAACATAAGAACTCAGTATTAGTATGGGTAGAGAAATTCACTACTGGGTATAGTAAATTAGAACCCTATGTATTTGAGAAACTAATGAATGTCTGAAAATTTGAGTTAATTACATTTAATTGGAAAAGGACCAAGGATTTTATGGTTTTTTAATTGCAAAAAATCTCTATATCCCAATAAATTCATAGTAAAATAAGTTTTTAAAAAAGCTTCAAAACATCAAAAAGGAAAAAAAGCCAGCAACTAGAACAAAATATGTAATGAGATTGACAGCACCTATGCTTGGCTTTAGAGAATTCTTATATACTCAGCTGATTAAAATAGTCTATATTAATCTGGATATTTTTACCAAAAAGTTAACAAAAGAAAAATAAGAATTAAACATTTATGACTGGAGTTAGTTGTAGTAAGGAATTGGATGCGAGTGTTTGACCGCTCTTTGTGCCTTCAAAGTTCTGCAGAAAATTCTGTCTTCTTTTTAGTCCATCCAAAATGACTGAATTATTAGATGCCAGACTCTGTGTCCTAAGATATTAAAAATAACAGAATTATTACCTTCCAAAAGGGCCTGGATTTCTAATCAAAGCATTATACCTTCATTTGTTACTTTGAAGCAGTATAACATTTACTAACACTAAGGTACATTTGTCATATAAGTTAACCTTTAAAAATCTAAAGTGCTGGGGCACCTGGGTGGCTCAGATGGTTAAACATCTGCCTTCAGCTCAGGTCATGATCCCAGGACGTCCTGGGATCAAGCCCCGCATCGGGCTCCCTGCTCGGCGGGAAGCCTGCTTCTCCCCCTCCTGCTCCCCCTGCTTGTGTTCCCTCTCTCGCTGTGTCTCTCTCTGTCAAATAAATAAATAAAATCTTTAAAAAAAAAATCTAAAGTGTTCCTTACATTTTTAAAGTCTTCACAACAGCACCTCAATATTTGGCAGCTGCTTTCCAAGAAGTTCGTATTTTCGGAACATCTTTCCTCAGATCCAATATCAATTATATTCTAGTCAGAAACAAGTTCCCAGGACGCCTGGCTGGCTCGGTTGGAAGAGCCTGCAACTCTTGATCTCAGGGTTGTGAGTTCAAGCCCCAGTTGGGTGTAGAGATTACATACATACATACATAAAAACTTTAAAACAAAAAAACCGGGGCGCCTGGGTGGCTCAGTCATTAAACGTCTGCCTTCGGCTCGGGTCATGATCCCAGGGTCCTGGGATCGAGCCCCGCATCGGGCTCCCTGCTCAGCGGGAAGCCTCCTCCCTCTCCCCCTCCCCCTGCTTGTGTTTCTCACTGTGTCTCTATCAAATAAATAAATAACCTTTAAAAAAAAAACACAAAAATCAATATGTTCCCTGAAAACCTCTTCTATACAACTGAAGTGTAATTTGTTTCTTTTTTGAGAAGTCATATGAAAGAGAAAAGCCAACCATAATATTTTTCACAATGACAATGTTCCTTTCCAAGGAGCTGTAGGCTAGGTTAGCCCCTTATCTAACACATCTGCCTTGTTTCAGCCAAGTCACATTACTGGACATTTTGCTTTGAAATTCCCCTTTTCCCACCTTGTCTCCTCTCTCACTTGCTCATTACATTGATATGCCTCAAAAATGTGTCCTCCTGGCGCGCCTGGGTGGCTTAGTTAAGTGTCTGCTTCGGATCAGGTAATGATCCCAGGGTCCTGGGATCCAGCCCCTCATCGGGCTCCCTGCTCAGCGGGGGAGTCTGCTGCTCCCTCTCCCACTCCCTCTGTGCGCTCTCTCTCTCTCTCTCAAATAAATAAAATCTTAAAAAAAAAAGGTGTCCTCCAACAAGTGTTCCCCCAAACAGCTCATCACTCTTAATTCCACATCTCTTTGGCAGTTGTGAAGAGTTTCTCCTTTGTCCTTTTTTTTTTTTTAAGATTTTATTTATTTAAGAGAGAGAGTGTGCACGAGAGAGGAGCAAGGAGCAGGGCAAGGAGCCTGATTCAGGGGTTCGATCAGGCACTCTGGGATCATAAGCTGAGCTGAAGGCAGACGCTTAACCAACTCAGCCACCCAGGCGCCCCTGTACATTTTTTTTAGAGTAAACTCTACCCCCAATGTGGGGCTCCAACTCACAACCCAGAGATCAAGAGTCATGTGCTCTACCGACTGAGCCAGCCAGGCACTCCACTGCTTTGTGTTGAGTTCAATTTGTTTATTGTTTGTTGGTCTACTCAACTAAAGTATAAAAGCTTCCTACAGGTGGCAACAGCATCTTGTTCATCTCTTTCCCTCTAATTCTTATAACAGGGCACATAGTTGATGTGCAAATGTTATCTTCCCTCCCTTTTCTTCTACATGTCTTTAATGATTATGTCTTTCAAGAGAACCATATTATAAGCAATTTTTAAGGAATCGAATTTCTCGAGATTTCGCAAATTTAAATTCTCAGTTGCATGTCAAGGAGTAATTTCTCTTATCTGCTTTGGGTTTGATTTGGGTTTTTATTTCTCCTTTTGCCAGAGAGAAAGGGAATCCATAGCTTGTTGGTTTACACAACCATTGTTTACTTTGGAGACAATATGTTTTGATTTGATACTTTAAGGAGTTGATATGAATTAAACAATTGTTTCAAGGAAAGATCTGTTCCCTAATAAAGAAGTGAAGATATGTTTTAAAAATGCAGACCTCGGGGCGCCTGGGTGGCTCAGGCGGTTAGGCATCTGCCTTCAGCTTGGGTCATGATCCTGGAGTCTTGGGATTGATCCCTACATCAGTCTCCCTGCTCAGCGGGGAGCCTGCTTCTCCCTCTCCTCCCTGATCCTGTTCTCTCTCGCTATCTCTGTCTCTCTCTCTCAAATAAATAAAATAAAAATGCAGACCTCCATGGGACTCCTGGGTGGCTCAGCCAGTTAAACGGCTGCCTTCAGCTCAGGTCATGATCCTAAGGTCCTGGGATCCAGTCCACATTGGGCTCCTTGCTCAGCAGAAGAGCCTGCTTCTCCCTCTGCCTGCAGCTCCCCCTGCTTGTGCGCTCTCTCTCTCTCTCTCTGACAAATAAATAAAATCTTTTTTAAAAATGTAGACCTCCAGGAATTTAGCCCAAGGTATAGTCAGAGGTGTCTGCAAATATTTATATGTAAAAACAATTACTGCAGATTGATTTATTACAGCAAAAATTGGTGATTTAAATGTCAAAGGAAGGAAAACAACTATATAAATACTGGGGTCCACATAATGGAATACTCAGCAGCCATTAAAAAGAATGAGCTGGATCTCTATGTATTGATTGCAAGATATCCTAACTTATGTTAGGTGAAAAAAGAAAGCCACAGCTCCATATTATTTGTTGTTAAAAAATAGTTATATTTACAAATGCACAGGAAAAAGTCTGAAAGAATATAAACCGAACTGTTGGGCGCCCAGTTGGCTCCATCAGTTAAACGTCTGCCTTTGGCTCAGGTCATGATCCCAGGGTCCTGGGATCGTGTCCCGCGTCGGGCTCCCTGTTCAGTGGGGAGTCTGTTTCTCCCTCTCCCTCCCCTTCTCCCCCTGCTCATGCTCTCTCTCTCTTGCAGTCTCTCTCTCAAATAAATAAATAAAATATTTAAAAACAAACAAACAAACCAAACTGTAAACAACGTGTAGGTCACCTCAACAAAAAGGCAATGGCAAAGGTTGGGGGATGGAGACTTCCAATTTTGCTTTTTATTTTTTTTTTTACAGATTAATTCATTTATTTTAGAGAGAGAGAGCGTGGGAGTGTGCCAGCTGAGGGAGGGGCAGAGGGAGAGGAAAAATCTCCAGCAGACTCTGTGCTGAGCATGGAGCCCGACACAGGGCTTGATCCCATGACCCTGAGATCATGAAGTGAGCCAAAATCAAAGAGTTGTATACTCAACTGACTGAGCCACCCAGGCGCCCCCATTTTTACCTTTTACATTTTTTTTAAAGATTTATTTATTTATTTGAGAGAGAGAGAGACAGCTTGCATGAGCAAGGGGAGGGGCAGAGGGAGAAGGAGAAGCAGACTCCCCGCTGAGCAGGGAGCCTGACAAGGGCTTGACACCAGGACCCTGAGACCATGATCTAACCCCAGGCTCCCCTACCTTTTACATTTCTGTATTACTTTACTTTTTCAAAACAAAGTACACAATAATTTTATATAATGAAAAACTAGTAGGGGCGCCTGGGTAGCTCAGTTGGTTAAGCATATGCCTTCAGTTCAGGTCATGATCCTGGGGTCCTGGGATGGAGCCCTGTATCAGGTTCCCTGCTCAGTAAAGAGTCCGCTTCTCCCTCTCCCTCTGCTCCCCCCCCACCCGCTTGTGCTCGCTCTCACTCTCTGTCTCAAATAAATAAATAAAATCTTAAAAAAAAAAAACTAGTAAAGATATATGCCAAATTTTAAGATGAACTTTTTGAAAACTAAGAATATGAGGGGAATGTTCACTATGTACTATTATTTGAAAAAAAGCACCATACAAAATAAGAACTACAGTACAGGCAAAACATTCAGACAAATTATATAAATCAATATATTCAGACTGAAGTGTTATAAATATACCAAATATAAAAGGATTTTTAAAATATATCTAAATGGTAGGGTGGGGGCGCTTGGGTATCTCAGTCAGTTAAGCATCTGCCTTCGGCTCAGGTCATGATCCCGGGGTCCTGGGATCGAGCTCCACATTGGGCTCCCTGCTCAGCGGGGGGTCACTTCTCCCCCTCCTTCCCACTTGTGCTCTCTCTCACTATCTCTGTCTCTCTCAAATAAATAAATAAAATATTTTTAAAAAAATAAAATAAATGGTAGGGTGATTATAGGTGTTCAGTACTGGGGCACCGGGGTAAGCTCAGTCAGTTAAGCATCTGACTCTTGATTTTGGATCTTGATTTGACTCTTTGAGATCAGGTCATGATCTCAAGGTCCTGGGATTGAGCCTCAGGTTGGGCTTCAAGCTCAGTGGGGAGTCTGAGGATTTCTCTTCCTCTGCCTCTCCCCCGTGCTTGCTCATGCACTCTCTCTCTCTCTCTCAAATAAATAAATAAATCTTTTAAGACACTTTTTCAGTACTTTTCAAATATTCTATTATGACCATATTACTTTCATAATCTGAACAATGTTATTTAAACAAATTAACATGGAAAATATTGGTGGAAAGTAGCTGTATCTCTTTCCCAATGTATGTGGAACCAGAAATATAAGTGAAAACTTCCAACCTTCAGTTGAGGAAGTGCTTCATTTATAGCAGCTCTTTCCTATTTTTAGAAATAATTCAAGATTTAGGGGCACCTGGGTGGCTCAGTCGTTAAGCATCTGCCTTCGGCTCAGGTCATGATCCCGGGGTCCTGGGATCGAGCCCCGCATCGGGCTCCCTGCTCAGCGGGAAGCCTGCCTCTCCCTCTCCCACTCTCCCTGCTTGTGTTCCCTCTCTCACTGTCTCTCTCTCTGTCAAATAAATAAAATCTTTAAAAAAAAAGAAATAATTCAAAATTTAGTAGTAGTGGAGTAAATTTTGGCTCACATTAAAAATGAACCTATTATATAAGAGATTTCATTGTAATTTGATACAATTTATTCAGTAAGGCTGGCAGAATTCTATGGCTATAAGAAGTTTATTCAGGAGTCTCCCATTAGGTAATTCAGTACACCCTTGATTTTAATCATTCCTGAGGAATAGTGGCTAATCAAACATGTTTATATACACTTACCGTGGAGAATCTATTCCACTATCTCCTGCCATGCTCTGATTTTCTGTTCCTTCCAAATGACTGTGTTCGTGTTGGATATCCTGAGCCAACACTGGCCTAAGTGAAGTGTTGAAAAGTTCTACCTTTTGTGTGAACTGCTTTCTCATTCCCTGATTCTGAGCACTCTGACTCCAGCTAGCTGGTTTCTTTCCTGTGTCACCAACAGAGTCTTGGAGGGTTTCAGTCTCAGAATGGGCTTTCCTTGTGCTATAGTAATCAAATATACTTCCATCCGCGGATGCTGAGGTCTGGGCATACGTAGCAACACTGGGTTCCTCTTCATAGTTAAAACTGGACTGAGTCCCTGAATTGAGGCCACCGCTTTCAGCAGAGATATTAGGTGTTTGGCTTTCACCTGGGTTAGTGAAAAACCCAGTGGGTTTGTAACACTCATTTCCTTCAAGCACCTGAAGCTCAGACCTGTCTATTTTGTTGCCGTACTCAGTCAGAGATATTTCAGTCACTTTCTGTTTCCCCAAATGATTCCACTTGCTTCTCCCTGCAAAGGAATACTGAATGCGGCCAGGCAGCATTTGACATAAGTCATCATTCTCGGAAAAGTCCTCCTCGTCTAGATATAATGAACTACAAGCACCATCATCATCTTCCAATTCATTCTGATACAAGGCCTGGTTATCATCAGAAAGCCCCTTGTTTTCTAGATCCACAGTCTCTGCTTCCGGGACAAATGCCTTTCTCATTGGTATTTCTTCTAAGTCTCCATCTTGTCTCTCAGGTTGTCTCAAATAGTTCGTACTAACTGGGTAATCCAGAATACCAAGATTTTGGAACTGATGTATTGTTTGATCAACTATTCTACAAGCAGAGGAGGCATGGCCTAAAGAGGAGGCAGGATGTCCTTGTGATGGCAGGACATGCCGTGTTTCTTTGGCTTCCCCTAATGTGTCAAAGGGAGAATAACTTTTCCTCAAGACTTCAGGGATTACCTCGTTTTTTCCACCATATACATCATATCTCAACATGCTTTCCCGAAAAGAACATTTACTGCCATTTTGCGAAACACTACATTGAGAGTAATTTAAGAGGGGATCTCTGAAGTCATCACTGATAGGTTTGACGGCAGAGTTATTCATATAAATGGATTCTGCCATCAGTTCATCTTTACATTGTTCAGCATGTGGCTCTTTGAGTTCACTCTCAAAAATTCTTGAAGAATCCAAAGACCTTGACCTTGGGAAAGGCTTTCCCTTTGGTCCAGTCTGACTGGGTTTCAGATCACTGGTCTTCTGGATGTTGTGCCCTTTGGTTACTGGGATCCCCCGGGGAGAAAAACCTACGAAAGGATTACTAATTCGCTTCTTGTAAATCAAATGGGACCCCAGCACTGATAGGTTCTCATCAAGTGGTTTCTGAACTACTGCTCCATTTGGGTTTTTAATTCTGGGGGTGGGTTGGGGAGTAGGGAGCTTGGGATGTTTCTCCAGTCTAATGCTTCCTGGCTGAGGCTCGCTTCCCGGACTCCCGGCTTGGTGCCTATCCCTCTGAGAACAGCCCCGCCTTCTTCGAGGCTTTGCAGACCGGCCCCTCCGGTTCCTCACTCCCTCTTTTGAAGGATATTTATGCCTCATCGTCAGCATATCAGTGGAAGTGCCCTGGCTATTATATTGTTTCTGTTCCTCGTATTTTTGCATCAAGACGGTATGTTTGATTAAGTTGTCAACGGTCAGAATGGGATTAATTCTTCTGATAATCTCATGTTCGACGTCTCGAGGGATATTGTCCAAGTTATCTTCATCTCGGACAGGCCATTCTTCTGGTGGGAACTGGGCAGAGAAACTGCTGTGCTCTGTTCTGGACTTCTCCTTCCTGGATAGGCTACGCCAGAAGAGGCTGAAGCCAAACTTCTTGCCTTTTTCTCTGTCTTTTGTGTCTGGTAACGGTTTGGCGCTTTCACAGATGTGATTCTCCTCAGACACTGAAACCGCTCGATTCTGTACCAAAGATCTGGATTCCTGAAGACCCTTCTGGCCTTTTCTAGCCATTTCTGCAGCCGCCGGTGTCGCCTCTACGTCCTGGGTGCACGGGGCAGGGAAACACCGGCAAGACTGACAATGGGAAATGGGGGCAGCATTTCCTTTGGCTAGTTCTGCACAGCTGGCTACGCTCACCAGATACGTAACGCAAGTTGGCACCGGGTGACTTTCATCTGACAGGTCTCTCTTATTTTCCTGAGGGGTTGTATTTGTGATGAAGTAAGTCTGAGGGGTGACTATGAAGTATCCCTCTCCAGTGTGATAAATCTTCCTTTCTTTAATCAGAGTTCCCAGAGTGGTATAGAGAATATCTTGAGATGGAATTGCAATGCCTAAAACAAACAAGCATTTCATTACACTGATAGATTTTGAATTTAAAAAAAACATTTTGATGAGTGAAATCAGTAAGTCAGAAATGACCACACATGTGCTTGATGAACCCAGAGCTAACTGTAACACAATAAACATAATTACAATGCCAAAGAAGCATTCATAATAGTCCCAATTTAACTGAATAATAGGAACACAATTTGGTCCACACAAAGACATAGGGCTAAATTAATGGTTAAGTAGAGAAAAAAATCTGAGTTCCCTCTAACACACACAGGAAGTTATACAAACCCATCATGAATTTAAATTTTCACTTCAAGACAGCATTCTTGGAAGCAAACATGGGTGTTTTTGAAAATCGCAACTTCATTGCTTAAATCTTAATAAGAATCTGAAGAGAAAATGAAAACCAGTCTGTGCCGGGATGAGGGCAAACTACCGAATATCTGTATTATGATAGTTTTTCAAAGTAGGAAAGTAACAATTTTAAAACAAATTCCTTTTTCCAAATATCAGGGTTCAAAATTGTATTTATATTGTGAAGCATGTTTGTATAACACTGGAAGAAAATACATCAATATATTAACATTTCCAGGGCGCCTGGGTGGCTTAGTTGTTAAGCGTCTGCCTTCAGCTTGGGTCATGATCCCAGGGTCCTGGGATCGAGCCCCACATCAGGCTCCCTGCTCTGCAGGAAGCCTGCTTCTCCCTCTCCTACTCCCCCTGCTTGTGTTCCCTCTCTTGCTGTGTCTCTCTGTCAAATAAATAAAATCTTTAATATATATATATGTATACATATATATATATATATATTAACATTTCCTGGGACGCCTGGGTGGCTCAGTCAGTTAAGTGTCTGCCTTCAGCTCAGGTCATGATCCCAGGGTCCTGGGATTGAGCTCCGCATCGGGCTCCCTGCTCAGCGGAGATCCTGCTTCTCCCTCTCCTCCTGCTGCTCCCCCTGCTTGTGCTCTCTCTCTCTCTGACAAATAAATAAATAAAATCTTAAAAAATATATATATATATATATTAACATTTCCTTTGGGTGGTGGTACTGTAAGTGGTTACTTTCTGTATTTTCTTGATTTTTCTTCAATAAGCATATCCATTTTATAATGGGAAAAATTAAAAATACTCTTCTACACCCATGCATTTGGGATATTATGCATCTGTGAAAAGATTGAAATAAATCAATATATAATAATACAGAAAGATCTCCAAAATGTTTTTTAAAAGATTTATTTATTTTTTTTAGAGAGAGAGTGTATGCACTTGGGGGGTGGGGAGGGGCAGAGAGAGAGAGAGAATCTCAAGCAGACTCCCCACTGAGCTTGGAGGCTGATGCAGGGCTCGACTCAGGACTCGATCTCATGACCCTGAGATCATGACCTGAGCCAAAATCAAGAGTTAGGGGCACCTGGGTGGCTCAGTCGCTTAAGTGTCTGCCTTCAGCTCAGGTCATGATCCCGGGGTCCTGGGATCAAGCCCCATATCAGGCTTCCCTCTCCTCCCTCTCCATCTGCCTCTCCCCCAGCTCATGCTCTCTCTCTCTCTCAAATAAATAAATAAAATCTTAAAACAAAACAAACAAAAAAAACAAAATCAAGAGTTGGACACTTAAGCAACTAGGTCACCCAGGCGCCCCCCCCAAAATATTTTTTTAACTTAAGCAGGTGCAAACAATGTAAAGAATGATCTAATTTATGTTATTAAAAAAATACATATGCTCAAATACAATTTATGAAAGTATACACAGGAAAAGATAAACAATATAAACTGTCACCTCTGGGAAGTGGCAATGGAAGAATGGGATCGGGGGAGAAGATGAACTTTTCCTTTTTTTGCTTTGTACTCCTTTCTACAGTTTGATTTGTTTATTGCCATAAGCATTGTTTTTGAAAAAGTTCATCTGGAAAGTAAAAGAAATGCCCTTATCAAATTTGTTGATGCAGGCCTTTTCCTAGCAAGGCTCTAATACGAGGCTCTACAATAGAAAAAAAAGTGGATATCGCCCAGTTTATTCACATCTTTAAGAGGATTTATAAATAGAAAGGAAGCAATGAACTAATAGAGAAAACTTGTCACGCTACCTGGGTAGTGTTTCATCAAATGCTCCAACAGTGATTCCTGTGTCACCACAATCTGGGCAGCATTCATATCAGATACAGCACAGCAAAGAACTTCAGCCAAAGGTACAAACTGAGATTGAGCTATCGGATTCATTTGCACTGGAAAGACATCTCCTAAATTGGAGGTTTAAAAAAAAAAAAAGAAAGGTGATACATTTGTAGTAAAAACTATTCGGAATTAGTGAATCAAGAATAAAAACTGGGGGCGCCTGGGGCGCCTGGGTGGCTCAGTCGTTACGCGTCTGTCTTCAGCTCAGGTCATGATCCCAGGGTCCTGAGATCGAGCTCCGCATCGGGCTCCCTGCTCCGCGGGAAGCCTGCTTCTCCCTCTCCCACTCCCCCTGCTTGTGTTCCCTCTTTTGCTGTGTCTCTCTGTCAAATAAAATCTTTAAAAAAAAAAAAAAAAAAGAATAAAAACTGAACAGCATGTGGAATTGCTATTTTTTTCATTGGTTTTTTCCTCCGAATCTGATAACATGACATGAACAATGATAGAAAGCATAGAAGAAAAAGGTTTACATTCGGGTACCCTACTTTTTAAGAGTTTGTAGAATTTGTCACTACTTTACATGCAAGAGATAGTAAGTTTCCAGACGAAAGGCACAAAGTGCTATCAGAGTTCAGGTCAGACAATGCTATATGGTCTTTATCCTATTAGCTATCTGAGGCAGGCAGGGATGGAATTCTTATTTCTTTATTTAAAATATAGAAAGCCATAGGGGTGCTGGGTGGCTCAGTCCATTAAGCAGCTGCCTTTGGCTCAGGTCATGATCCTGGGGTCCTGGGATGGAGACTCACATCAGGCTCCCTGCTCAGCAGGGAGTCTGCTTCTCCCTCTCCCTTTACCCCTTCCCCCTGCTCGTGCTCCCTCTCTCTCAAATTAGATAAATAAGTAAATAAAATCTTTTAAAAATATACATATGTAGAGAGAGAGAAAACCATAGAAAGCTCAAATAATTGTTCCAAGGTCAGAAAGCAAGTAGAATGACCAAAAGAGGTCTTCTTCTGACTCCTAATCCAGCATTTTCATCATTCCACATTTTCCTGATTGGAATGCTAGGAAGATTTGAAGAAGGAAAGGGCAGAAATGTTTTCTAAAAGCACAAAGACATGGAGCAAAACCATGGAAGGAGGAAAGCACAAGGTATATAAAAGCATGAATAGAGTTATCCTGGCTGGATAGAGTTTGAGTTATATCAGACCAAAGTTGAAGACAGATAAAAAATATAAGCTAGACTGTATTGTCTTTCCTCCTTGCTAACATCTTAAATAAATGTTCTTAACCTGCTATTACTCATGTTAGAGTTTTAGATCCTGCTGAACATCACTCAATTACTTGGAAATGAAAGACTAGGACTCAGGAAAGAGATTTGGGAATCAACTAATACGGAGGAGATCTGAAGCTAAGGAGTGGCATAAATTCTTCAGTAGGAGAAACAGAAAGAGAGCCAAGAAACACTGAACTACGGGGCTATCTACAATTAAGAAACAGTAGAAATAGGGACCCACAAAAGCGAGAAGGCCCAATAATGGGGGTAGGAGGGAGAGAACCAAAAGTATGAGAAAAAGAGGCTCCAAAATGACAGTAAAGCAACAGTGTGAAATGCTTGAAAGGGATCAGAAAGGTTGAGGGAGGAGGAAGAAGGGCCATTGTATTTTTTTTTTTTTAAGATTTTATTTGTCAGAGAGAGAGAGAGCACAAGCAGGGGGGAGCATCAGGCAGAGGGAGAAGCAGGCTCCCCACGGAGCAAGGAGCCCGATGTAGGACTTGGTCCCAGGACCCTGGGATCATGACCTGAGCCAAAGGCAGATGCTTAACCGATGAGCCACCCAGGTGTCCAAGGCCATTGTATTTCTTGATTGGAAGGAGACCATAGGTGTCCTTCAAGAGAACTGTTTTCATAGAAAAGAACACAGAAACTAAATGTCAGGTTGAAGGGAAGGGATTTGGTGAGAAAGGGCTTCTTAACTTTGGCACTTTTGACATTGGGGGCCAGATAAAAGGTGACCAACCATCTCAGTACACCCAGGACTGAGGGGTTTCCTGGGACATAGGATTTTCAGTGTGATAACCAAGAAAGTCAAAGGCAAACCAAGAGGGTCTGCCTAGCCAGATAATTCTTTGTTGTGCGGGGCTGTCTTGCGCATTGTAGCATGTTTAGTAGCGCCCTTGGTCTCTGTCCACTTCTAGATGCCAGTAGCATCTCCCCCAGTTGCAGCAACCAAACAAGTTTCCAGATATTGCCACACATCCCCGGAAGAGGGGTAGAGGCAAAGCTGTCTCAATTATAAACCACTGTTCTATACCATTTGTTGGAAAAATCGGATTCTGAAAGAGGAGAAACAGAACATAAACCATAAGGGAGTAAGATCAAGTGAATGTGAATGTGTGTGTATGTTGTGATTTTCTTAATAGAAGAGCTCAGCACATTTAGATCCAAAAAGGAAGGGCTTCACGGAAACAACGTACATGATTCCGGGAAAGAGAAGACCAGTAAGACAGCAAGATCCCAGAAGAGGGGAATAGGAAAATGTGCAAAAGGCAGAGGCGGAAGAACTGCGTTAGAAATAAGATACTACTTCATCTGGACCGGAGAAAAGAATAGAGGGTGGTAGAAGACCAGAGACATACTGAAGCCTAGAAGGAAACACACATGAGCACAGCAAGGTCATTTGATCTCTGCAAAGTTAAGACAGGGAGAGAGAGGATAGGAATGGGAGGAGAAAAAAACAGGAGTGAGGAGCTAAAGAGTGGAAAGGGGGGTTGAAGAGCTATTCTTGGAGTATATTAAATTTAAAAAATGAATACAAGGATTATAAAGGAGTCCTGAGTCTCAAGATGATTGAAGTATGGTTGCTGGCAGGTGATGTGGCAATCTGGAATGAAAAGGGTGAGAGCCAGGGAGGCCAGCAGTGCTTCTGAGAATCATCAGGGGGTTGTGCTAATGTGTGGATTCTGATTCACAAGGTCAGAAGCAAAGCCCATGATTCTGCATTTCTAACAATTTCTCAGGTGAGGTCTGCTTGGGAATGGGAGAGGGTTAGGTTGTTGATAATAGCAGTGTTAAAGTAGTTAACCATTCAACAAATAAACATGGCCCTAGGGCTGCATGGGGGAGTCCAGAGTAGCCAAAGGAAGCCAAAGAACTGAGAAAACTTGGTTATACCCTGCAGTTGACTCGCCCAGTGACAGTGGAGAAGCCAATACATTGAACTAGTTGTTGAGGGGGTAGGAAGGTGGTGAGGATTGGCAAGGTGCGAAGGGTTGTAGCCAGAGCTGGTGAGTGGCCCATAATATATTCATTGTATCTGCGTGAAGACAGAGGACTTCCATAAGCAAACTGAGAAGTAGTTTGCTGTTATACATGACATTGGTCTGTTGCCCTGTGTACTTAAGCTTCTGTACTTACTGTCCAAGTGAGACATTAGCTGACCTAAACCTCAAAATCCTTCTAGAAAGTCTACCTCTAAGCTAAGGGTAATAAGCCTCTGCCTCTCTTCATTCCCTCTTTGCCTTTCTTTTTTCCCCCGGCATCTGGGATTTACTTTATTCTCTTTCATCTCCCTCCTCAACCAGAAAAAGTATAGAATTAAAGTACAATTTCCAATAGTTCTGTGCTCCTTTAACATAACTCTATGCGCTTAATTTGAAATAAGTGACTTTAAACTTTTATATATCTTTCCCCCTCATCTCCCAAAACAATCTAAGTGACTTTTTTCTTGTATGTGATCTTAAATTGATTACCTCCCCCCCACCGCCCCCCACCTTCATGTGGATGAGAAGTCCTTAATTCAAAGAGGGTGGAGAAAGTTCTCTCCTAGAAAGATAAGGGCTAGAGTACTGGAGAAGTACAGGGCAAAACCTAAAAAGTTTTTCAGTGGCTCAACCACGCAACCCACATTCAAGCCTCACCACATCCCTACCCTAAACTCAATCACTTTGAACTTTGAGATGGGGAAAGGAGGAAGCTTTTAAAAGAAAGCGATGAGTGGCTAGAATGTCAGCGTCCGATGTCCCTGCCTGCCACGCCCCCTGCCGGTAGCTGCCCATTTTGGGGCAAATGAAACAAAGACGCTACACCAAGGGTGGGGGTCCAGTACTCAGGTCTCCACTGTGCCTTTGGGCTAGACCTGAAGCAGCCCATTTTTTGCTCAACCCTTAAGCTTATTTCCTCCTTTCATAGGAAAAATAGTCAAAATGGATTTTTCATGGGGCTGGTGGGAGGGATGCATGGGATGTTCCTGTATATTTTTTTGCAATCTCCCATATATCTAAAGTCAATTTGAAATAAAAGCTAAAAATAGATTGTTCAGAAAGCACTACTTTTAGTTAACAAGCAGCAATATATGAGCAACAGAACTTTTTTCTTATATTTTAAAAATCCCAAACAACTTCTTTTAAAGAATCTGACACTGCTTGCCAAATCCAAAAACAATCCCAGAAATTTTATTCATAATTCCTACCACAGTGTGGGAATGAGTATTTTAAGAGCAAACAAATCTACTATCAAGTAGGAAGCCAAACTGCCTTTTTTTTCTCCTTAAAATTAATACAACAATATGTCCATTGCATTTTAGAGAACGTGTTAAATTGCATTTAACCTCTGGTTTGGCACTCCCTCTAAACAAAGCCTAGAGAAAATTTCTCAGTACGTTTCCTTCACAGCCGTTGCTAAGAGACGTCTTCAGGTGCATAAATCATCAAGGGTTTCCTGTGCAGGAGAGTGGAGCTAACCCTGACTGGGAACTTTCGTGATAGACTCAGGAATCATGTTCACACTCTAGCCATCTTTTTTTGTTTCAGTTACTTTTGCCCTTGGATTTTTGGAACGCAATAACCCTTAGTAGAGTTTTCCACCAAAAATTAACTTTCTGTGTAGAAGATCCCATTTATATACGTAACCAGATTTCACAGTAAATGAAAGCCAGTCCTTTGGCTTTATCCTCGATTACTATGGAGTAATTGAAGAGTACCCTGAAGCCCAGGCCTGCTGTGGACCTTTGACCCTTGACCTGTGGCAGGGATCAGAAGGCTAGGAGAGGCTGTGTGCCAGAGCAAACAGTTCACAGCAATGTTCTCTCTGTTTACACAGTCTTGTACTCTTGGGTGCTGCAGAAATGGGGAAAGTATTTGGGCTGAAAGACTGGTTTGACAAAAATACCAACAAAGTACAATCATACATATTGGCATCTACTACATTTAATGCCATCTTTTCTGCAAAGGATATTTTTGTTGCTTACCTTGCTGTACTCCCAAAGGATTTAGTTGGTATTTTATTTTATTTTATTTTATTTTATTTTTTGAGTTTCCAAATTATGATGAGTTTTAAAACAATTTTTCTTTAAAAGTCCACTTTTGGGGAAAGAAAAAAAAAAAACAGCACAAGGCAAATTCAATGTATGTAGTATGCAGATGCCCAATCAGCAAGTGCAAGTATGGAGTTCTGAGCTGTCAAAGGTTGTTGACATCCAGTCAAGTCCAGAGCAGGCCCCTTCTAGCTTGAGATCCTACAACTGTGACGAGAACCAGACTCCTATGTGATGGCTATAAATTCATATAACCCCGGCAGTCAATCCCTGTCCCTGGCGCCTTATAACAGTGGCCCAGAGAGCCCCTGGCTGATAGGAGCAGAACTCCGCAAGTGTGGCTTGCTCCCGAGTTGGTGACAATAACCCAACAATGATCCAGTGCCATCAAAGTACTCCTCACAACTCTGAGGAAAAGGCAGTGGCTTCTTTGTCAGGACACAAAGGCCTCCTCCATACGCCTCTGGTGGAAGGCCTCTAGAATACTCTATCTTGACTGTTTTCTATCAGCGAAGAAAAGTGGCTAAAAGCCATTTCCCGGCCAAATCATGAGGCGTAAATACTCCTACCCCAGTGTCAAATATCAAGAGGTACATTCGTGATAAATATGGACTCAGCCGGACTGCCTTGCACCAGACCCAGAGAAAGCAGCTGCGGTAGACCAAGCAAACTGTCCCCCAGAACTGTGATACTGGAGAAATCTTCAACCAGGGACACAGGACTCCTAAATCTGCCAGTTACAGATCACCAGTTGGAAGCTTCGGTAACATTAAACAAGCCTAAACTTTGCACTCTGATAAATGGGTGCACTGTAATCAGCATAGTGCTGGTCCAGCGAGGTTCTTTTCCCAGGGGTAGTGGGAGTGGGGAGCACAAGCCAACAGAAGCAGGGCAGTGGTCAGTCCCAGGACCCCGAGTAAAGGTCTGTTGCAAGGCAGCAATACCCGGGTTCAAACAACATACTCGCTCCCCATCTTGAAAGTGGTTATCAGACAGTTGAAGGTGAGGTTTGGTAACCTGACCATTTTGGAGGAAAGAGCCAGATGCAGAGAAAGCACGTGATCTCAGGCCTCCTAAGTGAGAAAGGCAGAACCCAAATCAAGTGGCAATCTGCCGGGCTCAGTCCTGTGTTTGCTTTGTCCACTGAGAAAACTTCTGAAGAAAAAACTATCTTTATCGAAATGGGAGTTTATTTTGATATCTGAATGATCTAGTTAAATTTCAGGGACAAAATTAAAGTTTTATATAAAAATGGTACCTTTAGAGGAAAAAATTATAAATACCATGCAATGTTAACATTTATCTTAACGTTTTTAAGACATCTACACAAATTTCAAGAGGGCCCCGCATGGAATCTAAATTCTGACATTTTAATTCAGGGTACTTGAATTTGATTTCAAAGTTCCTAAGAGACTGTGCTACCAATGTGCAAAACAGAGAGAAGACTTCTTTGCAAATTTGGAAAGCACTCACATGAGAACTTTCTCGTGTCCATAAAATTAAATTCCAGGCAAAACTAATCCTAACATTACTTATTTCATATTTAAGACACAAAATTCTCTCTACTATAAAAATGTTGGGTCCCCATACAAGTTTATGGACTCAGTGCTAGGCAGTCTGCCAGAAATTCATGCATTATTGACCTTCAAACGGTTTAACTGAGCCGCTCAAACTCAGCTAATTACCCGGACACATGAAATCTGAGACTATCTGTTTTAGGCGCCCGGACTGAATCACACTGTGGGAAAGGTATCTTCTAGGTGCATTAGAGATGATAATAGAGCATGAATAAAACAGCCTGCAGATACACTCAAGTTTAATAGAAAAAAAAAAAAAGGATGTTTTGTTCTAAGTAATCCAAGAAGTTTCTGTGATTTTTAAACTGCACTTTTATCCAAGACAGAATTTCCAGATTTCTTTAACATTAAAATTAATCCTGTACTTTTATAAATGCACGTATTTTGTAACAACATGTATCTCATCAGAGATAAGAAGCTGTGCACAAATTTCCATGGCTTTAAATAATTAGATCTATTGTGTTATAACCTTAAATAGGTTCAGAAAATCAAACAAAATTGGAACAAAAAGAAAGGTTTCAGGCCAGCAAAACCAAGCCCCTCTCCGTGTCTCCCTTTTATTTTAGTAAAATAAAAGAATGCAAACACTTTCCCCCACATTTAGAAACAAAAGAGTACCAAGACTCAGAAACTGGCTGTAGTCGGGTTATCTCCCATGGAAGCTGGAATTCTTTCTCAAGCGCGGTGATGTTTATTTTGAACTCCTAGACACATACCTCCCCTTCTGGGACATGCCCTCTGTTGAAAAGATAAAGGCTTCCCTCAGGAGCCTGGGCTGTTCCAACACCAGAGGTCGTTAGTGCTATCCTCCGTAATAACCATCCTTTGACCTGTCAGGATTAGCAAATTAGCAGCCCCTTTCTTTTCAAGGGACATAGCCACGAATAACCACTATCATTCGAGTTGCAAAGGTTTTGGGCCGTTTATGAAGGGACCCCACGATTCAGTTGTCAGACAGAACGTGGGATATAGAGAAGACACAGAAGTAGCCCTACTTCGGGGAGCCCTTTGGCTTCTAGCAGCCTTCCCCCATGACCTCCACCCTCATTCTGGGTAGAGATATGGGGACACCTGGCCGGGAGGGAAGGGTGCGCATCACTCAAACCGGCTGGGTTTTTTTTAAAACACTAAAACTCAGTACCTCAGCCCCAAAGCCCTCCAGGCTCTGTGGTGCCCTGTCCCTAACTTCTCTCACCTTCAGGCTCCCACTGTGGATATGTTAATGATTTTACCCCAGCGGTGTCAGTATTCTAAGGCTGTCAAAATTAATTATCATAAATCTAGTGGCTTAAAACAACACAAATTTATTATCTCACAGTCTATAGATCACTGGTTCCTCTGCTCTGGGTCCTGTGGCCTGGGCTCTAATTGGAGGCTCTGGGGGAGTGTCTGCTTCCACGCTCATTCAGGTTTTTGGCAGAATTCAGTTCCTTGTGGTTGTAGGACTTACGATTCAGGTCCCCGTTCCCTTGATGGCTGTCATAAGGGAGCCTCTTGTCAGCAATTTAAAGCCACGTGGATTTGTCACATTGCCCCCTTCATCTTCAAAGACAGCATGGAGTCTTTTTCACACTGCGATTCTCTCCGACTTGCCCTCCTGTTGCTTCATTTCCATTCCAGCCAGATAAAGTTCCCTGCTTTTAAGGGCTCATGTGATTAGATCGGGCCCACCCAGATAATCCAGGATAACCTTCCTAAAGTCCAAAACATAATTACATCCGCACGGTCCCTTTTGCTGTGTAAGGTAACATATTCACAGGTTCCAGGGGTTTGGACGTGGCCATCTTTGGGGCACCACTCTGCCCACCACACCAGGTATAGGGCTGGGGGCAAGGAACAGCTGAGGAGAGGGGCACAGGTCGTAAACTGCACCAGTCCTGGATCTCCCTAAAAATGGCTGTGCAGGAGAATACCTTTTCTTTGCCCTCAAGGCCAACCCGGGACTGACTTAAGGTGAACCTTCTTCCCAAGATTCTGGAGGCCACACACACACACAATACCAGTGACTGGCAGCTCAGAGTCCTAGTGATGAATATAAAATACCACTGTACAAAAACTGGGGGCCATTTTTAGCACCAAAGTTGTTGTTTGAATAACAGATAAATAAAAGGTCCCTGTGACAAAGAAGCCGTCCTTTATACACATAGTCTTCAAGGGACCTGATTGGGTTTCCAATCAGGTTCTGCTGTGTGGCTCTGAATAAACCCCCTCCCTTCTTTGAGTCTCAGTTTTCCTTGTCTATACATGTGGGGCTGAGCTAGATCAGTGTTTCCCAAAATGTGTTCTGAGGAGCACTCATTCCATGAAATGCTCTGCAAGGAAAGGTCCCAAGGCCGAATGCTTGGGAGTCACAGGGGCATTGTTAAAGGCTCTGAGAACTGTAACGGATAATCTAATTATTTATTTAACCCGATGTTTCCCAGTCATACTTGGCCGCAATCTCCTTTCTCCAAAACCTTGTATTACCCGTCGGCTGTGACTTCTCCCCATCCAAACTGGCCTCTCCCTGCAGAGTCTACTCTCATCTGGGAGACCTTGTCCCTGTTTCCTCCACCTAAAGCACGCTTCCCCATGCCCGTGTTTCAAAATCACGAAGCCTGGCTCAAATACTGACGTGACTCTCCCAGGAATTGTTCTCTGAGTCCATCAGCTGGAGTTCTCCTTCCCACGGGGACCCTTTAGGAAACACTGAGTGAGCCGCTGCCATGGCATAGCCTTAGTACTCATCATACGGGGATATTATCATAGCACAGTCCTTCGGTCATTTCGCACCCAGCAAATATTTATTGAGTACCTACTATATGCCAGTTCCTGGGGATACAATTGTGATCAGAACGCGGTCTTTGCCTTCCAGGGGCTCTGATTCTAGTGCAAGAGCAGTGACTGGAGGCAGTCATAACCCAACATGAGGGCTATCGCTGGTAGGACTGGGACTCAGTCTTCCTGGTCCCCCTCCTGAATGCCACTCTCAGAAGCTTGCGGATGGCTGGGCAGAATCATCATGAGTAAGAAGAGCCAAACGTGTCGCTCTGGGGCCCTGGGGTCCCTAAAGCAGCATGGGATAATAGAGGCAGCCCAGACAATTGGGCTCAAATTGGTCGGGCAGACCTGGGCTCAAATCCTCCACCTCCACTTACTGACGGTGCCATACTGACTTTTCCCAACCCCCATTGCCTGTTTGACCAGACACCAGTCCTGCCCATGACGTTCTCCTCCGTCTGAGCGGAAGCAATTCCTGTCGGTAAAGCCTACGGCTAGCCCTGGTTTGTTCTATTCAGTACTATTTTACTGTGACACCTTGTGGCAGATATTGTAGGTTGGCACATTCAACACACAGTCCCAATCACCTTTTTCCTTGCCTGCCTCCAGTGTAGAGGTAGGAGAATGTATTACTCAATTTCCCAGCCTCTCTTAAAACCGGTGGGCATGTGACATCACTGCGGTCCATGAGATAAGGCAGGCAGCCACCACGGCTAGAGGAGACCTCATGAGGAAAAGGCCCCGCCTTCATCTTTTTTCCCTTTCATTCTTGACTCTTTCTTCCAGCCTGGATCTTGAAGAGGAGGCAGCCATCTTGTGACCATTAGGTGACAAACAGGATGTCAAAAGACCACTCTTTGAGCAAGGCAGAGCAAAGAGAAAAAGCCCAGGTGTCTAGTAGCCTTGCTGAGCCACTGTGCGGGCCCCAGGCTGCCAACCTCCAAACTTCTTGCCGTGAGACAAATCTACACCTCGTTTGTTCATGCCATTGTTAGAGCGTTTTCTGTAACCTGCAGCAAAACGCATCTCCGGCCAAACTACTTTTGACATTTGTTTCCTCCTCATATTTTCTGCTGTGGGCGAAGTGTTTGTCCTGCCCAGGGCTGGAGTAAAGCTCCTGGATTCTCTACCAGCTGGACTTTATTTCAGCACCTTAGATGCTGTGAAGCTAGGATGCCACAGTGATGGGAATTCACAGAAACCGTGTCGGGGCTCTGCTTACTCATGAGCATGCCAAGTCTGGGATAAGCCATGAGAAGAACGAAAAGCAGAAACTTGAGCTTGGGTTGCTAATTTTTAACGGCTTGGGAAAATCTGTCCTGGGAAGGCTACCATAGGCACTGTCCTCTGGAGGAGGAAGGATTTCCTTCTTGCATGTAGAGATCAGAGGGGATGGGACGCCTGGGTGGCTCAGTCGGTGAAGCGGCTGCGTTCGGCTCAGGTCATGATCCCAGGGTCCTGGAATCGAGCCCCGCATCGGGCTCCTTGCTCAGCGGGGAGCCTGCTTCTCCCTCTGCCTGCCTCTCCCCCTGCTTGTGTTCTGTCTCTCTCTCTGACAAATAAATAAATAAATAAATCTTAAAAAAAAAAAAAAGAAATCAGAGGGGAAGATAAGGACTGTCACAGCCGCACAGCTGGCTTCCCGAATGGGTATCTACAGTTACAGCCCTGAGAACGAGCGGCCGTTCAATCTCTCCTGAAAGGAAGTCTTGTGAAATGGAGCCAACACCGTTCACATCGATGTAAGATTAACTCGGCATTTAAAGAGGCAAATAATGAATAACACCACTTCTATTTCAGGAGGAGGTAATCCCTGCCATTTGTTGAAGAAATTTGCTTTGGTCGTGAAAGAGCCTGGAGCCACCCCCAACCCCACCCCCCACCCCCCAGCCTCCCCACAGCTGGGTCTGTGCAGTGGTGGTGGATTAAGCCCAGCTGAGGCCTCCTGCTCCAACCAGGACCGGGTTCTGTGCTGACGGGAGCCGGGACAAGGCTCGACTTTACATCATGAGATACACACTTAGTGCTGCCTTTTATCCCAGACTCCACACACACATGCTCACGCACACACATATACCTTTACCAGAAGCATCACACAAATTGCAGCCTTGCTTACACCTTTCCTGTTGATGGAGGTGGGGGTTGGGTGACCCAGAATAATGAACAGGACCCGCCCCAGAATCCAGGGAGGATTATCCATGCCCACAGGTGCTTGCCCAGGCCTCCACAGCAGGGCTGCTCAGCGCTCAGCCACCCTCACTCCCACCTGGGAGCCGCTCCTGCCCCAATCTGGAAAGCATCCCTGAGTTTCTGCATCAATGGTCTCTTTCACTTCTCCCAGACTGTCTGCTATGCTCCAGCTGCTTTCAAGCTGATTACAGATTCTTTTGGCCTCCTGAAATATTAACTTTTAAAAGATAAAAGCCACTCCGGGGATACAATTCGTATAAATGTAGTTTTACCGAAAAGCGTTTCTAGGCTGTGAGAGACTTTAAAAACCTAAACTTTTCGATTTTAAGATTGTGAATTCCTTTTATTCAGCCCAGAAGGCTTCACATTACATCTGGGCAGATGTGACTGCCCCTCACCAGTCCTTTAGCATATTTTCACAAGGTCATTGCCTTAGAAATGAAATGAAAAGTTCACCACCCTGAGAAATCTTGCAGGAGGCTGTAAGTCTTGCTTCTTATCAGTGGCTCTGATCTTTACATGTGGGGTCCTATGACCACCGATTCTAGGAGCCAGCCGCCTCCCACTAAGCCATCCATTACTGCACCTCGGACCCGAGGCAGCCACACGTTTTCTCAGGTTACATGCTGGTGGAAAGAGTGTGGGTTCGTGCACATCATGCTGTGCGTCCAGGCAGAAACCGCGAGGGTCCGTCTGCAACAGTTAGCTGACTTCTCCCTTTGCCTTCCTTCCACACAGACATGGCTTCCCTACCCCCACTCAAAGCAAATGTACTCTTTATTCTCACTCTCTTGGGCCAGCCCAGAAAAGGCTGAAACTTTTTTCTTTAAATAAATTTATTTTTATTTATTTATTTTAATTTATTTAAATAAATCTTTTATTTATTTATTTTAATAAAGCCCAACATGGGGCTTGAACTCACAATCCTGAGATCAAGACCTGAGCTGAGATCAAGAGTCAGACGCTTAACCAACTGAGCCACCCAGATGCCCCCATCATATCTTTTAAATACACTACTTTCTAGATTATTGCTTCTCTAATTCCCTCTTCTTTCTCTCTAGGAGTCTTAAGACTGACATTCTCGGCCTGGGTGGCTCAGTGGGTTAAGCCTCTGCCTTCGAAGCTCAGGTCATGATCCTGGAGTCCAGGGATTGAGTCCCGCCTTGGGCTCCCTGCTCAGCGGGGAGCTTGCTTCTCCCTCTGCCCTTTACCCTGCTCGCTCTCGCTCTCAAATAAAATCTTTAAAAAAAAGACTTTCTCCTTTTGCTTACGAAATATCCCCTCTTCTAAGTGCTGCCCAGACAGTATTCCTGCTACCAACACCTTGCTCACCTCACCAGCCCTCTTCCTCAGGCTGCTGCCTCCCATTTCCACTGCTGCCTCAACCCAATGCATGGTGCCTAAACCCAGGTGTAGGAGAGCAAGGACAATTCTCATGGAAGTGCCTGGAGCAGCACACAACTCTGGGTCACGAGAGTCCTGCATCTGTCCTGCTTCTAACACGGCACAACGGAGCACACTGTTAGCAAGAGAAGCAGAATCTTGAAGAGTTGGAGCTTTCCAGGTAAATGTTGCTGAATCTTGGGATCCTCAGCTAAGTTAATTTACAACTATATAGTGAGAGAACTCTAGAGAGATTTAACTAACTCTGAAGGTGTGTTTGTATTTCAAGGGCAAATGAGGCCCATGACCTTGGAAACAGCTCTAGGTCATAAAAGCTGAAGCCACCAGGGTTGTTCTGGCTCCTGCAGAGATATAGTTATATCCCAAAAGGTCAGAGGGAGAACCCAGGATCTTTTCTGTCTGGTCTCCAAGCAACAAAGATTTTTCTCCCTCCTGGGAGAAGAGAAGGAAGCAGTTCTCTCTTTCTCCTGAATATAAGCAAGGAAAATCCCTTTTTCTCCATCCCTCACCTATGGAGAGTCTAACCTCTTATGCCAGAGATTTTTCCACCTGGCTTTCATCACATTGCCCCAGGGGTAAGCACTGGGGTATGGGGGGGCTGGGTATGGGTGCCATTATAATCATTTGCATAAGAATATTCTTTATCTTTGTGTAAATAATCATCTATCTCTCATGTGCATTCAGAGTAAAATTCATAAAGATGCTTATTAAAAGCCCAACAGTTATGGCAGCAAAGATGATGGTATCCTATTTGTCACACGGCTTACTGGAAGTGACAGAGCCCTGAGGCTGGTTAGCAGGATTTGAAGACTATCCATAGGCATCAGCAGCTCTGCTGAAAAGACAGAAATTTGTTAGTCATGGATTAGGAGATAGGCTTGGAAAATCCAGATTAGGATTTTGCTCCCTGCTCTGGGTGGACCCAGAAATCCTTACAGCTGGGCTTCAGGTGGGACAGGAGAAGCCTGTGTTGCTCTCCTACAGGTGAGGAGGAGGCAGACTTAATCAGCTCCCAAGTCTGGGGGTCGAGTCAACACCGCAGGGGACGGGGTCTGGATCACCACTCTGGAGACCCTTCCCAACTCCCCTCTGCTCCCTAGTTCCCCTGAGCCTCCAGCTGACTCTCCGGTCTCAGAAGGCACTGCACTAGTCCCTTTCCACAGGGGGAGACAGGGAGGCTGGCTCCAAGCACCCATGTGGAGAGGACAGGGAGCACGGGGTTCATGGAGACGCTGAGGAATGTGGAGTGGAGCCTCCATGAGCTGAGCGAGCGGAGGAGTCCTGGAGCATTCTCGCACATGCCCAGCGGAGAAAGGAGAGGGCGGTTATGAAACCCCACTCTGCAGTCTGCGTTTTGCCCCACTTCTGCATTCCCCACCGGGGAGGAAACAGCTTCTCCCTGCCGCTGTGACTTCATCTCGGCAAACACTAATTTTAACTGCTACGAGTTTGCGCAAAACTTTGCAGGGGGGAGAAAGGAGTTGAAAAACAGCTTCGCATGGTTTCCTGTGCTATGGTATCTGAACATATGGCAGAAATTGACTTGGATGTTCTATGCTCGTCTCCCTTCCTCCCTCCCTCAGGGAAGGCTGCAAAGAGAAGGCTGTCCTTGCTTTTTGCCACCTGTGAGTGGAATGGACGTCTCTTAGCCCTGAGGTTCTCTGGCAATCGGGAGAAAACCGTTGGCTTCTTACCATCAATTTGGAGACCTGAAATCTTACTAGATTCTAGGTGTGGGAGACTCCGTGCAGATTTGTGCCATGATGTTTGCCTCAGGAAAGGTAGTAAGCCAAGAGAACATGAGGAGGGAGGCAGCCCCCAGATTCAGGTACACTTTAGAAGTTTAGTTGTTTTTTTTTAAAGAATTATTTATTTAACAGAGTTGGGGGGACACAAGCAGGGGGAGCAGCAGGGAGAGGGAGAAGCAGTCTCCCCGCTGAGCAGGGAGCCCGACCCGGGGCTCGATCCCAGGACCCCAGGATCATGACCTGAGCCCAAGGCAGACGCTTAACAACTGAGTCACCCAGGCGCCCCCACTTTAGAAGTTTTTGACACGGATACTACATAGTGCCTTTGTGAACAGCAGCTTATAAGCTTGGTAATGAGCTCTCGTGGAAATCAGATGCTCCCATTTGTGGAATGGGTCAACTCGGACCCTATGACTGACAGGTAAGAAGCACTTTTACAAAAATCCTGGCAAGAAAGGCCCCGCTAGCTGGGCAACGATTCTCCTCCCCTGTGCTGGAAAGGGGCAGCCCTCTCTTCTTGCTGCCCCAAGCAAGGAAAAGCCACGGGCTTTTTTCAGGTTTTCGGCTCTGCTAAACTGCAAACAGGTGTGGCTGTCGTGTGAGCCGAACTCTGGGAATGTTGAAAGACCCCCTTTGGGGTGCGTGTGGACGATGTGTGAGCGTGGAAATCACGAGTACTGGTGGGCCTGGTGCCCACCGCAAGGGCTCTTGTCTGGTGGGGCCGCTGAGGGAGGCTGCCTCTGTCCTGGCGGGATTCCTAGGAAAGCCACGAAGCAGAGGAAGGTCACAGTCACACGAAGCCTGGCCCCCTCCACCAGCTCAGGAAGTCTGAATCCGATGGACTTTGGGCCCTCTCTCGGCGAGATCTCATTGCTGTTGGCTTTTTGTGTTCGGCCTTTCTGACCTTTGCGGTCGGGCCTTCTGTGCCTTTTCTGGTTCTGGCAGAGGTCACTCAGCAACCAGCTGCTGGTCTCACTGCCCCCCTCCCCGTATACACGCCTCAGGAAGGCAGCCTGATTATTCAGGGCAGCCCTCACCGGGGAGGGCTGATCCTCTCTAGGCTTTTCACTGGCTCACGGTCAGAACAGTGAGAGTGGGGGCAGGTTAGATCTATTTCAAAAAAATGTTTTAATTCAGAATTCTGCCCTGACCAGTCTCCCGGACATGATGTAGCTTTCTCTCTCCCCTAACAATAATCCCAGATCAGCTTGCCTAAAAAGGGTCTTAGGAGAGGCAGATGTAATAATTAAGTCTGTGTGAATTGTGTGAAAATGTTCTGTGAAAAGGCTTTTTGTCTCTCTTGCACCCAACCCTTGTGGGCGAAATGTCTGGCTGAGAGGAGATGATGATGGAAAAAACCCCATGAAGTTCCAGGCCACGTGAGACACACTGATTTAGGAATAATGAAAGGAAAGCCAAAAGCAAGGCCCTAGAGAAGGGAAAACTTCAGACCCAGGAGATGAAGGGCAGGGGACTCATGATGTTTGTTTTTCAGAATCCACTCCTGGAGCCATCCTCCCAGAACACTCCACGCTGCTCTCCCGACCTGCTGCCCAGTGCTGTGCCCCCTCCCTAACTGGCTGTCTTGCTGCTGTCAGCACCCCAAATTCGAACCGACCACTTCGCGTGCTCCTGAGGCCTGACAGCTGACCAGACAGCAGGGGATGGGCCCAGCTCCTGCATGTTCTACGCAGAACCACCCCAGGTGTCCTCTGCACCTCAGGAACGGACGACCTGGGGGCACGAGCAGGCCGGACTGCTTGAAACTGTCTGAAGTCAGTCCCTCTGAAAACAAGAACTGAACTGAGTGATTTGGGCCGAAGTGGGGAAACCCCAAAACTTATCAACTGGTGGAAGGCCTCCTTAGGGATCTTGTGCACTTAGGCCGCCTGATTGATGCATAATCCCACTTGCGGGCCCTAACAGCTGTAAACTCTTTGTTCCCAGGGATGCCGTGTGTACCCTCCAGGGCTGTATGAAAGGCAGGCATTAACTTATCTCTGGTGAAAACACTGACCTACACCTAGAAGGGCTTATCAGAAATATTCCAAGTGTTTATAGAAACAGTCCAGGCAGACCAAGGAACCCTCAGACATGTACTCTGAGGGCAGTTTACCTACAATATGTTATTCCATTAGTCAGGGGGTATGAAATGTATTCCTCACTTTTTAGCTGAAGTGATTCATGGCCCTGCCTCAGCTTCAAAGACATTTAGGTCAGCTTCAACTCACTGGGGCCAGTTATATGGATGGCAGAATTTGCTCCAGATTTTCTCCTTGCAGGCCACGGCGAAGTCCACACAGAGTATTAGTCCAGCCAGCTGAAACTGGGAGTATGCCTCAGGCCAGGCAGGCAAGGTTAATTCAGAAATGTGGGGAAGCCACCAGCCATTCTAAGGTAGACCTTGATGGTAAATGAGGTTTGTTCAATTGATGAAAACCAGAAGGAGCCTTGGAGGCAGAGGCTAAGACCACTGCAGTGGGAATGACCTCATCCTGTCCTTGGAGTTTTGAGGGCAAGAGCTGGGTAAGTGCGGTTTACAACAAACCCAATGGATTTGGTCCTATCTCCTGCTGGTCAAATTAAAATAAACTGACCAGTGGAGTAGCATTTTATGGAAAAATTTGTGAGTAGCCAACTATGGAGAAACACAAGGAGATGGAATCACTGGGTAGAGAGAAAAGTTTTTGTGTTTCTGCACAGTTGGGGTTTTCTGAATAAATTTGCTAAAAACTTGGGATCCTGGACTAAGAGCCAAGTCTTGGAAAATTAATTTTCAACTGTAGAGGTAGAGAGCTCCAGAGAATTTTGCCTAATTCTGGAGGTTTATATTATATGTGTTTATATTTCAAAGGAAATGAGACCCATAACCTTGAAGACCTCCTTAGGTCAAAAGCTGGAGCTTATCTGACCTTAAAGAAATGTGTTTACATTGCAAAAGGTTAGAGAACCCAGAGTGCTTTCCACCCTGACTCCAAGTAGCAAAGGTTTTTCTCCTTTTCGGAGGGAAAGGAGAGGCAACTGCCCTTCTCCTGTGGAAAAAGAGAGAAAATTGATTCTATGGCATGTCCAGCCACTTGTGTGGGAGGTTTTCCCAACTGCTTCTCATGGTGTTGCCCCAGCACTGATGTAGTTTGTAAGTAATAACTAATCCACTTCAGGATGTCAGTGTGAGAAAGTCTTTGGACCACTCCTGGCAAAACAAAGCTGGTGGAAACCATAAAACAAAATACCAAAGTCCCTGGAAATTCTAAGGGCATATGCCAAATGAAGAAACATTTACCAAAGAAAATCTAGTTAAACTTGATAAGAACAAAGAGTCTGTGGCCAATGAGCCACCACCCTCTCCCTACCCCACCCTTCCCCCCAATTCCAGCTCAGTTTGATGAAGGCTCCACTCCAGGAGAATATGGCCAAGAAGTCGGGGCTCCCCCTCCCTCAGCTCCCAATCAAGGTTTACCATATCTCACTGGGAGGGGCAGCCTGCCCGCATTTTCCATCCCCTCCAATTCCAAGCTGAAGAAGCTGAACTGAAATTCCTGGTGATCATGGCTGAAGGATTAGGGATCCCTTTCCTCTACCCAGTCCCTACCCACCTCGTCCTAGCTCTACTCCAGGAGCAGCAAGCCAAGAATACTGGGGCCCCAACCACTTTCACCCCCAGCACACTCCCAGGGCATAGGTTCTACCCTGGGAGAGCAAACGGAGAAGACCAAAGGCTACCATTGTACCCAAAGCGCGGGCTCAGTTTACCCACAGGCAGAGGCAGTCCATAAGCAGGGGACTTCCAAAGCACTCCCGGAATGACTCTATCTGAAGAATCAGTAGGAAAGTTCAAGCCTCAGGGCACTCCTAAAAACAATACCTCCCCTTAAGAACAGTGAGCTAAACTGTAGACCAGCTAGCGCACTAGAGAGTACCAGAAAAAGATATCTAAAAAGACCTTTCCTGGGGTCAGGAAAAAACAAGAGTGACCTCAAAAAACCATCCCTGCCAGAATTTAATTGGATCAGACTGCTGAGCAAGTTTGTCCCAGGGCACTGTTGAAAACAAAAGAGCAGTCGTAATTAGAGCCTAGTAAGAGTGGTGGGACACCAAGTGAAGCAGACATCTTACCCAAGAGCTCAGGGAAAGAGACAAGGTGCCCTAAAGAGCTAAAGCCACAGGCAGCCCAGGGTACCGGGTATACGACCAGGGCTGCGCTCTCTGAGAAGCAACACCAGAGGTTTCCTGCTGTTGGGCAAACGGACATCACTAATGTAGCCTAGCCAAGCCACAAAATGAAATACAAGTCCCAGAGAGGGGAAAGAGCAATCCGTACCCAGAGCTGCTGTAACAGATTACCTGAGAGGCCCAGTTTTCAACATAAGACCTGCAAAGAACCAGGAACCCATGACCCACATGCAGGGGGAAAATCAGGCAACAGAAACTGCCTATGAAAGAGACCACACGGCAAATTCAGGCTTCAAAGTAGCCATGATATGTCCTCGGAACTAAGGGAAACCATGCTTCACGAAGTAACATATGAAGACAATGTCTCACCAAAGAGAGAATATCGAAGAGAAACTATAAAAACTAAACAAGGGGTTCCTGGGTAGCTCAGTCGGTTAAGCGTCTGCCTTCAGCTCATCCTGGGATCGAGCCCCGCATCGGACTCCCTGCTCAGCAGGGATTCTGCTTCTCCCTCTGCCGCTCCCCCTGCTTGTGTTCTCTCTGACAAAATCTTTAAAAATAAAGTGATGAGACAATAAACTGATCCAGAACAACTCAGGTGCACATTCCAGATAAAATTAATAAAGATGAATACTAAAAACGCGACAATACTCTAATTAAAAGATTTTAAAATTTAATGACTTTTTGGGGTGCCGGGGTGTCTCAGTTAAGTGTCTGCCTTCAGGTCAGGTCATGATCCCAGGGTCCTGGGATCCAGGCCCTTGTCGGGCTTCCTGCTCGTAGGGAGTGTATTTCTCCCTCTCTGTCCCTGCTCATGTGCTCTCTCTCCTGCTCACTCTCTCTCTCTCAAATCTTAAAAAAAAAAAAAAAAAAGACTTTTTACTGACACAACTGGACGACAATTGTATTAGAAAGTGAGTTTAGGGGCGCCTAGGTGGATCAGTTGGTTAAGCATCTGCCTTCGGCTCAGGTCATGATCCCAGGGTCTTGGGATCAAGCCCCACATAGGGCTCCCTGCTCAGCAGGGAGACTGCTTCTCCCTTGCCCTCTGTTGCTCCCCCTGCTTGTGCTCTCTCTAAAATAAATAAAATCTTTTTTTTAAAGATTTTTTTAATTTATTTTTTAACAGAGGGAGAGACAGCGAGAGAGGGAACACAAGCAGGGAGAGTGGGAGAGGAAGAAGCAGGCTTCCTGCTGAGCAGGGAGCCCGATGTGGGACTCGATCCCAGGACCCTGGGATCATGACCTGAGCCGAAGGCAGACGCTTAACGACTGAGCCACCCAGGCGCCCTAAAATAAATAAAATCTTAAAAAAAAAAATTAAGATCCATGATTCATTTTGCTCATGGAGCAAACTCCCTAGAATATCGGGGCTCCCTCTTGCTGCCATTCTTCTTGCAAGGACGCAGTTGTTTAACTGTGTGTATTTCCCCTTATCCTATCAGGGAATGATATTTGGTCTCTATCCCCAGTTCCTGGCACAGTTCCTGGTTCCTAAAACCCTTGGAATTTCCTGAAAGATAAGGGTGACTGCCAGGTCCCCTTAGATAGCCTCAGGATTGGGGCTGGTTGCCAGAACAAGCCTTGATTAGAAACTTGAAACTTTCAGCCCCACCTCCCAATCTCTGGGGATGGGTGAGGGACTGGAGATTCCATTCATCACCAATGGCAAATAATTTATTTGTTTATTTATTTATTTATGAGAGAGAGCACCCCAATGCATGAGCAGGAGGGAGGAGCAGAGGGAGAGGGAGACGCAGACTCCCCACTGAGCAGGAAACCGGATGCGGGACTCGATCGCAGGACCCCTGGATCACGACCTGAGCCGAAGAGCGATGCTTAACCGACTGAGCCACCCAGGTGCCACATCCAATGGCAAATAATTTAATAAATCATGGGGCACCTGGCTGGCTCAGTCGGTTGAGCGTGTCTCTTGATCTCGGGTTATAAGTTCGATGTTGGGTGTAGAGATTACTTAAAACAGTCTTTTAAAAATTATAATTTAATAAATCATGTCTATCTAATGAACCCTCCATGAAAACAAAGCTGGGAGAGCTTTCTGGTTGGTGAATAGACCAAGGTGCTGGAGCGGGCACAGAAGCTCTGAACCCCTCTCCCCGACACCTTGCCCTATGCATCCCTTCCATTTGGCTGTTCCTGTGCTGTGTCCTCTGTAATAAACCGATAATCCTAAGTAAAGCACTTTCCTGAATTCTGTGAGTTATTCTAACAAATTAATGAGGTGGTTGTGGGAACTCCTGATTTTGTAACCAAGTTAGAAATGTTGGTAACCTGGGGACCCAGTACTTTCAACTATCATCTGAAGTGGGGCCAGTCTTGTGAGACTGAAACCTTAAACATGTGGAGTGTGATGGTAACTCCAGGTAGTCAGTGTCAGAATTAAATTGTGGGACACCCAGTTGGCATCTGTAGAGAATGAGTTGGTGTCCGGAGGAACCACACCTCTCACTCATCCTGCTTCCTTGGTCAGGAAGGTCCCTATGGCCCCAGCCCTCCCCCAGCCCCCACACTACAAGAGGCTGGCAAAACTACACAAAATTCTAAGTATAAACAAATGAGATGTTATGGAATCTCAGCTACTGACGAAGTGTCAACTTGAAAATGAGCACGTAACACAACACTCAACTGTAAGGAAGCTTCTGCAACAACAAACCCACCAGGGGGCTCCTTATGGCTTAAGGAAGTTGGAAAGTTAGTGTCTCAGAAACCCAAGGCCAGTTTCCTAAACATCAATCATTTGGGTCACCTTTGGGACCTATCCACATATATATATATATATTTTTTTAAATATTTTATTTATTTATTTATTTGAGAGAGAGAATGAGAGAGAGAGAGAGCATGAGATGGGGGAGGGTCAGAGGGAGAAGCAGACTCCCCGCTGATGTGGGACTTGATCCCGGGACTCCAGGATCATGACCTGAGCCGAAGGCAGTCGCTTAACCAACTGAGCCACCCAGGCGCCCCTCCACATATATATTTTATCTTAAAATCAACTGCATTAAAATCATTACTAAGGAAACTTTATGTCCCTATTATAAGTGGAAAATCAGTACCATTTGCTACAACAGAAGGTATACTTTAGATCATTAAAAAAATGCTTGGGGCGCCTGGGTGGCTCAGTCCGTTAAGCGTCCGTCCGGCCGACTCTTGATTTTGGCTCAGGTCATGATCTCACCCCATGTCAGGCTCCTCGCTGAACTTGGAATCTGCTATCTCCTTCCTCTCCCTCTGCCCCTCCCCCCAGCTCATGTGCGGGTGCGCAAGCTCGCTCTCTCTCTCAAATAAATAAATCTTTTAAAAAATGCTTAATGTTTAAATGCATATCTAAATGAACTTGTGTACCACCACCAATCCTATACACGCCACACAGTGCCCTAATTTGCTGTGTGGGATGAAAGGGTGAGAACGGAAATAGAAGGCACTGTCTTTGTGAAGTGCCCTGAGTTTGAGAACCAGGCTTCCTTCTGAGAAGACTGTCTTCAACCTTCTTCTAAAGGCACATCAAGTAAACACTAACCTCTACAGGGCTTTGATTCAGTTAAAACAAAACACTACATTTAAAAAATTAAAAAAAAAAAAAAAGTTTTGGGCGCCTGGGTGGCTCAGTTGGTTAAGCGACTGCCTTCAGCTCAGGTCATGATCCTGGAGTCCCGGGATCGAGTCCCACGTCAGGCTCCCTGCTCAGCAGGGGGTCTGCTTCTCCCTCTGATCCTCTTCCCTCTCATGCTCTCTCTCATTCTCTCTCTCTCTCAAATAAATAAATAAAATCTTTAAAAAAAAAAGTTTTTATTACCAGGGCTTTCAACCAGCAAATATAAGGGATAACGAAGGGCAACTGTGGGGCTAGACAATTAAGCTCCGTTTAAAAACAAAAAACACAGCCCTGGGCTTTCTGAAAAGTGCCATCACCAAATGCTATTGTTCTCCAGAGCCCCGCCAGTTTATGTGACCCACGATTACCACTTAAAGACCCACCAGAGGGGGGCGCCTGGGTGGCTCATTCGGTTGAGCAGCTGCCTTCGGCTCAGGTCATGGTCCCAGGGTACTGGGATGGAGTCCTGCATCGGGCTCCCTGCTCAGTGGGGAGTCTGCTTCTCTCTCTGACTGCAGCTCCCCCTGCTTGTGCTCTCTCTCTCTGACAAATAAATAAAATCTTTAAAAAATAAAAATAAAATAAAGACCCAGCAGGGGCGCCTGGGTGGCTCAGTCAGTACAGCACGTGACTCGAGCTTAGGGTTGTGAGTTTGAACCCCACGTTGGGTGTAGAGATGACTTAAAAAAATAAAACTTTAAACATAAGTATATAAATAAAGACCATGCCATACCTTTATTCCCTTTCTAGGGTTATGGAGAATGAGATGATGAAAAGTTTAAAAGAAATGGATTTTTTTTTTAAGAAATCTCATTTTATTTTATTTTATTTTTTAAAGATTTTATTTATTCATTTGAGCGAGAGACAGAGAGAGCACAAGCAGGGGGAGAGGCAGAAGGAGAGGGAGAAGCAGGCTCCCCACTGAGCAGGGAGCCCAACGTGGCGCTCAATCCCAGGACCCAGAGATCATGACCTCAGCCGAAGGCAGACAGTTAATCATCTGAGCCACCCAGGTGCCCCAAGAAATGGATTCTGGCAAAGGCTGGGTCAAAAACAAAGCAAGCAAAAACAAGGAAATATCAAAATTGCTCCTTGCAGACAATTTTTTTTTTTTTTTACCTCTACTCCAATAGGAATCAAAATCTGGTACAGGGATGAAAGAGCAATCACGAAAGGAAAGCGAGGGACAGACACACATACTCTGTCCTGAGAAGCTCCCACCCTTACTAGCTTTCCATTTCTGTGCACAGCGCCCTCGGCCTGATCAGACAGGAGAGGCCTCCCACACAGAAGACAAGGCAGGGGCAGGCCTGGAGGGCTGTGGTTCTCCACAGTCTGATGCAGAGATGAACTTCCTTTGGTTAGGACTCCTTCTGCAGCGCCCGGAAGCTGCAAGTACCTCCGTTAGGTGGGAAGTGGGCAGAAATCCACACAATTTTCAATTTTTCAAAATACAATTTTTATTCACTCTACATTAAAAGTAATATGGATTATTCCCAATTTTTAGGAAATAGTGATTTATAAATTAAACGAAAGGAGGAGATCAGGAATTACTGGCCTACGAGAAATCACTCAGTGATTCAGTGGGATGAGAACAGCACAACACTGTACGGAACATGCCCACTCCACAGACTGAAGCTGACATCCAGAGACAACCAGGGACTGGCCACTCAGGGGACAAGTTAGGACTGGAATCCAGGTCTCATGGACTCAGAAGCCAACCCTGCCTGGTTGAATCTGAAAAAGCAAAGCCGGGGACACACTAGCACAGTCCCGATAAAGAAGAAATTTGTGAATGTAGCAGGAGGGGAAGAATGAAGAAGGCGGGGAAATCGGAGGGGGAGCCGAACCATGAGAGACCATGGACGCTGAGAAACAAACTGAGGGTTCTAGAGGGGAGGGGTGTGGGAGGATGGGTTAGCCTGGTGATGGGTATTGAGGAGGGCACGCTCTGCATGGAGCACTGGGTGTTATGCACAAACAATGAATCATGGAACACGACATCTAAAACTAATGATGGAATGTATGGGGATTAACAATAAATAAATAAATAAATAAATAAATAAATAAATAAAAGAAGAAATTTGTTTCTGTGTCTATTTTAACAAAGTAGCGATCTTTCGGCACATGGAACCAAGACGGCCAAAGTACACACTCCAGAGTGATAGAATGAGGCCTCCAGACAGCGGCAGCAGAGGTCCCCGAACAGCCCAAGCAAAGGCTGGGAGAAAGGCGGCCTGCTGGCCACTGGGCTTTGGTGGAAGGCAGCAGTGAAGCTGGCTTGGGCCTGGCGTGGCTAAGATCTGGCCAGAATTAGCACCTTCCAGTTTGAATCAATTAGCAGGAACTAGGGGCAGGCTCCTAGCCTCTGCCCCAAGGGAGACAGGAGAACAAACTGACATCCGTTTCTCAGTGCAGGAAAGGCCACTTGGCCGAGGCCCACAGGGAAGGAGACCCAGCCCTGCCCACTGGGCCTGGCACCCAGCTCAGAGCTGGCCTAGCCCAGTTCTTGATCAACAACTAGGGGAAAGGCCTTGATCAATTCCAGGCAGGGTGCAGACAGGAAAAAAGAAGACTTGAAAACACTTCTATCCTCCAATCCCCAAACCCACTCTCAAGCTGACAAAATAAACTCCCCAATAACCCCAGAACGACCACAATCAACAGGTATCTGCTGATGCTCTTACAACTTAAGCCAGTGTCATCTTTTGTTGCCTTTCAAAATCCTTTTCCCCCTCAGTTGATAAGGGTTTTCTAATTCTTCCTAAGGGATTTGTTCCTTTTTGATACTCAGTGCCCCTCTTGAGAATTTAGGTCTTCCAGGATTTCTGTTTCCTCTGCTCTCTCCTGCACCTGCATTGCTTACTCCTTGGTGTCTGGGAAGCATCTGGTTTCACAGGTTTCCAAAGACTCCAGAGGTCAAAGGTCAAAATTTACATTTGTAACAGTCAGAAGGATAGAAGATTTAAGAGAGAGATACATATCAGAAGACTCAATATTGTTAAGATATTAATTCTCCTCAAATTAATCTACAGATTTAACACAATTCTAATAATTTTGGTAGGATTTTATTTTTTGTAGAAATTGACAAGCTGAGTCTAAAGTCTATATAGAAAAGCAAAGGGGGGCACCTGGCTGGCTTAATAGGTAGAGCATGAGGCTCTTGATCTCCGGGGTGTGAGTTCGAGCCCCACGTTGGTATAGACATTGCTTAAATAAATAAACTTTAAAAAAATCCTCAGAAAATAAATAAAGAGGGAAGGGAGCAATAAATAAATAAAGCAACCCATATAATTGAGACATTGTCCTAATATGCAGTTACTGTGATATGACCTTTTAAAAAAAAGAAGGGGAGCCTGGTGGCTCCGTCAGTTAAGCGGCTACCTTAGGCTCAGGTCATGATCCCAGGGTCCTGGGATCGAGTCCCGCATCGGGCTCCCTGCTCAGCGGAGAGCCTGCTTCTCCCTCTCCCTCTGCCTGCTGCTCACCCTGTTTGTGCTCTCCCTCTCTCTCACTATCTCTCTCTCTGTGTCAAATAAATAAATAAAATCTTTAAAAAAAAAAAAAAAGAAGAAATGAAAAGCAAAGGACCTATAATAGCCAAAACACTAAGAAACAAAGTGGGATTTCAAGATTTACTATAGAGCTACAGTCATCAAGACAGAGTAGTATTGGTGATGTATATACCTGTCCATCAAGGGAAGAGAACATAGTCCAGAAATATGTGGTCAACTGCTATTCAACAAAGGACCAATGGAGAAAGGACAGTCTTTTCAACAAATAGTTCTTGAAAAATTGGACATACGTATGCAAAAAAAAATGAACCTTGACCCATAATTCACACCATATACAAATATGTGAAATACATCAGAGAACTAAATATAAACCAGAAGCATAGGATTTCTTTTTTTTTTTAAGATTTTATTTATTTATTTATTTGTAAGAGAGGGAGGGAGGGAGGAAGGGAGAGAGCACAAGCAGGGGTAACTGCAGGCAGAGGGAGAAGCAGGTTCCCTGCTGAGCAAGGAGCCTGGTGCCGGACTCCATCCCAGGACCCTGGGATCATGACCTGAGCCAAAGGCAGAAGCTTAACCAACTGGGGCACCCAGGCGTCCCAAAGTATAAGATTTCTAAAAGAAAACATAGGATAAAAATCTTTATGATCTTGGTAAGGCAAAGACTTCTTAGGCAGGACACAACAAACACACACACAATAAAAAAGACAAAACAAAGACTGGAAGAAAACATTTGCAAAACACATATCTGATAAAGAACTTGTATCTAGGGGCACCTGGGTGGCTCAGATGGTTAAGCGTCTGCCTTCGGCTCAGGTCATGATCTCCAGGTCCTAGGATCGAGCCCCATGTTGGGCTCCCTGCTCAGCAGGGAGTCTGCTTCTCCCTCTTCCTCTGCCCCTCCCCACTGCTCCTGATCTCTCTCTCTCTATCTCAAAAGAATAAATAAAAAATTCTTTAAAAAAAAAAAAAAAGAACTTGTATCTAAAATACATGAAGAGCTCGTACAATCAGAAAAGGGAAAAACCAGTTTTTTAAAATGGGCCAGGGGCACCTGGGTGGCTCAGTCATTAAGCGTCTGCCTTCGGCTCAGGTCATGATCCCAGCCTCCTGGGATCAAGCCCCAAATCGGGCTCTCTGCTCAGCGGGAAGCCCGCTTCTCCCTCTCCCACTCCCCCTGCTTGTGTTCCCTCTCTTGCTGTCTTGATCTCTCTGTCAAATAAAGAAAATCTTTAAAAAAAAAAAAAATAAATAAAATGGGCCAAAGATTTTAACAAACAAATGGCAAATAAGCACATAAAAAGATACTCAACTCACTAGGCATTAGAGAAATACAGATTAAAACCACAATGAAATACCACGATCCATCTATTAGAATAGTAAAAAATTATCAAAATAAATAAAAGACAATATCAAATGCTAGACTGAAATACTCATACATTGCTGGTGGGAATGTGAAATGGTACCGTCACTTTGGAAAACAGCCTTCTAATCCTAGTACGGATTTACCCAAGAGAAATGAAAACATATACCCAAGCCAAGACCTGCTAGTCAATGTTCACTGCAGTTTTATTCATAATCACTAAAATATGTAAGCAACCCAAGTGTCCATCAAGTGGGTGAAAGGATGAACACCTACATGGTGGAATACTACTCAGTAACAAAAGAATGAATTCCCAAAACGCACATTGATGAATTTCAAAAGCATTATTCAGAGTGAAAGAAACCCGACTCAAAAGGCCATATGTTTCATTTGTGACATTCCAGAAAAGGCAAACCTATAGGGACAGAAATCAGATGAGTGGTTGTAGGGATCGGGGTGGAAGGATGTGATTGATTACAAAAGGTCACTAGGGAATTGAGGGGTGGAGGGTGATAATATCCTATATCCTAATTACGGTGGTGGTTACATAACTGTTCACATTTGTCAAAACTCAAACATGTATACCTAAAAAGAATACATTTTTCTCTATGTAAACTAAACCTCACTAAACCCCACAAAAAGAAGCCAAATATTTCATTTTTAAAATATAATTTATAAGCACTTGGGAGTTACGTAAGACTAATCAGCCGTAGAAAAATTTGTGTTGCCAGACCCTTCCATCAAACAACTGATGGCTTTAGGCTTGGGGGACAAAAGCTGTTTTGATTTACAGAAAATTTCACAAGGGACTTCCTGATCCTTAATCAACAGCTAAAGAAATGCTGCAGGGCCACCGAGGGAAGCCATGCATCCGCAAGGGGATCATCTTGCGCATTCTCCCCCAACAGATACATTTTTTAAAGTAAATTATCATGTAAAAAACTTAACATCGCAAATGATCTTGGGCAAGCAGTTTGTTTCCTCATCTGTAAAAAGTCAGCAGATCTAAAGAGTTCCCTACATTAAAAACTTAAAAGTCTGACTTTCCCTAACTAGCACAATTTAGCTGAACCTCCAGGGGGGGCCTTTGAAAGCCCTCTGATCTATGAAACCTGTGAAGTGAAACTCTACTCCTTGAAAATCCCACTGGGCACCTGACTCTCTCTCTCTCTCTCTCTGTGTGTGTGTGTGTGTATGTGTGTGTAACATCTGATCAGGGCATTTCCACATCCAAAGCCACAGCAACTCTAGGGCAGGGCGAGCATGGTGACTTGTCATTAATAAGGGGAGGACTGCAGGATGGAAGTGCTGGGAAAACTCAATCCCAGGTGCCATGATTAATACTCTTCAAACAGCCCAGATTCTATGCAGTGCTCCCCAGTGCCCAGCCCCACACTCTGTCCTCCAAGCTCAGACTCCCCAGGGCAGAGCCTTGGCTGGTTTTATTTTGTCTCTCTCCATCCCACTATCACAGCTGCTCAGACAGTGGCCTCTGGGCCCACTTGATGAGCCTATCAACTCCTTCCAGACAAAGATGCTCCATAAGAACCCACAGTTTCCCCAGAATTCCTCAAGCATCTCCCCGCAGAAGGAGTTTGGCAAAAGGGGTTTTCTTGGTAGGATAAGCTCGGAGCACTTAGATTTTTCTCCTGTATTCTGGATATAGGCAGTCAACACACTAAGGTCTCCCAGAAGTCTCTGCAGTAATGAAACCTGTTTAAACGCAGTTTCCAAACTCAGCTAGGAAAACCACTTGCATGTAGTACCCATTTACACACCACAGAGCTAGTGTTTGCACACACAATGAGATCAATGCTGTTAACTTCCTTGCATTTGTACTTTTTAAAAAAAATGACCTTTCTAGAAACCTTGTGTTTCCAAGAAAACAAGATACATGTAATATACTAACATTAATGTAAAAATGGGGGCGAATATATCTCCACGTATTGCTTGTAGATGTATAAACTATCTCTGGAAGGATTAGGGAACTGGTCACTGCAGCTGTTTCCAGAGAAAGAAATAAGGGGCTGGGGGCAGGGAAGAGACTTTTTCACTATGTGCCTTTTGTACCATGTGTGTATGTTACCTAAGCAACCCATTAAATTAAAATCAAATAAAATAACAGGCACTCAAAAAAGTAATACCTTACAAATATAATAGCATTCACGAGTGTGTGAGCACACACATGCACCCAAAACACCCCAACCATAATCAATGCCAGAGAGAGACAGCCACTGTTAATATGTGGTGTTGTGGACTTTGGTCCCATTTGCCTTTTTTTTGCTTTTGTTGCCCCTGCTTTTGGTGTCATATTCAAGAAATCATTGCCAGTACCCCTGTTGTGAAGCTTTTCCTCTATTTTTTAGGTGTTTCACAGTTTCAGGTCTTACATTTAAGTCTTTAATCCATTTTGAGTTGATTTCTGTGTATGGTGTAAGAAAAGAGTCCAATTTTGTTTTGCATGTGCCTGTCCAGTTCTCCCAGCACCATTTGCTGACGAGACTATCCTATCCCCACTGTGTATTCTTGGCACCCTTATCAAAAATCAGTTCACTGTATATGTGTGGGTTTATTTCTGGACTTTCTATTCTGTTCCACTGGTGTCTATGTCTATCTTTATGGCAGTACCATAAGTGTTTTAATTACAATAGTTTCATAACATACTAAAATCAGGAATTGTGATGCCTCCAGCTTTTTCTTGCTCAGAACTGTTTTGGCTATCCAGGGTCCTCTGTGATCCCATATGATTTTTAGAATAATTTTTTGTTTCTGTAAAAAATGTCATTGATATTTTGACAGGGATTGCAATGAATCTGCAGATCACATGGACATTTAAAAAACATCAGGTCAAGGGGCACCTGGGTGGCTCAGTCAGTTGGGCATCGGCCTTCGGCTCAGGTCATGATCTTGGGGTCCTGGGATGGGGCTGTGCATCAGGCTCCCTGCTCAGTGGGGAGCCCGCTTCTCCCTCTCCCTCTGCCCTTCGCCCTCCCTCTTTTGCTCTCAAAAAAAAAAAAAAAGAAAGAAAGAAAAGAATAAAATCCTTAGGAATAAATTCAACTAAGTGAAAGACTTGTACATGGAAAGCTGTAAAAACTGATGAAAGATAAGGAAGACATAAATAGATGGAAAGGCATCTTGGTTCTTGTACTCTGTAGTTTTCAAACTGTTTCCACAGAGAGTACCTCATCTGAGTTTGATGCCAACTGTGTGAAGTAGAAAGGGCAGGTAGGATGCTCGCCAACAGGAGGCAACCGAGGCCCCAAGAAGACTGGATCAGAAGCTGGTCACTCAGCTGCAGAGGCTTCAATCCTGGGTGTCCTACGCAGCCCTCAGCCTCCCTCTACGACCTTACTCAGATGGTGGACCACCACTTCACGAGCCCCAACAGCATAAACTGCAGTAAATCCACAGGTTAGGTAACCTTTCAAGGTACCCCCAGTGCAGGCAACAATCTCAGTGGAAGGTAATGCACACGTAAGGCTAGGACATATCATGTTAAACAGGATTATAAATGTAACGTGTGACATGCACATACATTCATTCCACTGCTTAATACTCTTCAGTGGCCTCAGGCTCAAATCCACCCCCCTCACCCCCCACCCCCGTATGGTAGTCAAGGTCTTTCACAGGTTAGCCATTCCCCAGGCCCTTCATGCCATTGCCCACCTCCAACTCCGCCTGCTTGTGGTTCCCCATGTGGGCCATGCCCTAGGATACAAGCCCTCCCCTTCTGCTTTATTAAAATGTGCTTCTCATCGGGGCACCTGGGTGGCTCAGATGGTTAAATATCTGCCTTCGGCTTGGGTCATGATCCCAGGGTCCTGGGATCAAGCCCCACATTGGGCTCCTGGCTCAGTGGAGAGCCTGCTTCTCCCTCTCCCTCTGCCTCTCCCCCTGCTCATGCTCTCTCTCTCTCTGTATCTCTGTGTCTCAAATGAATAAATAAAAATCTTAAAAAAAAAATGTGCTTCTCATCAAGCTAATATTCCCATCTTAGTTTAGGCATCACTTCCTCCAGGAAGTCTTCCCTGAAAGCACATGCACATGAGCACACAAATAGGACTGTTGGTCAACTATATTTCTATTGCTTTCTATGCCTCTCTATCACTTACTTGTCCATCTGACCCCTATACAACGAGCTCCTTGAGGCCAGGGCATGAGCCCTTTGTCCCTTTGTACTGACCAGTGCACGGTCAGGCACACAGTAAATGCTCAATGCACACCTATGATCCCAAATGACTGTGGAATCAGGGGAGGCCCAGCACGGTGTGGCTGCTTTAGCAGGTGCATTACTTCTGATGCTTCACAAAGGGAGACTGTCTGGGCAAGACTGCAGGGAAGGTGCCACTACCCTGTTTGTGGAAAATATCTTAAGCAACTTCAATGTGAGCTTCGTCTGTTCTTCCCCGGGGCTCCTGACACAGGTGACTGGGAGGCTGATCCAGCCAGGGGTTGAGAAACCTCAGCCAGTCCACAGAACCAAAGTGAGCAGAAAGTGGCTCACAGCTGAAGACCTAGAGGTAAAGAGAAGTGAGATGACTGACCTAACGGCCCCCAGAAACTTAGCAGCAGGGTTGGTTCCAAACTCGGGCCTCTTTCTACAGCACCCAGACATGTTTGGGGATCTGAGCGAAGGCCCAGGACAAGAGCTGTGGACCTGACCAGCACCAAGGAGTCTGGGATATAACAGGAAGGGCGGGAAAAAGGACAGAGATCTTGAAAATAAACATGTGCCGGATGAGCAATCATCAGCAAAGCCCTGTGGAGATAGGTTGGCTAGAGAGCGAGAGCCTGGAGATACGTTTGCTGCTCCCTCCACACTGGAGATTGCCGTGTGTTTGTCAGTTTTCCTGATTTTAACCCTGGAGGAGCACAGACTGTGTGCTCTCAGGTACTTGATCTTCAAAACAACCTGCAAAGTACAAACCGTGTCCTTGTTTGTGCCCAGGAAGACCACGGAGCTGAGAGGGGGGGAAGTAGCTTCAAGGCCACAGAGCTAGCTAAGAGTGGCAGGCCAGGAATGTCAACCCGGTTTTCTCCACTAACCTGAGTGGTTCTGGGTGATCTGGAAACTTTAAACTACGACTTTCAGTGATTCTTCAAGTCCATTTTGCTGTCTGCAACTGAAAATAATTTTGTGCTGGTGTTCCTCAGTAGTAACGCACATGAGATTCACAAGGATGTTTAAAATGCTCGATGCATGGTACAACGGAGAAGGAAGATGACCATCGCTACAAACGAACAGCGTAGAGCTGACCAACAACTTTCCGGGACACTGACCCCTTAGCCAGCAGCAGCGGGAAGAACGGAAGTGCCTGAAACTCGAGTACAGCCAGTGATGGGAGGCTATCGACGCAGGCACCCGGGAGACCAAAGAGCACCCACCTCAGGCACCCAGCAGAGGGTGCAGCATGCAAAGACAGCCTAGGTGACAGCCCAGCTTGTTCAGAGGACAGGGACAGCACTCAGGTCTGGCCCAAGGGAAGTGTGACGGTCAGTCTTATACGTCAGTCTGAGGAGGCTACAGCCCTGTTATTCTATCAAACACTAACCCAGGCATTGCTGTGACCTATTTTATAGATGTGATTAAAGTTTATAATCAGTCGATTTTAGGTAAGGGAGATTATCCTGCATAATCTAGATTTCAATCAGGTGAAAGGCCTTAAGAACAGAACTGAGGCTTCTCAAAAGAAGAAATTGTACTTATGCATAGCAGCTTTAGCTGTGCTGGAGAGATCCAGCCCGCCCTTCATGATGGCTAGAAATACAGACCCTGGACTTGCCTTCCCGGCCCCCACAATCATGCAAAGCCAATTCCTTGTAATAACTCCCTGAATATATATCTTGTACTGGTTCTAGATCTCTGCTTGAACCTTGACTGGTAACAGGAAGGCAGGCACCTTGCAGAAGGTGGGGAAAAAAAGGAGGCTCAGGCTAGGACTGGAGTAGAGAGCACTGCAATACATGTTAAAGGCTCTGGACTTTTCCTGAAAAGCCAAGGGGAGCCGCAGAGGGATCTGAGCAAGATGAAGAGCAGGATTAGATCTGTATTTCAGATGTTATTTGTCTGTCTACCTGTGGGGTGGAGAATGGACTTGGAGTGTTCGGGGCCCACCAGGGGGAGGCACCACAGAAAAGGGAAGAAGCTGAAGCCATAACTCGGGTAGGAAATGGTGAGATCTCGGGTGGACAAAGGCCTGGCAGGGAAAACAGAGAGAAAGAAATGTGTTGGAGAGACAGAGAAGTTAAGCCTCACGGAACCTGGTGACCTACTGGCCTGGGGTATGAGGAAGAGGGTGAAGGAATCCAAGCTGATTTCCAGATTCGTGGTTCTTCTCATCCCACTGGAGCTCAGTGCCACGTGGCAGGAACTCAAGGTGTGTTCTCTCGTCCCCTGGTTGCTCAATCAAAACATGGGGCTAGAAACACTCATTAACTACCCAGATGCTACATACAGATCATCCAGTGTGGTAACAACAATAGGCCCACAAGACACCCTATGGTGAGCCCTTTGGCTCTTTCTGATGGAACCCCTGCACAGAATGAGGAGAAAGGTAACATCTGGCAGAACAAAGCCAGAAAAACACGGCTGGAAAGATCCTGGGTAGGAAGGAGGGAGGTGAGAGCAGGGCCATGGCCCGAGCAGCTGTTTCTGCCATTTCCTGGGCCTGGAATGGACCAAAGGCATGGTGGGAATACGAAAGCCTCCCAGGGAGAGTGAGGGCCAGGGCACAGGCTGGGGGGAAACACCAGAACCTTCACAGGACCCTGGGAAGGCTGCTAGTGGATAGAGAGGAAGGCAAGAACCCCACGAAACACCAGCATGTCGCAGCCTAACATTCATTTCCTGTCTGCAAACTGGGCAAAATTATCCCATCTGACCACCTAACAGAAGAAAAGGAATAATCAAGCTAGAAAAGACTGGGGATATGTCAATATCTATCTGGGAGAAAGAAAAGATGGAGCAGAGGTATTTGTTCGTGGTGACTGAACAATCGTGACATAGCCATTAGTTTCTCTGAAGGCTAGACACTTGTCATCACCAGAATGATATTTTAAAAGAGGAAAAGACAGAATAAATATACAAAGAATAAAGAGAAAGAAATCCAAATATATCGATACAGAAAACCAGCCAACCATGAGACAAAGACAAGAAAGGATCAGAGAAAATTTTCAGAAACAACCACAAAACAAGTAATAAAATGGCAATAAATACCTATCTGTCAATAATTACTTTGAATGTGGGGCGCCTGGGTGGCTCAGTTGGTTGAGCGACTGCCTTCGGCTCAGGTCATGATCCTGGAGTCCCGGGATCGAGTCCCGCATCCGGCTCCCTGCTCGGCAGGGAGTCTGCTGCTCCCTCTGACCCTCCTCCCTCTCATGCTCTCTGTCTCTCATTCTCTCTCTCTCAAATAATAAAATCTTTAAAAAAAAATAATAATTACTTTGAATGTAAATGGACTAAATGCTCCAATCAAAAGACACAGGGTGTCAGAATGGATAAAAAAACAAGACCCATCGATATGCTACCTACAGGGGACTCACTTCAGACATAAAGATAACTGCAGATTGAAAGTGAGGGGATGGAGAAACATTTATCATGCAAATGATGTAAAAAAAAAACCCAGAGGGGCGCCTGGGTGGCTCAGTCAGTTAAGCATCTGCCTTCAGCTCAGGTCATGATCCCAGGGTCCCGGAATCGAGCCCGCATTAGGCTCCCTGCTCAGCGGGAAGCCTGCTTCTCCCTCTCCCACTCCCCCTGCTTGTGTTCCCTCTCTTGCTGTGTCTCTCTCTGTCAAATAAATAAATAAAATCTTTAAAAAAAAAGAAAAAGAAAACCAGAGTAGCAATACTTATATCAGGCAAACTAGACTTCATTTTTTCCGACAAACCAGACTTTATTTTTTTTAAAGATTTTATTCATTTATTTGAGAGAGAGAGAGAGAGAGAGAGCGTGAGCACGAGGGGGGTGGGGTGAGGGGCAGAGGGAGAAGCAAACTCCCCGCTGAGCAGGGAGGCCGATGCGGGGCTCGATCCCAGGACCCCGGGATCGTGACCTGAGCCGGAGGCAGCCGCTTAACCGACTGAGCCACCCAGGTGCCCCTACTCTCACCACTTTTATTCAACATAGTACTGGAAGTCCTAGCCATGGCAATCAAACAAACAAAAAAAAGGCACCCAAATTGGTAAGAAAGAAGTAAAACTTTAACTACTTGCAGATGACAGTATACTATATATAAAAAACCCAAAAGACTCCACCAAAAAACTGCTAGAACTGATAGAAAAATTCAGTAAAGTCACAGGATATAAAATCAATCTACAGAAATCTATGGCATTTCTATACACCAATAATAAAGCAGCAGAGAAATTAAGAAAACAATCCCATTTACAACTGCACCAAAAATAGTAAGATACCTAGGCATAAATATAACCAAAGAGGTGAAAGACCTGTACTCTGAGAACTATAAAATACCAATGAGGGGTGCCTGAGTGGCTCAGTCGTTAAGCGTCTGCCTTTGGCTCAGGTCATTATCCCAGGGTCCTGGGATGGAGCCCTGCATCGGGCTCCTTGCTCAGCAGGAAGCCTGCTTCTCCCTCTCCCACTCCCCTTGCTTGTGTTCCCTCTCTCGCTGTCTCTCTCTCTGTCAAATAATAAAATCTTAAAAAAAAAAAAAAACCACAACAGTGAAAGAAACCGAAGACAATATAAAGAAACAAAGACATTCCATGCTCATGGATTGGAAGAACAAATATTATTGAACTGTCTATACTACCCAAAGCAATCTACACATTTAATGCAATCCCTATCAAAATACCAATTGCATTTTTCACAGAACTAGAACAAATAATCCTAAACTTTGTATGGAACCACAGAAGTCACTGAATAGCCAAAGCAATCTTGAAAAAGAAAAGCAAAACAGGAGGCATCACAATTCCGGACTTAAAGGTGTATTACAAAGCTGTAGTGATCCAGACTTTATAGTAGTGGTACAAAGATAGACACACAGATCAACAGAATAGAATAGAAAATCCAGAAATAAACCCACAATTGTACGGTCAATTAATCTTTGACAAAGCAGGAAAGAATCTCCAATGGGAAAAAGTCTCTTCAACAAATGGTGTTGGGGAAACTGGACAGCAATATGCAAAAGAATGTAACTGAATCACCTTCTTACACCATACACAAAAATAAACTCCAAATGGGTTAAAGACCTAAATGTGAAACCCGAAACCATAAAAATCCTAGAGAGCAAAAGTAGTAATTTCTCTGACGTCAGCAGTAGCAAGTTTTTCCTAGATATGTCCCCTGAGGCAAGAGAAACAAAAACAAAAATAAATTAATAGGGCTACATCAAAATAAAAAGCTTCTGGTGTGCATGGGTGGCTCAGTCGATTAAGCGTCTGCCTTTGGCTCGGGTCATGATCCCAGGAGTCCTGGGATGGAGCCCCGCTTTGGGCTCCTTGCTCAGCATGGAGCCTGCTTCTCCCTTTCCCCCTGCCTGCCACTACCCCTGCTTGTGCTCTCTTTCTCTGTCAAATAAATAAATAAATAAATAAATAAATAAATACATACATACATACATAAATAAAATCTTTAAAAAAAAATGAAAAGCTTCTGCACAACAAAGGAAACAATCAACAAAACTAAAAGGCAACCTACAGAATGGGAGAAGATATCTGCAAATGACATTTCCTATAAAGGGTTATTATCCAAAATATATAAAGAACTTATAGGGGCGCCTGGGTGGTTTAGTCAGTTAAGCGGCTGCCTTCGGCTCAGGTCATGATCCCAGGGTCCTGGGATCAAGCCCCCAATCTGGCTCCTGGCTCAGTGGGGAGCCTGCTTCTCCCTCTCCCCCCCCGCCTGCCACTCCCCCTGCTTGTGCTCTCTCTCTTTCTCTGACAAATAAATAAAATCAACACTCAAAAAACAAATAATTCAATCAAAAAATGGGCAGGAGGGGTGCCTAGGTGGCTCAGCGGGTTAAACATCTGCCTTTGGCTCAGGTCATGATCTCAGCGTCCCGGGACTGAGCCCCATGACGGGCTCCTTGCTCAGCGGGGAGTCGGCTTCTCCCTCTCCCTCTGCCCCCCCCAACTTGTACACACTCTCTTTCTCCTCTCAAATAAATAAAATCTTAAAAAAAAAAAAAAAAGGCAGGGGACATGAACAGATATCTCTCCAAAGAAGACTTACAGATGGCTAAGAGACACGTGAAAAGAGGCTCAACATCACTCATCATCAGGAAAATGCAAATCAAAATCAAAAACATAAGACCCAATAGGTGTTGGGGAGAATGCGGAGAAAAAGGAACCCTCTTGCACTGTTGGTGAGAATGCAAACTGGTGCAGCCACTGTGGAAAACAATGTGGTTTCTCAAAAAGTTAAAAATAGAACTACCCATGGGGCGCCTGGCTGGATCAGTTGGTAGAGCATGCGACTCTTGATCATGGGGTTGTGAATCTGAGCCTCACATTGGGTGAAGAGATTACTTTAAAAAATAAAATCTAAAAAAAAAAAAAAAAAAACAACGCTACAATCTGATCCAATAATCACACTGCTGGGTATTTACCCCCAAAATACAAAAACACTAATTCAAGGAAATACATGCATCCCTATGTTTATTGCAGCATTATTTACAACAGCCAAACTATGGAAGCAGCCTGTGTCCATCAATAGATGAATGGATAAAGGAGATACAGTATACATATACAATGGAATATTATCCAGCCATAAAAAAAAAATGAAATCTTGCCATCGGCAACAACATGGTTGGAACTAGAGTATGATGCTAAAAGAAATAAGTCAATCAGAGACAATACCATATGATTTTACTCACATGTGGAATTAAGAAACAAATGAACAAAGTTTAAAAAAAAGAGAGAGAGAGAGAGAGAAAACCAAGAAACAGATTCTTAACTATAGAGAACAAACTGATGGTTACCAGAGGGGAGGTGGTGGTGGAGGATGGGTGAAATAGCTGATGGGGATTAAGGAGGGCACTTGTCATGATGAGCACCAGGTGATTAAAATAAAACTTAAGGGGCGCCTGGGTGGCTCAGTTGGTTAAGTGTCTGACTCTTGATCTCAGCTCAGGTCTTGATCTCAGGGTTGTGAGTTCAAGCCCCACGTTGGGCTCCATGTTGGGCATGGAGCCTACTTAAAAATAATTAATTAAAAATAAAATAAAAACTTAAATAGATAGAAAAAAGATGCATACATAAAAGAAGAAAAGACGGGGATTAAAAAATTCATTAATGGGGTTTTGCTCCCAATAATAATGGTGAGATCCTTAGACCAACCCTCTTACAAATAACAACTATAAACTTTGGATGAAATATAAAAACCCTTACCTGAAGGCACTTAAAAGCAACCAAAGCCAAGTAAAACCTGGAGGGGAGGTCCTCTTGGAAGGAAATGGCAATAGTTAAGTGTCCCAGTTTCTACAGCTCTTCACCTTAGGGCAGGCCCCAGTAGGAGCCAGGCCAGGAGGCTAAAACTTTGGTAGAAACCTATGATCTTCTTGGCCTAAAGAGTCTAGGGACACAGTTTGGAGTGGCTACAACAGCAGAAAAGTGATGCTGGAATGGCCTGAGCCATGGAGGTGGAACCTCAAATTTTGCACATAAACTCAGCCTGACTCTATGACTGAAACATGAGCTACGCATGCACAGGGCACAAGCAGCCTACCTTAAGAGATTTTAGCTGTCATTTAGTGCGGGGGAGGTAGAATTTAGAGTTTTTAGTCCAGCCAAATTAATTGCCTGATAAAATAAACAAACAAACAAACAAAACAAACACTACAAAGGAGCATGACAATCCAGAATCTCTACAACATACCATTCATGTCAGAGATATAATCCACAATTCTAGACAATATAAAAACGGTACAATGTGACCCATTCAAAAGAAAAGGCAAGCAATGGGACTGACCATGAAATGACTAAGATGTTAGAATTACAAAAATTTTGGGAGCACCTGGCTGGCTCAGTTGGTAGAGCTGTGACTCTTGATCTCAGGGTTGTGAGTTCAAGCCCCATGTTGGGTGTAGAGGTTACTTAAAAAATAAAATAAAAATTTTGGGGGAGCACCTGGGAGGCTCAGTCAGTTAAGCATCTGACTTCGGCTCGGGTCATGATCCCGGGGTCCTGGGATCAAGCCCCGTGTGCAGCACCCTGCTCAGTGGGGAGTCTGCTTCTCCCTCTCCCTCTGACCCTACCCCCCTGCTCATACTCATACTCATACTCTCTCCCTCACTCGAATAAATAAAATTAAAAAATAATAAAATAATTTTTAAAATTTTTTTAAATTTTAAACAAGCTGGTAGAGCTATGCTGAAAGATAAAAAAATATGCTTGTAATGAATAAATTGGGAATCTCATCAGAGAAACAGATTATTTAAAAATAATCAAATGGGGGGCGCCTGGGTGGCTCAGTCGTTAAGCGTCTGCCTTCGGCTCAGGTCATGGTCCCAGGGACCTGGGATCGAGCCCCGCATCGGGCTCCCTGCTCCACAGGAAGCCTGCTTCTCCCTCTCCCTCTCCCCCTGCTTGTGTTCCCTCTCTCGCTGTCTCTCTCTGTCAAATAAATAAATTAAAAATATAAAAATAAATAAAAATAGAAATAAAAATAATCAAATGGGCTCTACCTAAGAATAAAAATATATATCCACACACAGCCTGCACAAGAATGTTCACAGCAGCATTATTCACAATGGCCAAAAAGTGAAAACAACCCCAATAACTATCCACTGATGAATGAATAAGCAAAATGTAGTATATCCATACAACAGAATATTATTCAGCCATAAAAATGAATGAAGTGCTGGGGTGCCTGGGTGGCTCAGTCGGTTAAGCGTCTGCCTTCAGCTCAGGTCATGATCCCGGAGTCCTGGGATTAAGCCCCGCATCGGGCTCCCTATTCTGCAGGAAGCCTGCTTCTCCCTCTCCCACTCCCCCTGCTTGTGTTCCTGCTCTCACTGTGTCTCTCTCTGTCAAATAAATAAATAAAATCTTTAAAAGAAATATCCATGGGTGCCTGGCTAGCTCAGTCAGTAGAGTGTGTGACTCTTGATCTCAGGGTTGTAAGTTTAAGCCCCATGTTGGGTGTAGAGACTACTTAAAAATAAAATCTTAAAAAAAAAAAAAAAGAATATCTAGAATAAGTAGAATAGGCAAATTCATAGAGATGGAAGGTACACTAGCGATTGGCAGGGGCTAGAAGGAGAGGGGGATAAGGAGAGACTGCTGGTGGGTACAGTTTCTTTTTGCAGTGAAGAAAATTCCTGTAATTAGATAATGGTGATGGCTGCACAACAGTGTGAATATACTAAAACCTCTCAATGGTATACTTAAAAATGGTTAATTTTATGTTACATGAATTATATCTCAATTTTTTTAAAGGTAAGGTAAAAAACATCATAAGAAACTGGGTGATGAATACAGAACTCTATACTTTTTTTTTTTTTAAGATTTTATTTATTTGACACAGAGAGAGAGACATAATGCAAGCAGGGGGAAGAATAGAGAGAGAAGGAGAAGTAGGCTCCCTGCTCAGCAGGGAGCCCAATGCAGGGCTCAATACCAAGTCCTGGGATCACAACCTGAGCCGAAAGCAGATGCTTAACTGACTGAGCCACCCAGGCACCCCAAAACTCTGTACTACCTTTGTGATTTTTCTGTAAATCTAAAATTACTCCAAAATAAAATTTATTTTAAAGATTATTTATTTATCTATTTGAGAGAGAGAGTGCATGCACACACACTCGAGCTGGGGGAAGAACAGAGGGAGAGGGACAAGCAGACTCCACACTGAGCACAGCCCAACACAGGGCTCAATCTCATGACCCTGAGATCATGACCTGAGCGAAATCAAGAGTTGAACACTTAACCGACTGAGCCACCCAGGTGCCCCCAAAATAAAATTTATTTTAAAATAATTCCAGGGACGCCTGGGTGGCTCAGTAGGTTAAGTGTCTGTCTTCAGCTCAGGTCATGATCCCAGGGTCCTGGGATTGAGCCCCGCATCCAGCTCCCTGCTCAGCAGGATTGTGCTCCCTCTGCCCCTCCCCACTGCTTGTGCTCTCTCTCTCTCTCAAATAAATAAATAAAATCTTTTAAAAATTAAAAAAAAAATAATTCCATTTATAATAGCATCCAAAAACATGAAGTTCTTAGGAAGATAAATTTAACAAAAGATATTCATACCCTGTACCCTAAAAAGTACAAGCCATTGCTAAGAAAAATTAAGAATACTCAAACAGAGATATACCATGTTCATGGATTGCTAAAATGTCAATTCTCCCCAAATTAGGATGACCAACCATCCCAGTCTGCCTGGGACTGAAGGAGTTAATTTCTAAAGATTCAAGACTATCATTTCTTTTTCTTTTTCTTTTTTTTTTAAAGATTTATTCATTTATTTGAGAGAGCGAGAATGAGAGAATGAGAGAAAGAGTACATGAGAGGGGGGAGGGTCAGAGGGAGAAGCAGGCTCCTCGCCCAGCAGGGAGCCCGATGCAGGACTCGATCCAGGGACTCTAGGATCATGACCTGAGCCGAAGGCAGTCGCTCAACCAACTGAGCCACCAGGTGCCCTCAAGACTATCATTTCTTTTTTTTTTTTTTTAAGACTATCATTTCTAAAGCCAAAGCAGTCTTGGGCAAATCACGATGAATTGCTCATCTAACTTCAAACTGATCTATTGTTTCAACGTAATAGATTTTTTTAAAGAAATTGACAAACTGATTCTAAAATTTATGTGGAAAAACAAAGAATCTACAGTAGCCAAAACAATTCTGAGTAAGAACAAAGTTGGAGGATCACAATATCTAATTTCAAGTCTTAAGATAAAGTACAGTAAGACAGTATGTTTTGTTGTTGTTGTTGTTGTTTTTAAGATTTTATTTATTCATTTGAGACACAGAGATACAGAGAGAGAGAGAGCATGAGCAGGGGGAGAGGCAGAGGGAGAGGGAGAAGCAGGCTCCCCACCGAGCAGGGAGCCCGATGTGGGGCTCGATCCCAGGACCCTGGGATCATGACCTGAGCCGAAGGCCGATGCTTAACGACTGAGCCACCCAGGCGCCCCAAGGTAGGGCTTTAGAAACAAGGCAGGATGGGAGCTGGACCACTTCCTCTCCTCACCGTCTCTACACACTCCCCCCCAAGGCATTCCCTAAATCACAGGATAAGTCAAAACAAAATTTCAGATATTCATCCAAATCCTGCACCATCAGGCACCTGGTACCCTTTAGCATTCCTCCTCTCTCAAACCAGATCCCACAACAGATTCTGAAATCAGTCATTTATGCCTAGCATAAATTAGTGACTGGCCTCTACTCTTCTGGGGCCCTTTCAGTTTTGCCTCGATATGTTTCTGTGCTCAGAGATATTTCAGGGAGCAGGAAGCAGGGACACGTAGAGAGGTGGGAAGATCCTTCTCACCTCCCCTTCACCAGCCTAACCTGCCTGATCTTCAGTACCCCCAAAACACACACCAGGGAACTCTCACCCCCCAAAATCACAGGCAGAACCTGCACTGCCCACACATGTCACAGTGGGATGGAGAAGCCTCTGCGTGAACCAGACAGCTTCTAGAACATAGCCTCCCACTCAGCTATCCCCCAATGAACTGAATATGGAGGACACAGGCTAACTCTATTATATAATATTCTCCTTGAATTCAAGCAGCTCTGAATGAAATACGCATTAAAACACAGACACACCTAGAACAGTACCTGACACATGCATTAATTAATGAGGCAAATATTTAGAAAGAGCCACAGGAATTTTTATTCAATGATAACAGATGGAAGGCCACGCTAGGGGTGAAAGAGCAGGGACATCTCGGCTATAAATTTCAGGAGAAAGGAGCAAACTGTTTGGCCAAGTGGCCTTCCCTCCCTAACCCCAGGGAAGCCATCATTAACCTTTCACCTCCCCAGGAGGTGTGGTCTCAGAGTAACAACCGATTCAACCAAACAAATACAGGTGTCCCCCACCCCTAACCACCTGCAGTGGCTCAGCTTGCTGAGCAGATATTTCCCTCCGGCTTCCAGAGTCACCCCTTTCATTTGTTAATGTCACTTGCTTATTAAAAAGAAAAAAGACATGAGTACTGTAGCACAAAAGAAGACTTAGTCATCATGCTAAAGATCCTATGTCCTTCTTTTTAGGGAAATGCTCTCAGCCTGGGAACTATTTTTCTCACCAGAGGGAAGTTGAGGTGGAGATTAAAGAGGGAAAGAAAAAGGCACAAAATGTGGAGAAAAACTCCTGCAGGCCTTAAATTCAGGTGTGCACTGGAAACTCGGGCCACTCTTATCTGCTCAGCCTCCTCCTATCTTTTGAGGCCCCAGGAGTTCCAGGTCCAGAATCTCAGGAGAAGAACCCATGGGAGCACCATGGGTTTATAATGCTGGTGGCCACCCCCCTTCCCACCCACAGTGCATTTTGTCTGAGCTGGCCAGCAGCATTCCCTATGTCCAAATGCTTTTATATGGGAGTAAATGAGCCTTAAAAAATCTACAGCAAAGGGACTAAATTGATCTGACCAAATTGATCCTTTGTGTCTTTTGCTTTTTGCATTTTGTGCATTTGCTCTTTGCCACAAAGTAACAGTACCTGCAAGAGCGCACTGTTGCTCTTCCCTTGCCTTTCTGGAAGCCCATTTTAGCTTCTGAAAGTCAAAGCTGCCCGATTCAGGAAAGCAAGTGAGCTGAAACTTCCAATTTCTTTAGGGGAAGGCCGCTCCCCCCTGCCCTTACCACATTCTGGGACTCTGAGATGGCCCAAGAGCTGCCTTGATGCCTCCTCTCCTTTGATCTGACTTAAGGACCCCAGGTTAGACTAGTAATTATCAATTCTACTCGAAATAAACTCCCTGGGGCACCTGGGTGGCTCAGTTGTTAAGCGGCTGCCTTCGGCTCAGCTCATGATCCCAGGGTCCCCACATAAGGCTCCCTGCTCGGCGGGAGGCCTGCTTCTCCCTCTCCCACTCCCCCTGCTTGTGTTCCCTCTCTCACTGTGTCTTTCTCTGTCAAATAAATAAATAAAATCTTAAAAAAAAAAAAAAAAGAAAGAACTCCCTGTCCATATGCTTCCATTGACCTGCATCAAATAGGATCTTTCTCCATTTTGCTCTTCAAATTGTCCCATTAGGTGGTTTTGTACAAATTCCAGAAACATCTAAATTCTTATCAGGACTCTGTTAAAAACTTCAAAATCATTCCTTCTAAGAGACCCAGGTCAGGGGTGATGACCTAGCATAAAGACCACTGTTATTACAGCACACTCCATGGAATACAGTGTCCATATTATCCCGAGTTGTGCAGTGAGGCAAAATTATCCAGTGGGTGGAGGACTGGAGCACCTGGTGACGTGTTTTCTTTGTCCCCTACACTGTTCAGAGGGCAGCAAACAGGGCCAACCCAGGAACCACCATTCACCGCTCGCTGGGACCCAGGTGGTGGCATCGTGGCTGCCTCTGACTTAGTACAAGTCTATCACCCTCAGGTCCAGACCCCCAACTCCATCTTCCCTCTCTGCAATACTCTATGCTCACCCTTTGAAAGGGGGTGGGGGAACCAGAGAATGCAACCACTAATTCAAACCAGAAAAACAGAGGACACAGAACTGAAAAGAGTTTTTCATACAGCCTGTCTGAAAGATCCCCTTCCCTGTGAGAATTTTGGCTTGGCTCCTTGGTTCTCTTTCAGAGTCAGAAACCTATTTCTTCAGTAACTCCTGCAAGTAAAAGGAGATGAAATGTATGTATGTGGCTTTGCCAATGAGCTCTCCTTTTGCTTTTAACATTAGAAAAAGTGGGGCAGGGGTACCAGACAGGACAGGAATGCATGGAGATGAAAAGCCAACGGTTAGCCCCCCTGGCCCGGGATATTGAGACATCATCTCTAAGCAGATGATACACAACAACATCAAGCGTCTCTTGCTACTCTTCCCCCACCCCACCCCCACTTCCCTTCTCCCTGGGGACTAAAACTAATGTGTTTTATTTGCTCCACCTGAGGAGGAGGAGGATTTATGGACCGAGAGGGGGGGTTCCTCGGTAGGAGTCAAAATTCAGGGCTGGAACAACTGGTAACTTGTCAGCAGCACACCATCAAATGGTCGTCACAACCCCACAGAAATGCAAACAAACCAGACTGGTACAGGGAGCTGCCGTGCCCTCTTCCGTTTAGCGGTGGGTGTCAAAGACCACTTAATGCTGCAGTGGTTTCCAATGAAGCTATTTTACACAAGCAAAAAGTTGCTGTCTTCTAACAAACGGGCTCTCTGAAAAGACTGAAAAGGAGGAATCTTCTCTATTTAGCTGATGGGATGTTCAGAGCACCATTTGTCATGTCTTTTTCCCAAGCTGTTAATGACCCCAAACGTTCCACTAGGCCCTGAGCCAAGACCACCACACCACCCAGTACAGAGGGGCATGGAAACCACGGACTGTCGTCGGCTCCAAGGCTGGAACTTAAAAAAAAAAAAAAAAAAAGAGCAACCAGTTCAGCAGTCCCCTTCCTAAGAGCCCCCGTGGTGCGGAGACAGAGGCCCTGTCTCCTGACTCCAGTCCCGGTGCCTCGGACTGCCCAGAGCATCACTTTTCTAAGTAGAAAGTTCCTTCGGCCAGGAACCTGTTGGCTGCACTGGCTGAAAAGAGTTGAGAAGTGGAGGCATCCTGGAGGTGGCCCCAGGCAGCGGCCACGCCTATCTCGGGGGCCTGAGCTTCAGTGTCCCGGCAGGAGACAATGTCCTGGGAGGACAGCCCTCCTCCAGCAGCCAGGTGGCCGCCCATCCCCTCTCACCCCCGGCTCCCGCGGCCTCAGAGCGGAGCGTGCGCCGCACACGCCCCAGCGGCCGGGGCTCGGTCCCCGTGGCTGGCGCGGGGCGCCCCTCCCGTCCGGGCCCCGCACTCACCCACCGCCCGGATGCGGAAGCCGCGCGGGGGGCGCAGCGCCCGGCGGCACCAGGCGTCGCGCAGCACCTGCAGGCTGGCGGGAGGTGCGTGCACCAGCAGCACCCCGCGCCGCAGCCAGCCCTGGAAAGCCAGCCGCGAGGCGGCGCGCGCCAGCCGCGAGTTCCAGAAGCAGCGCGCGTTGGCGCGGCGGAAGGCGCGGAAGACCGCGCGCCCGCCAGGCTCCTCGGCGCCCGCCGCCGCCTCCTGCGCCTCCAGCCTGCACAGCACCAGCGCCAGCGAGCCCGGCGCCAGCTGCACCGGCCGGGCCATGCCGCCGCGGGAGGCCGGGGCCCCAGCCTAGCGCATGTTTGGGCGCGGCGGTGGCGCAGCACCGGCGGCCGGGGCACCACACGCCCAGCGGGAAGGAGCGGCCGACTGCGCGCGGCGCCTGCTGCCGGGGGAACGGGCTCCGGGGGGCGGGGCCGGCGGCGCTCGGCGGCTCGGGGGTGGGGCGGGACGCGCGGCCTGAGGGTGGCCGCGGCCGTCGGCAGCCCGGCGCCCAATGGGGCTTTCCGAGGACTGAGTGGTTCTCCTCCCCAGCCGGGACTCTGCCGCCCCGCCCCCCCCCCCGCGGCCTCCCCACGACTCCCTTCACCTCCCGGCTCCGGGGCGGCCCTGAACCCCCCTACCCCGAGGAGGACGCTCTGGAGACTTTCCAGGTCCTCGGGGAGCCCCGCAGCTCCCGGGAGCCTCTTTGAACCGCGGCGCGAGCGGCACGGCCGGCAGTCCCCAGAACTGAGAGGACCAGGGGGGCCGCCATGGTCCTGGCTTTAGGGTCGCTCCTAAGTGAGAGAGGCCACGAGGGACAGCCTGCGGGTGTCAGGGACCTCGCTGGGGCCGGGAGTCAGTCCGTCGACCCAGGTTTGAGGCTCGGTCTGCTCCTAACTCGTTTTGCTCGTTACTTCCCCTCTCTCTGAGCCTCAGTCTACCGTCATGTAAAATGAGGAGTTGGAACTGCATTCTAAGCCCCTTTCCATCCATGACTCTGAGGTTTTAGGCTCTGGGCCCGCCCCTGGGCTATCCTACACCCTTCAGTGGGAAGGGACGGGAAGTGTTCCAGGATAGCCGCCGCGATTGGCGAGGCGCAGTGAAGTCCGTGGGATTCGGCCCTGGGCTGGAGCTGGGCATCCCGCAAAGACCGAGAAACCGTCTTGCCCGGGAGCTCCCCGGACTGAAGGGAGAGGGGCTTGTGATCTGTCGGGCCGACTGTAGCGAGGGCCTTGGAGCAACGAGGTGCCGTTCATATGCTGAGGGACAGAGGCTGGAGCCCTGACCGGAGCAATGGAAGAGGGCTCCTGGAGGAAAGAACAGGGGACATGAGAGGTAGGGCGTTCGTTATTACTACTAGAAGCTGGCCCTAGAAGAAGGAGCAGAGGTGTTTGGCAAGACCTGGGGGTCATCCCAGACTTCCCGCTCCCTCAGCTCATCAGTCAACAGCCATAATGATTGGAGATAATCTATACCCTACCTCCTTGTAAATCATCCTCACAATAAATGATAGATGACTCTATTAAATAATGATAGCTAACATTTACTGAACACTATATGCTGGGGGCGTTAATTGCACAACTAGGTGTTTAACTCCTGTTAGCATTTCTATATTTTTTAGAGATGAGGAAACTGCAGGCTGTGTTAGATTAAGAAGTGCGTCCTGGGGCGCCTGGGTAGCTCAATCGGTTAAGCCTCTGCCTTCAGCTCAGGTCATGATCCCAGGGTCCTGGGACCGAGTGGGCATTGGGCTCCTTCCTGAGTGGGGAGCCTGCTTCTCTCTCTCCTCCCAGCTCGCTATCTCTGTCTCTCTCTCAAATAAATAACATCCTTAAGAAAAATAAATGCGTACTGATCATACAGATAGTAAGAGATAGAGTTAGACAACTACCAATCAGGGTTCCCTATGACAAATAAGTCTGACACAATTTTCAATTCAAATAAGTATGCGAACCTGAGATAACCATCTCAGGTCTGAATTTGGACACTGATGGAGATGGATGGATGGATGGATAAATACAGCAGAGAGCCTAAATGAACTAAACTCTCTGTTTGTAGAAGCTCCACGGGGAGGGCAGATTTTCCTCCACTGAGTTCTCTCTATCGTATCCCTAACCTTGTGGGATCAAGGATACCTTTGCTGTCTTTCCCACCTTAAAGAACTATGACTTATCTCTATCTAGCATCTACAACAGTGTCTTTTCCATTATAATAAGGATTATGATAATTCTCATTTACTCTCAGCTCACTCTATGCCTAGAACTGTACTAAGGGTTTTACATGTGTGATATAATTTTATCCTCAAAATTAACCCTCTGAAAGGGGTAATATTAGTAAGCCCCATCTTCCATAAGAAAAACAAAAGCTTAAAAGGGGAGGGAGCGCCTGGGTGGCTAAGTCAGTTAAGCATCCAACTCTTGATCTTAGTTCAGATCTTGATCTCAGGGTCATAAATTCAAGACCCGTGTTGGGCTCCATGCTTTGTGTAGAGCCTACTTGAAACAAAAAGGAAAAGAAAAGCAAAAGCTTAGAGAGCTTAGGCCACATGCCTATGAGGACAAAGCTAAGGGACAGTCAAATAGAGACCCCAACATTGTCCACACACCTGGCTAGATGGCGAAGCCAGAAGACCCACACCCTGACTCACGGGACCTGTTGCCTGGTCTGAAAAATTGTCCTGAGCTTGATTCTCTCTCCCGAGTCTTTGAACTGGAAATACACAATAAGGCCCTTATTAGCAGAGCCTGTAGCCGCTGGGATGCTCTCAGGTAGACCACACTATGAGATTTCATGGCCTGAACTTATAAGGTAGAACTCTCTTAAATTGTGGAAACTTTCATTCAGATGTGTGACATTTCCATTATCATTTTACTTCAGCTGGTCCAATTAACAAAAGAAGAGGGAAAACTGTAAAGAGAAAAATTTTAAACTACAGCCAAATATGTATCCACTTGTTTTCCCAAAGGATCAGCTACCTCACAAATATCCCTAAACTACCAAATGGAATATGCCTTAAGAGTTAGTGGAGGGGCACCTGGGTGGTTCAGGTGGCTAAGCATCTGCCTTGGGCTCGGGTCATGATGTTGGCATCCTGGGAGCAAGCCCGGCGTCAGGCTCCCAGCTCAGTGGAGTCTGCTTCTCCTTCTCCCTCTGCCACTCTCCCTGCTTGTGTGCGCACAAAGTGTTCATGGAAAACTGAAGACCTCCAGCCTGAAGGGCCAGTATTACATGTCAAAACTAGAGAAACAGAAACAGAAACTTCTCAAGGGCCTTCCATCTTTGTGATCTCTGGAGACCAGACACAAACATTTTTTTAAAAATATTTTACTTATATATTTGACAGAGAGAGATATAGTAAGAGAGGGAACATAAGCAGGGGGAGTGGGAGAGGGAGAAGCAGGCTCCCCGCTGAGCAGGGAGCCCGATGTGGGGCTCGATCCCAGGACCCCGGGATCATGACTGAGCCAAAGGCAGACGCTTTAACAACTGAGCCACCCAAGGGCCCCAAAACATTTTTTAAAGATTGTATTTATTGGGGCGCCTGGGGGGCCAGTAAAACATAGCCAAGATTCAATATTTGGCCAACTCTGGCAAATGAAGCTTGGAGTTAGATTTTATTTGGGTTAGAGAACTGAAGCTGCAGGGGGCACAAAGGTGTACCTGCTCCATTTGTAATTGCTGTACAAGATAAATTTGGGGTTTTTTTAACATAATGTATGATTTGTTTCAGAGGTACAGGTCTGTAATTCAACAGTCTTGCACAATTCACAGCGCTCACCATAGCACATACCCTCACCGATGTCCATTACCCAGCCACCCGATCCCTCCCACCCCCCACCACTCCAGCAACCCTCAGTTTGTTTCCTGAGATTAAGAATTCCTCATATCAGTGGGCGCCTGGGTGGCTCAGTTGGTTGGGTGACTGCCTTCGGCTCAGGTCATGATCCTGGAGTCCCGGGATCGAGTCCCGCATCGGGCTACCTGCTCAGCAGGGAGTCTGCTTCTCCCTCTCCCGCTCCCCCCTCTTGTGCTCTTTCTCTCTCTCACTCTCTCTCAAATAAATAAATAAAATCTTTAAAAAAAAAAAAAAGAACTAAAAGATTAAAAAAAAAAAAAAAAGAATTCCTCATATCAGTGACTAGGGTAGGGCAGTTGAGTCTTTTTATTTAACTGTGCTCAAAATCCCAATACATTCATAAAGGAGGGGAAGTAAAAGCATATAGTAGGAGCTGCCAGATCCTAGGTGCTCAATGAATGTTGGTTAAGGTACCAAGATGCACTGGACTCCTGGTTAGGGTTGGAGACTGACAAGGTTTCAAGGACAGTTTTGATTTTAGCCATTTTAGCTTGTTCTGAAGTTGTTTATTTAAATTCTTACCTCTGAATCTCCACATTTCTCATTTTCTTCATCCATAATATAAGAATAATCACCTTCCTGATATGCCTTGCAAAGATTTTGTGATATCTAAATCATGTTAAAATAAACCAATCTAGGGCGCCTGGGTGGCTCAGATGGTTAAGCATCTGCCTTCGGCTCAGGTCATGATCCCAGAGTCCTGGGATCGAGTCCCGTGTCAGGCTCCCTGCTCAGCAGAGAGCCTGCTTCTCCCTCTCCCTCTGCTGCTCGCCCTGCTTGTGCTCTCTCGCTCTCTCTGTCAAATAAGTAAATAAAATCTTAAAAAATAATAATAAAAAAATAAACCAATCTATGCCTAAAAATTTAAGAAGTGAATTATAAAAAAAAAAAAAAGATAAACTTGATCGTCTGATGCTCACATCTGTCTGGGGTCTATCCTAAGTAGAGCATTCAGTGCTCGTCACACTCTGCCCCAGCCCGGTCTTTCTAACATCATTGCCATTTCTATCCTTGCCCTCCTCCTGCAATCCACACCACAGACCTTGTGCTCCAACTACACAAAATTACACACCTTCCCCCGTCTTTGCTCACATTATTCCATCTGCCTAGAAGGCCTTCCCCCTTGACCAGCTGTTATCTTACAAAGCTCAGCCCATAAAACCTGTGACACATCCAGGGAGATATCATCTGTTCCTGGAGCACATTAACCCTTTTATAACACTTGTGTGTTAAGGGCTGTAATAATTATCTGTCTCATCAGGCAACCTGGGGTTCCTTGAGGACTAGGCTCCTGACTGACTCGTCTCTGTGATCCAGCACATAGCCCAGTACCTGGGCCATAGATTCATTCCACTTGAATCAAGTCCAATTTAACTAGTACTTGATCCAGGATAACTCCACTTTTGCTGCTTCTTGTGAGTCTGGGGTCACCACACACATTTCTGGTCTGTGGGTGAATCACAGGAAGACCTAGTTAGTTATCTAGTACTCAAAGCCAGGGCAAAGCCTCAAGCAACAGGCACACCCAGGCCTCACCCACCCAGGCATTTGGAGTTCAGTGATTTCTCTGGAGTCTGTTTACAGCACACATGTTACACTGAGGATGATGTTTGTCTTAACTGCCTCAAATTCTTTTCCACACCAAAATTCATCAGGCTGAATTTCCTCCCCCTTAACTCAGAAAATCAAGCCTTGACACTTAAGGCTGAGTTAGAAATCGTTTTCTATCTGGCTTCCCTTTATTATGACCATTTCCACTTCTACAGCATCTTTTTTCCCTGTACCGGAAAGAAAAAAAAATCCTGGAGACTTTTGTTTGTATTTCTCATAGAAAAATGTGAGGCTTTGCTAAAGAACTGTGTTGAGGCAAAGGCTAGAGAAAAGGAGGAGGGGGCAGGAGAAAAGCATTTAATGCCATTTCTTTATTTTTAAAAAATATTTTATTTATGTATTTGAGAGAGAGAGAATGAGCAGGGGGAGGTGCAGGGAGAGGGAGAAGCAGACTCCCCACTGAGCATGGAGCCTGATGTGGGGTTCGATCCCAGGACCCTGAGATCACAACCCAAGCAGAAGTCAGACATTTAACCGACTGAGCCACCCAGGCACCCCAAGAAAATATTATTCTGACCCTTGCTAAAATGGGAAGGAAGACTTTATTCAAGACAATTGCAAAGTCTAGACAGCAGACAGTTGTAAAGCAAAGACAGCAAAGAAGCTGGGGATTTGGGCCAAGAAGCAGAGCAAGGAAGTTAGTGGATAGAAAATTACTAATAAGAGGGGCGCCTGGGTGGCTCAGTCCTTAAGTGTCTGCCTTCAGCTCAGGTCATGATCCCAGGGTCCTGGGATCGAGCCCCGCATCAAGCTCTGCATCCAGCTCTGCATCGGGCTCCCTGCTTGGCGGTGAGCCTGCTTCTCCCTCTCCCTCTCCCACTCCCCTGCTTGTGTTTCCTCTCTCGCTGTGTCTCTCTCTGTCAAGTAAATAAAAATTTTTTTTAAGATATTATTTATTTAGTTGACAGAGAGACAGTGAGAGAGTGAACACAAGTAGGGGGGAGTGGGAGAGGGAGAAGCTGTCTTCCCGCCGAGCAGGGAGCCCGATGCAGGGCTCGATCCCAGGACCCTGAGATCATGACCTGAGCCGAAGGCAGACGCTTAACATCTGAGCCACCCAGGCGCCCCAATAAATAAATTTTTTAAAAAATAAATAAATAAAATGACCTCACAGGACTCCTGCTAAAGTCAGGTCAAGAATTTACACATCAAAGGTAATCTTGATCAAATATCAAAGGTGGGGGATTCATATTAAACTGACCTTAGCAGGATTCTTGTTATGGCTGGGCTGGGGACAGGCAAAAGACGGAAGGGGCCCAAGTTTGAGGCCTACTCAGAAAGAAGGCCTAGGGGCCCCTGAGTGGCTCAGTTGGTTAAGCATCCGACTCTTTTTTTTTTTTAAAGATTTTTTTTAAGATCATGGCCTGAGCCGAAGGCAGATGCTTAACCGATTGAGCTACCCCGGTGCCCCAAGCATCTGACTCTTGATCTCAGCTCAGGGTCGTGAGTTTGAGCCCCACACTGGGCTCCACACTGGACATAGAGCGTACTAAAAAGAAAAGAAAAGAAAAAGTGAGAGAGAGGGAGGGAGAGAGGAAGGAAGGAAGGAAGGAGGGAAGGAAGGAAAGAAGGAAGAAAGGAAGGAAGAGAGAAGAAAGAAAGAAAGAAAGAGAAGGAAAGAGAAAGAAAGAAAAAGAAAAGAAAGA